>NW_025407860.1:0-421559 GCF_003324165.1 Naegleria lovaniensis | reverse complement strand
CCCAAAGAGTAAACCCAAAGAGTAAACCCAAAGAGTAAACCCAAAGAGTAAACCCAAAGAGTAGAATTTCTATCAAACCCATGTAAAGAGACTAAGACCATATTTTTCCAAACACTCCAAAGTTAACATTTATCAATTATCTCAGCAAGTATCAATATACATTCAATAATACTTCATAGATATGTTATCATATACACGGCAAACATGATAAATCAATTTCACAAAGAGTAGTGAACATCATCACAACATATAAAGAAAATGTTACAATTTTTTCAAAGTTTCATATCACACCATGCACACAACAATACACAACACTTCAAAATGATAGGACTCACACTCTGACATGAGTACTTCATGATCATGAAAGAATATTTAATATACAAAACAAAGATGTCATCCACCACAACATCAAACTTTATTGTAATGATTGAAACATTGCTCAACACATACAATTGATGGATCAACACAATCACTATCACGTGATCACATCATCATGACAAGCATGTTTATCAACTTGAATGAACATTCAAACAACTATGTTTCATCTCATCACTCTTCATGAACAACTTTGAACACTCATCCGTTTGGTGATAACAACGAACATGGTAGACGTATCCAATACGGTTGAAAGACACATCTACCATCACTACAAATGATTTCAATCATGATTCCGTCATCACAACATCAAACAACACTGATCAATCACAACAACATTTTTTTGGAAAAATTCTAAATGCGGAAGTATAGGGTCAGTAAATCCAGACAAAATTCAAAATCAAGATGACATGAACATTGACGCATATCAACCACATACACCATACATTTCACATGCACTGATCATGAAAATCACTGAGTTAACTCTTTATTTTCAAAGTAGCCATCATGAATCAACACAGAATCTCCATGAAAAAGTGTCAAACATGACCTGACAGAATCCTTCTGTCACACAATGAATCACAACACTCCACAACATCAATAACAACACAGTGGAACAAGATCAACACATGGGTGGTTGCAACAACTCTAGGAAAAAACCATGTCTCATACAGTAATGCACTTCATAACGAAATCTTCTCAGGTGCTCAACAACAATACATTCTAGACATGAACAAATATAACAATTAACGTCAATGTGTTGAACACCATCCCATCAACCATAAAAAACTATCTGTATCACTCCCCTGACAACTCTTCAAAAATTAATTAATAATCATTTTCTTCACTTCTCAGGTGTCTCATAACAAAATCAACTCATATAGATAAACTCCACAAATTTCAAAATAACAGTATCCTAGTGTGCACAATCATAAAAAATCACTGTGATATTCTTGTAATTGTTCAGTATTGTAATATCATGTGAAAAAGAAAAATTAGCTGAAAGAGTGAAACACCACTTCCACATCTTGTTGAATCAGTGAGTAAAAACAACATGGATGTGTCATACTCATCATGATGAACACGTTGATGTGTATTGTTCATGACAAACTCACTCTCGGAAGGACATGGTATCACACTACCACAACGTTCATCATGATACTCCACCAATAATGATCACATCCATCATCAATTGTCATAAAAATACTCTACACAATGTATTATACAACATAGAAATCACTGGTTTATCGAAAAACTGAATCAGTCAATCTCCAAAGAAACAGAAGAGTCGTATCGGATTATTTTCTCTGGTTTGTTTTGAGCATTTTTTTATTTTTTTGAATTGAAGAAATTTTAGCCCTCAAAATCGTCTGTCCTGATTTAACTCGACCATGATAAAAACTTACTTCATAGTTTCCTCAACAGAGATGTGGATTACGTTCTAAAGGTCAGACCCTATCAATACGTGAAAAAAGTAATCCTTAAATCGTAATGGTTACTTTGTTATAACAACTTTCGGACTGGTGAGAAGTATTAAAGTGTAATTCAATAACTACTTAGTAGCTACCAAAAATTCAACTCTCTCAATATTCTATGGATTAAAACCTAATATCTGTCCAAGAAATGGAATCGTTATTTTATATATTTTGGTCAAGAGGGACATTTGACGTGATCTGACCGGGAAAGCTCATTTTGATCCTTAATATCTCAACAACTACTTCACAAATATTAAAATTTTCAAAACGTACATCTAGATAACATCAATACCTAATTGTTGATATATAGTATGTAACCTAGAAATCAAAGATCATCATGAAAAAAGCCTCTGGAGAGAAACGTGCACTTCCAAACCCTTCTTACTTCCTTGCGTTTCTCTGGTTTTCTCCTTTTTTTTCCGCTGAGCGGTTTTTGGAGTTTTTTACCTTCTACACCCCTTTTCAAATGCTCGGGACTCTGCTCAATAAAGTCTAATGACAAAATATGCAGAAAATCCCTCAAACACCAATCCTTTTCCAAAGGATGGATGTTTGGTGAGTTACAAACCCATTAGTTTTCCTCCAATTAATTCCAAACTCTTGTTGTTGTTTACAATGTAGAAACATTAATTTTTTTTTGAAAAATTTTCATTTCATTTTTGACCTCGTTGAAACTCCTTCAAACTTGATTTTCTCGAAAACTACCCTAAACCTGATCGAATGCTCTATCATGACCCCCATTATTTTCGTGAGATCTACAAAAATGGTGTCGCTTAAATTCTATCAAAAATTTGACACCTGTCACCATTTGTTGAACGACTCAACCAACTTAGCTCACTATCCAATGATGTCGCTAGTACGAATGTACTACTCTTCAAAATCTATCGAATGAAATGCTTGGATCAAGCTCAACATCAAAGATGACGAAAAACCCGACCATGCACGAGAGGTCTACTTTAAGCGAGTACAGTTCAATAATTACCCATAATTAATGGATGAAAGTCATATCAACACATAGATATACCTCCATCCCCGACGATTTCATAAAAATTAAAAATCCCATCATTAAGCATGTCGAAAAATTAAGATTACAAGTCAAGGCGGTCACCTATCCAAACCCTAAGAGAGAAACGTGCACTTCCAAACCCAAAGATCATCATGAAAAAAGCCTCTGGAGAGAAACGTGCACTTTCTCACAAGTCAGTTTCTGTTTCTTCAATTTAAATCTAATAACAATATTTCACCCAGTGAGTTACACAACATATTCAAATTAGAGATGATATCAATCAGTATTTATCGAAATTGAGCCTCACTTCAAGTTTTGGCTTGACTTTTCTATCATTTTGAACTTTGAAATTTTTTAAAAATATTCCACCTCCAGCGAAAAACCGACTCTCCAACACTGGAGCTGATTCATTCAACAGGTACATCACTGTTCATGTCACAAACAATACAAATACTCTACAAATCTCTCACACACACAACGCTCTACGTTTAATTATCAGGAGAGGATCATGTCAAGCAACATCACCCTCACGGTCATATTCAGCGGCTAGGAGTACCACATTTCCGCGTCAGGAGTCAGTCATCAGCACACAACCATAATATTAGTGTTCTACATGGTGAGTAACACTTCATATATCAATTTGAGATACACCTGATCAGTATTTATTGAAAAAGAGCTATATTTCATATTTTCGCTGGACCTCTCTATCATTTTGAACTTGGAATTTTTGAGTGCAAAATATTTTTAAAAAAAATTTACAAGTCCTCAAAAACCTTGTGTTCCAATTTCATTGCTTCTCTCTGGTTTTACAGTTTGAAATACCAGTCCGATAATAAATAATCATCCTCTCTTCATTTACAACATTAAAATTTTTTTTGGGCCAATTTACCTTCAAAATTCAGAGTGAAATAACTCAACAACCACTTCACATCTCTTAGAAATTTCAACACCATTAGAAAGCAAATGAAAATTAGCCTAGGATTTGAGTATATCTCGTCCTCAGCAGTTAACTTCGGACCGTGGACAGGACTTATTGAAATCAAAATTTTTTTTTGATAGTAAAGTCGTTAAAATGGCTCAAAAAAAAGAGTAGGTGGAGCCAAACCCTCTTTCATAATGAGGATTAATCACTCTTTGAAATGGTAAGTCTTTAGGTTCCTCACTCGTTCTCTTATGCAACATCCAATTGAATATATATCCACTTTCACAGGCTGCCGTAAATAATTTCATTCCGTGTGGATGAGGTTTTCTAGGAATGAAAACATGATGAGGACATTTTCTTCCTTTGTGAGGAATCATTGACTCGTCGAGTTAAACGTTTGTTGATACATCCCAAATACTTTGAGCTTTCTCTTTAATGGAATCCAACCAATCATCGACATCAATGTCAATACATCGATACATTTCCAAAAATTTATGTTTAGGTAATCTATTTTGAAAGAACAATCCAAGCCCTAAATTATTCAACGTTGGATTTTCCCAATAGTCGTGCAATGTTGGCAATGCAAACACACTCATTGCTAAAAAGCATGATAGGAATTTATTTGAGTCCTCTAATGTAAATGGAATAGTCCAACGTTTGACATAATTTTCTCTATTTTCCAAACGATCTGTTTTGATGTTAGGTTGTAAGGGTTTTCCTCTAGTTCCTTCTCGCAATTTTATATGATCAACTCGTGATTGCCTTCTATCGTTCATTTTAGAGAGAAATTTTTCCTGTATATCGTCAGTGAATATTAATTTAAAGCAAGAGAGTGGTGTTATTTCGGAAAGTACTCCAATAAATTTGCCTTTGCTCTGATTTTTGGCGTAATAATCGTCAGGCACAACAGTAATCCCGTTACTTGGAATATATTTCTCTTTGTTTGACTTTGATTCATGGTCGTCCAATGACAAATATGAGAGCAAAATTCCAAGTTCAATATTATCATCACCATCATCATCATAAAAATATGAATCCCAATTCAACTCTTCATAATCATCGATTAGGATTGGAATTTTCTCTTCCTGAGGCAAATAATTAAAAATACAATCTAAACATCCACCCGAATCAAGCTGATGAAATGTTGTTGTAACACCATAGCCAGTGTTGTCTTGGCTTGGATTGGGTTTGTTTTGGAGGTTTTGTTTTTATAATCGGTTTTAAATTACTCAGCACTAAAATAAAAGAGCAAAAGCCACAAATTATTACAAATTCAACAAGTAAATATAATCATCAACAGTCAGTTCCTGACGAACCATTCATTCATTCTTTGAATCAAAAGTGTTGTTTTGGAGGTGGATAAGGAATTGTCAAGGCGTTCACTTTTCCATGATCAGTTCGGACGAAAAGAATGAATCAAGTTATTCAAATTGATAGAGTTTCAATTCAATGAGTCATTCAATACTGATAGAGTTTCAACTCTTGTTGAGGTTATCAAAAAAAAAACTCAACAACAACCTTAATCTCAACGAATGAAGAGAAGTAGAGAGGATGAACCTACTCATCCTCCTACTAATCCATCTCTTGCACACAGCATCATTCCATTCTGGGATGAGTACTCACAACAAGTATCGGATAAGCTTTGGGCATGTTCAAGAGATTCCTTTCATGAGTTTAATCAGTACAACAACAAGGGATGCACTGACGGATGGTTCAACTTTTCTCAATTCACTGTAATTGAATCCAAGCCAGTGTTTGATGTTCCACTCAATATTCATCACTCTATAACAGAGAATGTGGCTTTTGATAACTCTAAAAAGCCACCTCAGCTCAAGAAAGCAAAAAAGAATCAAAAGACGCCCCAAAAATTGCAAGCAGACAAATCGATGAAAATTCGTCTCTACCCCAATGAACAAGAAAGGACAACATTGAATCAGTGGATGGGAACTGCTCGTTGGATCTACAACAAGTGTTTAGAATTCACCTGTTTCTACATTGTAAACAACAACAAGAGTTTGGAATTAATTGGAGGAAAACTAATGGGTTTGTGACTCGCCAAACATCCATCCTTTGGAAAAGGATTGGTGTTTGAGGGATTTTCTGCATATTTTGTCATTAGACTTTATTGAGCAAGGGGTGAAGCAAAGCAAAGGGAGACGAAGTACTAGTATGCAGAAAATTTTTTGAGCATGAAAATTATTTCGAATACTCAACCCAAACTCTTTTATTGTTTACAATCGAAACATTCCTGCCCTTCACTACGTTCAGAACAAATCAGCATCAACATCGTATCTCGTCAACATCAAGCAAAATCGTTTTCGGGAAGAAACGCATCAATGTCGCTCATTTCGATCTCGAAAAAAATCGCGAAAAAATCGTCGATTTTTTATTTGCACTTTTTCGAAAATCACATGAAGAAGAGATGGATTGTGATCAGCTCATATTATCATAAATAAACCAGGTGTCAAAGGTGGTGACAATGTCACATTAATGTAAAATTAATAATAAAATAAATTAAGGTTATAAAAATAAATATTCAACTACTTGTCGAAAAGATTCGAACAAGGCAGTCCCGCACTGTCATAATGTCCTTCCTTACCCCAAGAACATTAAGGATCAGCGAAAAAGGAACTTGAAAAGCTTAAGAAAGCATGATAAGGGTGGGAGTGCGATGGGTGGGAAGTCACTAAGCAAAGCAATGAGAGACGAAGCTCGAGTATGCAGAAAATTTTTTGAGCATAAAAATTTTTGAGAATGCTCAACCAAACTCATTTATTGTTTACAATCGAAACATTCCTGCCCTATGTTTGGCGAGTTACAAACCCATTAGTTTTCCTCCAATTAATTCCAAACTCTTGTTGTTGTTTACAATGTAGAAACATATTCGTGCAAAGTCGAAAAAATCGATTACGATCGACCTGAATCGATTACCTCAACACGATTCATTTCTCAACGTCGATGTTTTTCGTCCAAAATCGAAAAAATCAATTATGATCGACCTGAATCGATTTTCTTGATCGTCAGAGTTGAAAAAATCGATCATGAAGAACCTTTAATCAAATAAACTCTGATAATTTGCTTCTATTTGATTTTTCTCCTCTTCCTCTTTTTGTCTAATCTTCTCTTTCTTTACCTCAATCAATTTTGCAACTTCATTCACCAATTTGGTCAAAGGTTTTACATACTGTTCCTCTTGTTTTGCAATATCTTCTTCTTGTTTTTTAAATCTCTCAAGTAACTCCTCCTTTTCTTTCTGAATTTTCAATAATTGATCTGCAATAACTTTTGAATTATTTTCTTCCATGTCTTTCATAGTTTTTAAAAACTTTGTCGAATTTTGCATATCCTTATCATTAGTATCACAGTCTTGTTTAGCGTTAATAAAAATTTGCTTCTTTAACTGATCCAATTTGAAAATCTGGAATTCTAAAACAGGTGATTTGAACGTAGTAACTTGTGGTGTTGACTCAGGTTTTGGATCAAGATCAAACATATCATGCAAATCCATGCCACATATATCAAGCTCAGGAGCCATTGAAGGTGTTTCCTTGGTCTTTGACTCGTCCAATTCTTTCTTAATGACCAATGATTTTTCTTGAATAGAACTTACTCGATAGTTGGCTCGATGCAATAGAACGAGAGTGATTGTCAATACAGATGGAGTGACTGCTCTTTATGCTGCTTGTTGGGAGGGAAATAAAGAAGCTGTGAAACTCTTATTAAGAGTACCAGACATTGATGTCAACAGGAAATTGAAGTATGGTCTCGGCACTGCATATATTTGATTTGTGTGGCAAGTCCTAAAGTCAAAAGTGAAGAATTACAAACACTCACCTGCAGTCAAGGTATTGACATCGACCAAAAATACGAGATAACTCAATTCAGAGTCAGAATTTTTGATAAGCTTGTCACTAGTTTTCAAACTTCGAATTACTTGCAAAGCATCTTCAAGCATTGTTTGTTCAATATTTGCATAGGTTGTGAGAATGGATGAAATGTACTTCTTATAGACTTGAGTGAGAGCTTCTCTGAGACAGGTACAAATTTTGTTGGTCTTGCTTTCTGTGTGGTATTTCATGCTGACTCTTTGAGGTTTTTCCATCCGAGTGAAATCCTCCAAATTTGGTTTTAATGATATCTTCATTTATGAGAGTGGAAACGAATAAATTGATATGGTCAGGATTGTTCACGTCTTCAACAAATCTATTTGCATTCTTGAGGAATGACACAGGATTGTGATCATCGACAATATTCATGTCAATTCGGTATTTACGAGTGCCAAATGTGTAACATCACACTGGATGAGTACCAAGGCGAATGAATTGTTGTTAAGTGCTTTAAAATCAAATTTCCAATACAAACCAGCTGAGGTGCCAGTCGTCCCATGGTATGTGTTTTCCAATGCAATAATTGTATTTCTTTAAGTAAAAACACGAGCCAATCGACTTATTACCTTCACTTCCCGAATTCACAAAGAAGCACACGGTCAAATCGCATTTTGGATGTTAATTTCTCCGCTAATCTCACAATCTTGTCATGTAGATAACGAGTGATAGAATTGATGAATTGCATTTTGTCGACAGTCGCTTGTAACACATGTGGATGGATAGGTACGTTCTAAATTGTAAGAAATCACGTGTGCAACAATGCTATCAATTATAATAGTACAAAAAAGTTTTATAACAAAACGTCTAAAACAAACATGTGTTCTAACTATGCCGCCATTAATACAGCTTCTGGGTAGCGTTTGATGGAATTGTTGATTTCACTTCAACGGCTGCAGGTAATAATTCCATTTACATCATGTACTGAGTATCCATTTCCACACGAGCATTGGGTGTTTCCATTTACATCAATAAAACACACTCCTGAATAACTGCAAAGTATTTCCGAACCAGTACGAGGCGTTAAGCAAATCATGGCACTTGGTGACGACGAGGGAAGTGATATTTTGTAAATTCCGTTGCCTTCGTTATTTTCTTGTAGACGAATTGGGTCTTGAATAGTACTGTACTTGGATCGGCTTTCATTCATGTTCATTACAAACCCAGTCGTGTCTAGAAACAAGGTGTAATTTGCAGTTGATGGAGGATTAGTAACCATGTTGCAAAAAACAACTACAGGAGGTATGCCCGTGTCGTTTTGTATCATATACAGCCCAGACCCAGAAATGCCTTCATACAATTTGCTTGAATTTGTTGGATATTTATATTCCTGACATGAAGCAGCAGTAGTTCCATCTGCATATCTTCTGATTCCATTAAAAGCCACGATACTTGTTTTCTCACAATTGTTACCAAAAATTCCAGTTGGACAAACACACTTGTCATAATCCATACACCTTCCCAATGAAGAGCATACTTGAGAATTGGTAGCTTCCAAACCAAAACAAGTGTAACACATGAAAGGATATTTTGAGCACCAATTACTTGTTCGATTTGGGTCAAAAATGGCATTCCACATCAAGTCACTTTTGTGAGCATACACGCCATATGGTCCTCCTACTCCTGAGGTGGAATTGGTTCCTCCAAATAAATAAATGTCACCATCAGCAGATGCTATTTGACCAGTGTTTATCATGAAATAAGGTAAAACACTGAATGTGTGCTCCCAAATAGTCGGAGTCTTTAGCGAGGCTCTAAATATATTATTTTGAGAGGTTCCAAAGCTTCGTGACCCTCCAAAAATATAAATATAGTCATCAAGTATTTCCCAAAATGCTGAATGGATTGGCACAGGTAGAACGTCAGATACAATCTCCCACGAGGTTAAATCAGCTAAAGGAGCTCTCATTATTTTGTCAGTCACTACTGTGTTCTTTCTTGGTGAAAAATCTATTGTAGAGTTATAGGAATACATTGAGGTAATACCTCCAAAAATGTAGGCATAATCTCCACTAGAAGCTAAAACACCAGAAGCAACAGGTGTAGGAAGAGTAAAAGGTAATAATTCCCATTCTTTGTCTAAATTAAAAATTGGGCATCGATATATCTTATCAGAAATTTCATCATTCACAAAACCTCCGAACAGGTAAAAGTATTCATTGTGTTTAAGAAAATGAGAGTTATAAATCGAATCAGGAAAGCCCAAGTTTTCATGCGAGTCGTATTCCACAATCTTCCATTCTTCTTCATTTTCTGTATGATTCATAACATACATGTTGAAACCATTGTTTCTTCTTGTTGGAATGGTGTTTTCTTGTTTGAGTAAATATGCCAAATCTCCCATTTCAAAGTACACAGGTTTACGGTAATACCAAGCAAGATGAAGATCGTTTTGCATGGATATAGGAGTAAAATATCCGTCTAAATTGAATAAAAATCGTTCCGAGAACGTACGTCCGTTCCAGTATAATGGTGAAGAGTCAATACAATCATGGTTGAAGAACATTCTGGTGTTTTGACATTTACCAGTGGCAAAAATAGAACCATCAGCATAGAAAATGAATGAAGATTTTTCAGATGTAGCAATATCTACAATAGGTTGAAGAGAATGTCTGACCAAGGTTGGAAGTAAAATATTTGAACCAATAGAACCTGTTCCAGTTTGACCAATATCATTCTTTCCCCATGAAAACAATCTCTTGTCTGAACAAACAACAAAATTAACAAAACCTCTTGTGTGAATTCTTTCTGCAACACAAGACAAGTTATTATAGAGATATGAAACAAATTTTGGAGAAAGTGAATCCAATGTTGAATTATCTCCAATTTGTCCATTTTCATTGGATCCCCATGAAAAAACTAATCCATCACTTGTGAGAAGTAAATTATGTTTCGTTCCACATTGAATATCTGTTATTTTTCTTCCTTCCAAATTTCTTAATTTTACCTTCACTGGTTCACCTTGACTCACTGTATCATTTGTTCCCAATTGTCCAAATGTGTTATCACCGAAAGCAATAAGTGTGTTATCAGTTGTGAGAGCGATAGCAAAGTTTTTGCCTGCACATACTCTAGAAACAATCTTGCCCTTTAGTATACCATAGAAATATACGGCGAATGGTCTACTTTTTGGATCAAAAGTTCGATCTCCAAGTTGACCTTTATGGTTAGCACCCCATGCCCATAGCTTTCCGTTCTCATCAATGGCATATCCAGCATCATATCCAAGCGCAATTTGGGTAATGTTTTTACCTCCAAAGCCGTTCATTTTGGTGGGAATTTTCACATTAGATATCAGACCCGTTGCCAATTGAAAATCGTTGTTTACCCCAAAAGTATATATGCCCTTGTTGGTCAAAACTAAATTACTGTGGGTATTAACTTCAAATTGATAAATCTCTAAGCCGTCAAGTGCTTCAACCGGCAGTCTGTATAATAATCTTGAGTCATGATCTGATCGTCCCAAATTACCCTCAAAATAAGAACCTGTTGAGTGTAACTTTCCGTTAGGCATCAATACAAGAACGTGATCAGCACCGGCAGCGATCCTATTCCGAATTCTCATGATACCGTTTTTGTGTGATCTTTCAAGAAGTTGAAAAGAACCACGTCTTGAATTCAAACGAAAATGATGGTCATTGGCATATCGAGAAGTAAATTGTCTAACAAAAACCTCTTCTCCGAATGTGCGGGATGTGTAGTTCTAGGTCCGAGTGTAGTTGAACCAAAGTACCAACATATTTTTTTGAAAAAATGTTTGTGTAATTATTGTTCGTGATGATCATGTGAATGTCTCTCGAAACAATAACAACTTACATTCACAAGTGTCAACAGATTTTCAGATATTTTCTCAGCAGAAAATTGTGTTAAAGCAAGTGTCTTTTTTAACTCCAATTCTGTACTAATGGATGCCATAAGATCAGCTTCCTTTGCTGATGTCAATGTTGCGAATACTGTTTCATTAATATTTAGTTCTGTTAATATGGCGGATGCTTGATCCAATGCATCAGTGGTGTCCACTAATTTTTGTTTTACTTTGGAATCGTAAAAGTCTCGGAATTGTTTTTTTAAATCTTGTTCCAGGACAGAGTAATAGCTTGTTCGTTTGTCTCTGAGTTGATGTGCTGTTTTCAAATCTTCAGTGGATAGAGAACCGGTTGTTGTGCTTGTCTTTCTATATATACTTGAAGATGGGAATTGCGTCTCCGAATCTTGAACTAGATTGTCCGTACTCCCCAAAACAACGAATGAGTTATGATTGTTTAATAGAAAAACTGGACGAAAAGCGTGTATAATTCAAATCGAGGTTGGGTTGATTCCATGAGTTGGTTGTAGTAGGTGGCGTGGATATTGTTGAATGGTTGTTGTTATTTGTCCAAAGAAACGCATTATTTTCAATCATCATCACATACCATTAAGAAGAAGAACTAAGGTAGCGAGCAGTAATGCTCCCACCTTTGTTGTTGTTGGCATCATTCGTCGGTTTTTTTTAATGCTACTGTAAATGATAAGGTCCAAAATGTTTACAGTAGCAGCATAAAAAAATATAAAATGACTGGCCCAACAACAACAACGAAGGTGGGGGCATTACTGCTCGCTACGCTGGTTCTGCTTCTTAATGGTAAGTGATGATGATTGAAAATAAGGTGAATCATACTCAACCATTCAACAATCCGAACCGCATTATTTATTTATTTATTAACATTGTAAATATTTACATTTCCAACGCAACCGATTGTATCCATTACTACAAACAACAACAACTTGATAGTTTTTCAATTGAACAACAATTCACCTTCATTCGTTGTCGGTATGGATACAGACAACCGAGTTCAAGAACTTGAAATGCAATTAGCCAGAATATTGAAGGACAAACAACAAAGCTACATTACAGTTTTAGAAACAAACCTGAAAACCGAACTAAAGGAGTTTTTTGAATCAAAGTCCAAACAAAGATTAGTGAACACAAAGGATGCTCTTGATAAAGCATCTGTAGTATTGGACACTCTGGACATTAATTCAACAGTTTTTGATCAGATGAATATTCTCAAAAGACAAGAGCTCGTAAAAGCAATGAGTTTAGAATTGGAATTGACCAATTTGATTACACTCACCAAACATTCTATTGATTCTCTTGGTTATGATGTGGCCACACTCGTCAATGTAAGTAATAGTATGTTGGAGTATATGTGTTATTTACTTCAATTGTTACAAACCTATTTTTGTTGTTTAAAACTCAATCTGTGACCACCAAAGAATTACACCCAACAAACTTATTCAGATGAATTATTTTTCAGACAAATGGACTTTGAAAGGACACAAAATGAACATTTTCATTTGAATTCAAAACCAGGACTCTTTCAACAGCTAGAAACAGCCAACCAGTTAAACATTACTAGAATACGCAATAGAATTTCTGCAGGGTTGGAGCACGTTCTTGTGTTAATGCCCAATGGTAAACTCTATTCGACAGGAGTTTACTATGAAGGTAATCTTGGACGAACAGTTCAAGACTCTAGACTCATGTACAAGTATCCAGTCGAAGGTTTAGATGGTCTTGAAGTGTATCAATTCGAAGCCAATAGATATTCTAACTTGGTATTAACCAATAAGGGAGTATATTCATTTGGGCTTAACGATCGATCACAACTCGCCACAGGAGGCACAAAGACCAAGGTTCAAGCAACATTTGTGAATGGTTTCAGTATGGGTAACAAAATTGAGCAAATAGCATTGGGTTATAGCTCTGGATATGCCATTGATGAGTACGGTAAACTGTGGGCATGGGGAGCCAATGATCAAGGTCAACTTGGAGATCGAACTTTTGATGAAAAGAACCGACCTTTTGCTGTCTATCAGTTGTTAGGACCACTCAGAAACAGTACTGTTGTCAGAGTTTGTGCAGGTCAAAGCCATGGAATTGCCCTCACGAGTGACAATATTTTGGTGTCATTTGGTAACAATACATTTGGACAATTGGGAACAAATGATACAGTGAGTCAAGGTGAACCAGTGAAGGTAAAATTAAGAAATTTGGAAGGAAGAAAAATAACAGATATTCAATGTGGAACGAAACATAATTTACTTCTCACAAGTGATGGATTAGTTTTTTCATGGGGATCCAATGAAAATGGACAAATTGGAGATAATTCAACATTGGATTCACTTTCTCCAAAATTTGTTTCATATCTCTATAATAACTTGTCTTGTGTTGCAGAAAGAATTCACACAAGAGGTTTTGTTAATTTTGTTGTTTGTTCAGACAAGAGATTGTTTTCATGGGGAAAGAATGATATTGGTCAAACTGGAACAGGTTCTATTGGTTCAAATATTTTACTTCCAACCTTGGTCAGACATTCTCTTCAACCTATTGTAGACATTACATCCAACGAAGACAACTCTTACATTTTCTATGCTGATGGTTCAATACAAGCAACTGGAAAGTGTCCAAATACACTCATGTTCATGAATCATGAATGTATGGATTTGAATCCTCCCTTCTGGAGTGGGGTGAGTGTACCTAAAAGATTTGTGTATCACATTGGTGGAAACTTTACCAATGTTAATCACCAAAACAACATGAATTTGGTTTGGTATCATCGTAAACCAATATATTTTGATATGGGAGATTTGGCATATTTACTCAAACAAGAAAATACCATTCCAACAAGAAGAAACAATGGTTTCAACATGTATGTTTCCAACATTACCAAAGGAGATTATGATTGGAAGCTTGTGGAATTTAATGCCAAAACTGGTACCGGTTTTCCTGACTCGATTTATAATTCTCACTTGCTGAAACATAACGAGTATGTCTACCTGTTCGGAGGTTTTGTCAATGATGAAGTTTCTGATAGAGTTTATAGATGTCCTATCTATGATTTACAAAATGACTGGGAACTTTGCAACTTTACTTTACCATTTCCTGTAGCCTCTGGTATGCTTGTTCCAATTGGTGATTATGCCTATATTTTTGGAGGAATTACTTCCTTATATTCGTACAATTCAAGCATTGATTTTGCACCAAAAGCAAACTCAGTTGTGTCTCAAAAAATAATGAGAGCTCCTCTCACTGATTTAACATCATGGGAGACTATGAATGATGAGCTCCCTGTACCTATTCATTCAGCATTTTGGGAAATTGTTGGCAATTATATTTATCTATTTGGTGGAGCCAGAACTGTAGGAACTTCACAAATTAACATTTTCAGAGCAACACTTCAAACACCATGGGTTTGGGAACACACCTTTGGTATTCTTCCTTATTACATGATTAATACAGGTCAAGTTGCCTCCACAAACGATACAATGTACGCATTCGGAGGAACTAATGCCACCACTGGCGTTGGAGGCCCTTATATGGCCTTTGGTAACAAGACCGACATTACTGGCTCATGGATGGCTATTCACGATCCAAGCAGAACTCAGGCGTGGTGTAAGAAATATCCATTACTATGTTTTTACTGTTTCGGTGTTGAAGCGTCAAATCCAAATGTTTGTTCTGCTGCTGGAAGATGTCTCGATTATGATACTTGTCACTGCTATAATGGAAGATTTGGCTCAAAGTGTGAAAAATTTGGAATTGTTGCTGTTAGCGGAGTTAGAAAATATGCAGATGGAACCTATGCAATCTCTTGTAATAGATACAGAAAACCAACCAACACCTCACTTGTCTATCAAGGAATCATTGGAGATGGATGGTACTGGATTAAACCAGATTACACAAGCAATCCAATTCAGGTATATTGTGACATGACTACAGATGGAGGAGGTTGGACAGTTTATTACACTGTCGGTCAAACATACAGCACCGTTAATTTATTAACTGCAACTCCTTCCAATGGGCTCGATTTTAATAAGGAAGGATACTTTTCTGATTTGAGAAGAGTTCCTTTCACTGATGTTATGTTTGCCACAAATAACCAAAAGCATTGGTTCAAAAGAAAAACGGCTAACTCAATCATCGTAAACAATTATAGATCAGGATTTATTCTGAACACAAACTTTGGAGATCCATATACCTCTCCTTATTATGGAGGAACATTAGACAGCGGAGGTCTGTTTGAGGGTTACATTGACGGAGCGAAGGATACCACCACCGACTATAAACTGTCTCTCACTGATAAAACTTTGTGGGAAGGAGATATTCCACTTTCAGCAGGTATTTGGATTGTTGAATATAACTTTAGAGGAAGTAAGGGTTATAGAGCTAATGCAGTAGGCATTACGAAAAAGTCGGTGTGCAATTGGGGAGGTTGTACATACAGTTGTTGTGGTGACTATGTGGCAACTGGAATCTGTTTTAAGGAAAGCTCTTTTTTGGGATGTGCCACAACAACACCAATGACCGTCTATATTAGATAGAGTGAATGTTTGTAATTTTAATAAATTAATCTCAAAATACTGAAAACATTACGTCCTTATTACTTTTCGTGCCCACAAACCTTGAAAACGGATATGTTTTTCTATTCTAAAGCTCACCACTGTAAATTGGTTTCATGTTAACACCAACTTCAACAATTATTTGATTATTCAACTGATTGATTTAATAATAATATTACACTAATAAAGGCCAAGAGACAGTTTTAAAACACGACCCGTCCTTGCCGATTGTGCCATATATGGAGTTGTTCTTCTAATTTCAGATCCATATAACAACACGGTGTCATTTCTAACAACGGGAATAAGTGACTGTGCGGCATCAGGAGGCAATACTCGATCACTAGCCATCCATGATTTTACAGGATCTGACTTGTGGCCCACTGCAATATAATTACCAGCGTTGGTGTTACTGTCGCGTGCTCCACCTAACAAGAATAATTGAGATTTAGTCGAGACAAGAGCAGCATTGGCTGTGTAGAAGGGTAACAAACCAAAGGTCATTTCCCAAGTAGCTGGATCAGTAAGCAGTGCTCTATAAATGTTCCAGTCTGATTTTCTATAGTCGGTAGCTCCACCAAAAATGTAAACAAATTTGTCAATAATACTTATGTGACCACTGTGCAGTTTTGAAGGAAGGACCTTTGGAACTACCATCCAATTGGTAAGGTTATCTAAGGGTGCTCTAATAATCTTGTCCGTCACAGAAGTTGATAGAATTGGTTTGGAAGAACCAGCTGTATAGCTATAAACAGAGGTTATTCCACCAAAAATGTATAAATAACCATTGATCACAGCAGTCATTCCAGAAGCAACAGGATAAGGTAAATTTGCCTCTAATAATTGCCATCCATTCTCCACATCATAAATGGGAGCTCTATAAATATTGCTTGACAAGTCATCATTTACAAATCCTCCAAAGAAGTAAACAAACTCGTTGGATTTCAAAAAATGACTATTATACAATGAGGATGGGAAAGCATTACCAAGTGATGAATCACGTTCCAATACATTCCAGGCATCTTCGGATTCGTTGAACTCCTTGAAGTACATGTTAAATCCATTACCAACTCGAGTGGGAACAACATTTTCAGTTTGTAACAAGTAGGCTCTTGATCCAATTTCAAAATAAGGAGCTCGTCTCATATGCAGTGGGAGATAGCAATCATTAAATGTTGGCATTTTAGCATAATTGGCGGTAGTCAAAATGTAATTTCTTGGATAAGTGCAGGTGACACCAGAACAGTCTTGTCTTGAACATGCAGCGGCATTGGATGTAGACTCACCATAAAAGAAAGCATATTGCAAATTGGCTTCGTCACCACAAGTTCCAGAACCCCAAATATTGAAATCTGTTGTCATCATGAACGTGTTAAACTTGTTCGTTGCTACTTCAATAATTTTTGGATATCCAAGAGTTGAGAAATCGGAAGTTAAGAAGAGTGTATGATCAATCTTTTGAGGGAGTGGAATCTTGGAAGTTGTTGCGGCAGTACCTAGTTGAGCAGCGTCATTTCTACCCCAATTCCAAAGAGTATTGTCGGTACATAACACAAACGAGCTATGATGTTTAGCAAAGATTTGAGAGGCAGTACAACCCGTTAGAGTTGTCAACTTTTTGGGAACTGCGGAATATGTTGTTGTTAAGGCAACTCCTAATTGTCCATTGTCATTTCTACCCCACAAGAAAACTTCACCTGTGCTGGAAAGTACCATTGCATAATCATAACCACATTGAATATCAACAATAACTTTTCCAGACAATTCGCTTGATTGATAGACCAGTACAGGCTCTCCAGATACAGTCACCGAGATGTTATTGTTTCCCAATTGACCAAATGAGTTATCTCCCCATGAAACGAGTGTATTGTTGGAAGTTAGAGCCAAAGCAAATTCACCTCCTCCACAAACTTTAACAACTGGAATGGAACCCATAGCACCATATGGATATACAGGAAATGGTCGATTCTTTTCGGAAAAGGTTCTATCACCAAGTTGACCTTTTGAATTGTCTCCCCATGCCCACAATTTACCATTCGAATCAATGGCATAGGATGATCTCCACCCTGTAGCAATCTGTACAATAGTTTGCCATCCAAATCCATAGACCTTTCCTGCTGTTAACCTAGGATTTCTATCTCCAGTTCCTAATTGAGAGTAGTCATTAATACCAAAGCTATAAACTCCATCGTTAGTGAGAACCAAGCTAAAGTAATAGTTGGCATCAAATTGAAGAATTTGTAATCCATCAAGTCCTTCGACAGGTAAATTGTACAAGAGTCTGGAATCTGTGTTCGTTCTTCCAAGATTTCCATTGTATGCAATACCAGTAGAGTAAAGTTTTCCATTTTGTCCCAACATTAATACATGCTTCAAACCAACTGAGAGACGATTTCTAATTCTTCTAACCTGAGTATTCCAGCCAAAATTTGGTAAGATGGAATCTTGTGGTGTGAGAATTACAGTGTCATTGACAGCTTCTTTACTTGTGGTGTAATATTCTTCTGTGGTATATGCTTTTTTAGTGAATGCCTAATGATAAAGTTGTAAGTTTAAACAATACTGAACAATACAAATAATAACTTACGCTTACAAAATCTTTGATGTTCTTTCCGACCATATCAGCAGAATTTTGGGTAAGTGCAAGTAAATTGTTCAATTCCAAATCCAAACTCATGACACTTTGTAACTGAGTCTGTTTCGTTGAAAGCATGGCAATAAATTGATCTTCAGTAACATTCAATGTTTCAAGGAAAGGAGCAGATAATTCGATGGCCTCCTTTGTGTCTAACAGTTTCTTCTTTGCTTGAGATGCCGTTAGTTCATCTGCTTGTTTTTTCAACACACTGGAAACCTCCAAGTAATTGAGGTGTACAGATTTTTGAGCCTTTAGCTGTTGCATTTGTTCAGTAGAGGCCATATTCACTCCACCATCGTCTTGTGCCATGGTGATGATTGCAAAACTTGAGAGAATGATGAAAGCCACTTCACGATTTCATGAATGATGAGTTGTGCGAAACATGATCAGGTATAGTAAATGAATGAATTCATGAGAAATGTCCGGAAAATAAATTACTCGTTCGGCAAGAGAGGAATTTACCTCATATCAATCACTTACCGACAACTATTGTGCCTAACTTGCGGGCAGCACTTGCCATTGTTGTTGTTGGCATTTTTCTTTTGTGTGTGGTTGGGTAAGAATACTGTAAAAATTTACGGTTGTGATGGAGACGATTGAGGCAAAACACGCAAGAAGCCTCAATTCCAAAACCACCACCGTAAAACTTTCCCACCACACACAAAGAAAAATCATCAGCTTGAGTGGGATTCCCACAATCAACCAATCAATAACACTTGTGCTACTGCTGCTACCTTACCCTTATCCAACGACAACAACATTTAGTTGCGTATATATAACAACAACCACATCATATAAATCAAGAAGATGGTGAATTTGTACATTGATGCGCAGATTCATCAGCATTCTCCTCAATCCGATGGTTGGCAAATGACCTCATCATTGCCCAAATCCATCTCATCAACACGACAACAATACAATAATAGCAAGCCTTATTACCGTTCCATGTGTATGACACTGTTATTCTATTGTTGTTGCTTGTTGTTAGTAGTATCAAGCACAAGTTTTCTAGTAAGCAATGTCCATTCGTTACCAATATGTAACGGAAGGCTCTCAACAGACAATTTGGTTTGTTCAGGACATGGATGGTGTACAGACGCTGGCGTATGTATGTGCGATCCTGATTATAACGGCACGAATTGTGAACAATTTACATGCAATGGAATTGCAAGTGGAGAAGCTAGTGTTTGCAGCGGACATGGTCAATGCATAGAGCCACTTGGCTGTAGATGCGATGTTGGCTATAAAGGATTGGCTTGTGAACAATTATATGATCCTAATGCTCCATCTACAAGTAGTTGCATTACAGATGCTAGTGGACAATGTACAACCTCGTCTTCACTCTCACAAACAGCAGCATTAGGTAATTCACAATCTGATTCTGGAACCTCTTCTTCGTGTACATCACCCAACGATGTCATAACCAACCCTCTGTGTTCAACTCCTTCAAGCGGCGCAACGAGTTCTTGGTCTTTCAATGAAGATTTTCAAATGTACTTTACCCTGAACGAAACAAAACAAGTAGGGTCATATAGATTTGTTGTTGATAGTTTCAATCAAGATTATATGCTATTGCTTGGCAATGGTGTAACTTTAGAGACTGTTGACAAAATGCGGGGCAATGCGCTTTCATTCTCTGGTATTGGTGGTATTAATCTCAACAAAAGCCCTCTTGCATACATGTCCAATGATTTTACCATAAGCATTTGGATCAAATTGGATTCCACCATAACCTCACAACAAACAATATTTTCAATTAACAGTACAGTCTCTTGTTGGTCATTTTCATTGAATCCATCTTCAATGGCTTCGTTCAAAAGTGAAGTTCATTCTGACCTCTCTTGTTCAATTCCAACCGCATTGATGAATGATGCTGGTTATAAGCATTTGATCATTTCAAAATCAAACAGTGCAGGTCTCAAAGTGATTATTGGAAGATCTCTCCCTAATACTACATACTTTACATGTATTGACGAGCCAACACTCACTTCAGACTTGAATAACCCACAAAACGTCGAAGGAAATAGTGCCATAGGGTATAATGCAAACTCAGGATCTGCATTCTTTGAAGGTAAACTTGACGAGATGCACATTTTCCATAGAACTCTCTCTGATAATGAAATTTCAGTACTTAGATACAAGGGATATGGTTGTTTAGACGTTCAGTACTCAACAAATGAATCATTGTGCAATTATGGTGATTGTATTAGTGGAACAAAGTGTCAATGCAAGGACAGTAGATTCATGGGAGACGATTGTGCTGCTTCATGTTTTGGAATTAGGGCAGATAATGAATCGTTTGTTTGTTCGGGACTTGGTGTTTGTACTTCGCTCGACACATGTGAGTGCGACCAAAATCATTATGGACCCGATTGTTCTTTCTTGAAAAGCGTTTCTTACGTGAATCAGACTTTCACACTAAAATGGAGATTTCATGAGAAGTATATTTCCACAGATCTTAAAGTCGAAGAGTTGAGAGGTCACTTTAATATTACAATAGAAGGAACAACAATGCTCGAATCAAGATTCAATAGAGATTTTGGTCTTGTTCAACTTGACGGAATTTCAAATTACATTGATTTATACAATCATCAAGATGATTCCCCTTTCAGAAAGTTGAGAAATAATTTTCATCTTTTCATTCGTATCAGTTCTCCCGTGTTTGAGCGTGTTTATGATGAAATTTTCCAAGAAATTTTGAATTTAAATAGTGGAGCCAAGTGGAGGCTGGCCATGTCAAACAAGGGATATTTTGTTTTTGAAGGATGGGAACGCTCCTCTTCTCAATCAATTCCACAAAAAATATCTTTCAACACAACAATAATCACTCCTACAAATGATGGCTTCTACGAAATTTTCATCATCAAAAGCGCAAGAGATGGTCTGAAAATTCTGATTAATAACCAGACCGTTGTTTATGATTTTTTAAGAGTTAACAACTTTGAAAAGTACACTGATCCAAACGTTGGTTTATTATCGGATGATTCCTTTGAATATATAACATTGGGAAACAAACCATCACTCAATGGTGGAGGATCAAATTACTTGAACAGCTTTTTGGATAGGTTGATCATTTGGAAAAACGATGATACAGCCCCTACCGCATCCTATGATGATATGACAAAGGAGTTTACATGTTCACTCAAAGATCAAATTTATGCAGATGATTTTTGTTCTTCTCACGGAAAGTGCATTGGAATGGATGAGTGCCATTGTTTCTCGCCGTTTACTGGAACATTTTGTGAGACACCAATTTATATTTGTTTTGGCATTTCAGGCAATAGTACAAATGTTTGCAGTGGCAATGGAAATTGTACAAACACTGATGTTTGTACATGTAACGCAAATTTTGAAGGTATTGAATGTAACGAAACCATTACAACAAACACAACTGGTCCTCAACCAACTTGCGTTCTAAATTTACAAGGACAATGTTCACAGGAATATGATTCATCCTCAGGTACTAGTGGCTATACCTACAAAGGTACGATACCATCAACCTCAACCGGATCTTCATTACCATGTCAATCAGTTGGAGATTTTCTTCAAAGTATTAGTATTTGTACTTTTGATTTTGTTAGATCAGATTTTTATTTAAAGAATTTGAGAAAAATGTCTCCGCTTCCATCCACTGGAACATCATACAACTTTGATAACTTGGTTTATGATCCCATCTTTGACAGAATTTACTTTGTTGACAATAATCAGAATTTCACATCATTTTTCCAAAATGCCAAGATCCAACCAAGCTTTTTACCTGATGGAGGAGAATGTCTTGTTTTTGATGGAACAACTTTTTCTCTGTTTGAAGGATACTCTTATTTGACATCACTGGACAATGATTTTACTCTTACACTCTGGTTAAAACTGACTGCTATGGATATTAGACAAACAATTGTTTCGATTGACGACGAGACCAGATGGGAGCTCTTTATTGATAATGATAACCTTCTTAAGATGAATTATCCTGGTGGTCTATTAACAAGTTCTTTCAGAGCGAGTACTTCTGAATATTTTCTCGTTACAGTGAACAAAACATCAACAACCGGGTTACAGCTCTCTGTAAATATGACTGTTGTTTTTGCAAATTCATCCTTTATTGAAAGCATTCCATCATCAGGAGAGAATGAAAAAGCTGCTTCATCCATTGGTTTTGATGTAGTAACCAATAGCAGTTACTTGCATGGTATGATTGATAATTTTAGAGTGTCTTTTACTCCATATATGGATTATCAAATGAACCAAGTTTTCTTTGGTGATACAGGTTGTTTTGGAAAAGTGAATCCTCATGTATGCAATGGTCGTGGATTGTGTTCCAATTCCGATATGTGTAACTGTGCAGATGGTTATTTTGGTAATGAGTGCGAGTTTACTACTTGCTTTAGAATTTTAAATACTGCCCCCAACGTCTGTAGTTCAAATGGTACATGTTCTGCATTTGATAATTGCACATGTTCTACTGGATTTTCAGGTTCTAATTGTGCCATACAAACCTCTGTAATTAATGATCTATTGTCAAGATTTGGAAGCTCTTTTGAACAGAGATTTATTTTCAATAACTTCAATTTCATGGAATCTGGTACTGCGAGAGAAGCTGGAGACTCTGGTTTTATTTTAACAAACTTGATCACAAGTGATGCTGGTGCTCTTAGTGCTACTCTTGGAGGAGATGCCTCTCCATTTTCCTTACTTTACAATGACTTTATTGTTCATATTCGAGCTTCTTTTGGTAGCTTTAACTCGAACCAATCTTTGCTAAGCCTAAACAACATTGCTGGTTGGAACTTACGTGAAGAAGGATACGATTTAGTTCTTGAAACAAACACTGGTGCTATTATTGAAAGGAGATTGGTCATGAGTTTTATTCTTGTTCTTCCAAATCATGTTTATGATATTCATATTCGAAAGAGTTCAACAACCGGTATTTCTGTTTTTGTTGATGGATCTCTTGTTGGAGAGTTCAACAATGCAACAGAAGATTTGATTACGAGTGAAAGACGACCAAGTACTCTCGGTGGAGACAATCAAAACGTCGTTATTGAAAGTTTTTACGTTCAGTATAGACCAAATCTTTCAAGTAATACCTTCAATCCAGGATATGATCCAAGTCTTTGGAGCTGCTTTAATATTTCTAACACAGATCATGTTTCTGTATGCTCTGGGAGAGGTGTTTGTCATGGAAAAGATGTTTGCAAAAAATGTGCCAATTCTGAGGGTGTTATGTGTGAAATTCCATTTTGTTTCAATGTTTCAGCATCCAATAGAAGTTCAGTTTGTTCAGGACATGGATATTGTACTGAAATTGACCGTTGTGATTGTATGGAACCTTTTATGGGAAGTCAATGTGAAGTGGATCGATCACAAATGTACATGTATAGCGACAACGGAACTATTAGCAATAACGCAACTCCTAGCAACTTTACACCTCCAGATCCATGTACAGACTTGACCACTCCTGGTTGTGTGTCAATTGATTCAAATATCGATCAAAATACTGCACAAAATTGTAGAGACATTGTCAGCCCATCGGCACTATGCCAAAATTTACTCAATGACCAAATACTCTCGTCAAATGTCTCGTTCAACGTTACCGTTTGTGAAGATGGTTATTATGGAGAACCTAATAGTACTATTTGCAAACCCATGTGTTATGGTGTGAAAGCAGAAAATACCACTGTCTGTAGTGGACATGGTAATTGCACGATGAAGAACTTTTGTGTATGTCACATGAACTATGAAGGAGACAATTGCCATATCGATAAAACATACAAGACAATCATTGACGAAGAAATAGCTTCTTGGAATGATACAGAGTTTATATTAGGTTTTCTGGCAAGAAGTAACGACAACACAAGCTTGTACCAAGTTGGTGGAGCTACAAGCAGTTTAGCCAGACTTGATGATTCTACATATCATGCTCTACCACGCATGCTTTTTAATGACTGGTTTATTTCTTTTAAACTGTTCCCCATACAATATGATGACAGTGAAAAACCAATTGTTGTTATCAAGAATATTGCTCATTGGAAACTTTATATGAAGAAGACATCTCTGTTTTTGTCTGGCATCACTAGGGAAAAATCAACTCCAGATAACATTGAACTCACAAAGCTGTTGGAAATTCCAAATATTTGGTACAATATTCTAATCATCAAATCCAGCTCCAATGGAACAAGTCTGTATGTGAATTCTCGTTTTGAGTATAATTTGGCATACTTTGATGACTACTTTTCTCTTGAAGAGTCTCAAAACGGCAACAGCTTTGTTTCATTCCCTTCTTCCTTTGGATATATCGATGAAGTCATGATTGGAAAGGTTAATGTTGGTACTACTTTTGACCACATTCACTCACTCGCAACCAGTAAGGCAGTATTCAAATGTTTTGGAGTTTCGTTGAGGGAAACAGCTGCTTGTAATGGACATGGTTCATGTTTAGGAAATGATATTTGTGAGTGTAATGCTAACTACACCAACACCGACTGTAGCTCGCCAGTTTGTTTTGGTTTGGGCGCAAATGATGATCAAGTTTGCTCTAGTAGTGGAGACTGTGTAGCACCAAACTATTGTTCTTGTGCACCTGGATTTGTTGGAACTCAGTGCCAAACTCAACTTTTAACAACTACATGCAATAGTGCCGAAGGAAATTGTACAGCCAATAACGCTACGTCGTTCTTTAATAACATGGATAACGCAACATTCACATCAAGCACACCTGATTGTTCAAGCGCAGAGAATCGATATGCTTGTGGTGGAATTGGTCCTCAAACATCAACTCCTTCTGTTGTTTTCAACATTAGCACATGTCAAGATGGATATTATGGTGACAATTGTTCATTACCAATTTGTTTTGGAATCAAGTCAGAAGATCCAACAGTTTGTTATGGTAATGGTAATTGTACCATGAAAGACTTTTGTGTTTGCGTCAACTCGAGTTACACAGGTAGAGATTGCGGTAACGATTTGCG
Source organism: Naegleria lovaniensis (assembly GCF_003324165.1). Taxonomy (NCBI): domain Eukaryota; phylum Heterolobosea; class Eutetramitea; order Acrasida; family Naegleriidae; genus Naegleria; species Naegleria lovaniensis. The sequence continues at coordinate 395,915 of NW_025407860.1, read as the reverse complement.
TTTTCTGTCTAAACTTACTTCTGAAGAACAATTGTCAATGATACCTCTGAGTATTAGGTTTGTCACTTCTGTATCTCGAGTTACTGACAACCAATTACGTGACTTGGAAAGCGAAATGGTGAGGTTTATTGTTGATGATATGCATCAAATCAATGGATCACTAGCTTTTAAAGAAGCATATACAAAGGTATACCTTCCATATAGTTTTACTTCTCCAATGAGACTATTTACCCGCGACGTATTTGTATCACTCTCGTTTAAGGCAACAGCATTCACAACTTACAATCCTATAATTCATTTTAGAAACGGATTATGGCTCGATGTGCATCTTGAAGATAGATCAATCGTTGTGCAAGGTAGAAGCTTAGATTCGCCAAATCCAGTAGTAATCAGAATTGAAAATGTTATTGAGGTAACAAATGTTTGGTATACCTTGATTCTTTATCTGTCTGACGATAATACCAAAGTTGTCTATAATGGCAATGTTGTATATTCGTCTCCATTGAATTATCAATTCGTAACTCCAAATCCTGTTGAAACTGGTGAGAGTTATATTGGATCCAACATGGATACTCATGGAACACTCATCACGTTCAACGGGTTCATTGATGAAATTTATATTGGAAGAATAGACAGATTGTCCGTAGAAGAAGTAACATCGCTAGTACATAGAAAAACTGGATTTACTTGCTTTACTGAATATCTGACAAGCCCAAATGCATGTAACGGAAATGGAGTGTGTATGGGCAATGATGTGTGTAAATGTAATTCAAATTACACAGGAAGTGATTGCAGTGTTCCAATTTGCTTTGGAATTGCAGATGGACAATCAAATGTTTGTTCGGGACATGGTAACTGCACAGCTCCAAATGAATGCACCTGTGCACCTGGATTCACAGGCAGTCAATGTCAAACAGACACATCTTCAACCACATGTGATGATCCTGAAGGAAACTGCACTTCAAACAATGCCACTTCATTCTTTGAAACATTCAGAAATGAGACATTCACATCAAGCACACCTGATTGTTCAAGACCTGAAAATAGATATGCTTGTGGTGGCATTGGTCCTCAAACATCAACTCCTTCTGTTGTTTTTAATATTAGCACATGTCATGATGGATATTATGGCGTGAATTGTTCATTACCAATTTGTTTTGGTGTAAAATCGGAAGACCCAACAGTCTGCTCAGGCAATGGTAATTGTACCATGAAAGATTTTTGTGTTTGCCGAAATGGCACCACTGGGCAAAGTTGTGCAAACGACCTGAACTATTTAGCGTTCCTAGCGACAACAGAACAACAAATGCTTGCTGACTTCCCTTCTTACAGCTTTAGAACAACAACACAAGCAGATGTTATGGAAGCTGCCCAATCTTTCGCTACCAGACGTTTACTTGCTCTCTCTCAGTCCATGGTCATCACTGACTTGGGCGACGGTGGAATTGAAATGATTGTGGATCAAATAACAGTTGTTAATGGTACCTTATCATTCGGAGAGGAAGGAACTGAAATTACTTTACGAACAGCTTCTTCGGAAACAGCACTATTTAGTTTTGTAAGAGACGTATTTGTATCATTCTCAATCAGAGTCTCTAATTTTAAAGATTTCAGTCCCATCATGTTTCTTCGAAATGGTATTTGGATGAAGGTATATTTGAATCAAAAGCAAATTATTGTTGAAGGAATGACTGAAGAGTATCCATATCCAGTTAAAATTCAGACACAGAGCGTTATTGATCTTGCAAACGAGTGGTATTCCGTTCTACTTTTCTTGTCTGAATCTAGCACTCGCATCGCTGTGAACGGCACCACTGTATTTAACTCTTCATTGGCATATCAATTTAAGGCAACAAATCCACAAATGAACGGTGATGGATATATTGGTTTTATTCCTGCTGAATTGAGTGCTAATGGTGAAAAAGAATTCTTTAATGGTTTCATTGACGAGATTAATATTGGAAGAGTTGATGGAATGTCGTTCGAGGAAGTGTACGAACTGATCGCAGACAAAACTGGATTCTCTTGCAATGGCGTATATCTCAGAAGTACATTGGGATGCAACGGAAATGGTATATGTTTGGGCAATGATGTGTGTAAATGTAATTCAAATTACACAGGAAGTGATTGCAGTGTTCCAATTTGCTTTGGAATTGCAGATGGACAATCAAATGTTTGTTCGGGACATGGTAACTGCACAGCTCCAAATGAATGCACCTGCGCCCCTGGGTTCACAGGAAGACAATGTCAAACAGACACATCTTCAACCACATGTGATGATCCTGAAGGAAACTGCACTTCAAACAATGCCACTTCATTCTTTGAAACATTCAGAAATGAGACATTCACATCAAGCACACCTGATTGTTCAAGACCTGAAAATAGATATGCTTGTGGTGGCATTGGTCCTCAAACATCAACTCCTTCTGTTGTTTTTAATATCAGTACCTGTCAAGATGGATATTATGGTGACAATTGCTCACTACCAATTTGTTTTGGAATCAAGTCAGAAGACCCAACAGTCTGCTCAGGCACCGGTAACTGTACTATGAAAGATTATTGTGTGTGTTATAACTCTACATTCACTGGAAAAGACTGTTCGAGCAACAGAACATATTTGGAACAAGTTCAAGAAATGGCCGCAACGTTTAAACAAAATTCTAGTGATTGCTCATTCAGAGTATCGACAGACTCGTCTTATATTGACGAAGATATCATTCAAGAACTTGGATACGGCAATGTTATTCTTTTAATTAGGCATTTGACACTGGTCGATGAAAGCATTTTGTTCAGGGAAGGTGGTACGGAAATTACTATAATTTCCACCAACCCCGTAAACGCGTTCCAAACTTTGACTCATGATGTTTTTATATCCCTTTCGATCAAGGTTCTGGAGTTTTCTGAACACAGCCCTATCATTCACGTTCGCGATGGCATGTGGTTCAAGTTGTATTTGCAAGGTAAATCATTGGTATTTGAGGGAAGAGATTTGGAAACTTCCTTGCCATATTACATCACGATTAACAACACCATTGAAAATATTGATTATTGGTACAGTATAATATTTGTACTGGCAGATGTTGGTACAACTGTAATCGTCAACGGTAACATCGTATTTACCTCTCCGCTCATTTACACTGTTCAATCTCCAAATCCAAATTTCAATGGCAATGGATACATAGGTTTTATGCCAACTGATAACACGACTTCATATCATTTCCATGGATTCATCGACCAAATTTTTATGGGTACAATTGAAGGTCAGCCTATCTCAAACATAACGGACAAAGTACAGTCAAAAACAGGACTTTCTTGTTTCGGGGAATACTTGACAAGCGCTACAGCTTGTAGTGGACACGGAGTGTGCATGGGCAATGATGTGTGTAAATGCAATTCCAGTTTCACTGGTGCCTCGTGTAATGTTCCAATTTGCTTTGGAATTGCAGATGGAGAAACAAATGTTTGTTCAGGACATGGCAATTGCACAGCTCCAAATGAATGCACCTGCGCACCTGGATTCACAGGAAGTCAATGTCAAACGGACACATCTTCAACCACATGTGATGATCCTGAAGGAAACTGCACTTCAAACAATGCCACTTCATTCTTTGAAACATTCAGAAATGAGACATTCAACTCCAGCTCACCTGATTGTTCAAGACCTGAAAATCGATATGCTTGTGGTGGAATTGGTCCTCAAACATCCACACCTTCTGTTGTTTTTAATATTAGCACATGTCATGATGGATATTATGGTGACAATTGCTCACTACCAATTTGTTTTGGAATCAAGTCAGAAGACCCAACAGTCTGTTCGGGCAATGGTAACTGTACTATGAAAGATTATTGCATTTGTTATTCCTCCACGTTTACAGGACGAAATTGTGCTAACAACATGACCTATATCAACGAATTGAAGCTACAACAAGATAGAGCAATGCAAAACACATCTTTCCGTGTTGCTACCGCAACCAATTACCTAAAAACTGACGAAATATTGCAAGAACTAGCGGACAACAATTTACTTTTGCGAATTCAGCATCTGACTTTAGTGGATAACCAAATTTTATTCGGAGACAACGCTACCCGTATCACCATCGTTTCACTTAATGAATCGAACCCATTCCGTTCGTTGACTCGTGATATTTTCATTTCACTCTCCATAAAGGCTACACAGCTACAGCCAGTTAGCCCAATATTACACGTTCGTGATGGCATGTGGTTCAAATTATATCTGGTCGAAGGCGATTTAATATTTGAAGGCATGTCGACTGAATCGCCATATCCCTATGTAATCCGTATCAACAACATTATTGAGCTTGTGAATGAATGGTATTCTATTCTGTTTATACTTTCGGACGAAAGAACTCAAGTTGTAGTGAACGGTACCATTGTATACTCATCACAGCTAGCTTACCAAGTTCAATCACCAAATCCAAGTTTCAATGGTAATGGATATATTGGATTTTTGCCCATTGATAACGTAACTTCATCGCACTTTAGTGGTTTTATTGATGAAATTTACATTGGCAAAATTTTGGGCAAAGACACTAGCAATATCAGCGAAGTCGTTTCAAGTAAGGCCGGGCATTCATGTTTCGGAGAATACTTAACAAGTCCCCACGCATGTAATGGAAATGGATTGTGTATGGGCAGTGATGTGTGTAAATGCAATTCCAGTTTCACTGGTGCCTCGTGTAATGTTCCAATCTGCTTTGGAATTTCAGATGGACAATCAAATGTTTGTTCAGGACATGGCAATTGCACAGCTCCAAATGAATGCACCTGCGCACCTGGATTCACAGGCAGTCAATGTCAAACAGACACATCTTCAACCACATGTGATGATCCTGAAGGAAACTGCACTTCAAACAATGCCACTTCCTTCTTTGAAACATTCAGAAATGAAACATTCACATCAAGCACACCTGATTGTTCAAGACCTGAAAATCGATATGCTTGTGGTGGAATTGGTCCTCAAACATCCACACCTTCTGTTGTTTTTAATATTAGCACATGTCATGATGGATATTATGGCGTGAATTGTTCATTACCAATTTGTTTTGGTGTAAAATCGGAAGACCCAACAGTCTGCTCAGGCAATGGTAACTGTACTATGAAAGATTTTTGTGTCTGCTCAAACTCAGCATTCACTGGAATAGACTGTTCGGTAAGCATGACTTACTTGGAACTTCTAAAACGTACGAAAGAACAACTCAACAAAACACTACCAGGATTTTCGTTTAGACTTTCATCTTCGTTGAGCTTTGTCATTGATAACAAAACACAAGATTTAGGAAACAGCAATCTCACCATCTATGTGTCAAAATTAACAACAACACCCGAAAATGATTCCATATTGTTTACAGATAATGGTACTCAAATAATTATTTCCTCGTCCCGAGAATCAACTCCTTTGTACGCACTTACGGATGACGTTTTTGTGTCCTTCTCTATAAAACCAGCCATACTGAAAGAATTTAATCCAATCCTTCAAATTAATGATGGAATGTGGTGTAAAATTTATTTGGCCGAGAAATCTCTCATTGTGGAAACACGAAGCGAAGACTCCCCATTCCCAGTAGTTATACGCCTAAGCAACACCATAGACATACCTAATGTATGGTATAAGGTTGTGTTAGTCATGGCCGACTATGGTACAACAGTAACAGTGAACGGAGACGTAGTTTTCAACTCTAGTCTCACGCACCAATTCAAATCAACAAACCCATCTCAAAATGGCGACAGTTATATTGGCTTTATACCAAACGGAAACGATACTGCAAGCAACTTCAATGGCTTAATTGATGAAATTTATATTGGTCATGTTCAATCTAGAACTCCAAGCCAAATTCTGTCACTGATTGTTTCAAAGGCTGGTTACTCGTGTTTCGGAGAATACTTGACCAGTCGCGCTGCATGTCACGGAAATGGTATATGTTTGGGCAATGATGTGTGTAAATGTAATTCAAATTACACAGGAAGTGATTGCAGTGTTCCAATATGTTTTGGAGTTTCAGATGGACAATCAAATGTTTGTTCGGGACATGGTAACTGCACAGCTCCAAATGAATGCACCTGCGCACCTGGATTCACAGGAAGTCAATGTCAAACAGACACATCTTCAACCACATGTGATGATCCTGAAGGAAACTGCACTTCAAACAATGCCACTTCCTTCTTTGAAACATTCAGAAATGAAACATTCACATCAAGCACACCTGATTGTTCAAGACCAGAGAATCGATATGCTTGTGGTGGAATTGGTCCTCAAACATCAACTCCTTCTGTTGTTTTCAACATTAGCACATGTCAAGATGGATATTATGGTGACAATTGCTCACTACCAATTTGTTTTGGAATTAAGTCAGAAGACCCAACAGTCTGCTCAGGAAATGGTAACTGTACTATGAAAGATTATTGTGTTTGCTTCAACAACTCCAGATACTCTGGCAAAGATTGTTCTGTGGATACACTTTATTTGTCCCAACTGTTAGAAATGGCTGGATCTCTCTCCTCTCAAAACCAAGATTATGGTTTCAGATTGTCGACCAAAGCAAGCAGTGTAGAATCTGTGGCAGGTTTATCATCTCGGCACTTGCTCAGCATTGCACAAGATATAACATGCACTGATTTAGGAAACGGATCCATTCCAATTATTATATCATCACCCGTTGTTACTGATGGAAGATATGAATTTATGCCATATGGTACCGAAATTACACTTCACACAGATGGGTTGATCTCTCCACTGTACACCCTTACTCAAGACATTTTTATATCCTTCTCTATTCACGTCACCGAAATGAATGATACTAATCCAATTTTACACTTCAGAAATGGTCTTTGGGTAAAGATTTATTTATCTCAAAAGAACCTTGTTTTAGAAGGAATGACGGAAGAATCATCACATCCAATTAGTATTCAAGCCCCGAATGTTATTGAAGTGACTAATCAAAGATACTCAATAATTTTATATCTTTCTCAAACTGCTACTAAAATTATTGTAAATGGAAATGAAGTTTATGACTCTCCTTTCACATATCAATTTAAGGCAACAAATCCACAAATGAACGGTGATGGATATATTGGTTTTATTCCTGCTGAATTGAGTGCTAATGGTGAAAAAGCAAACTTTAATGGTTTCATTGATGAAATTTATATTGGAAGAGTGAACGGCAAGAGTGTCTCCCAAATTATGGAGTATATAACTGCAGGATTTTCATGCTTTGGAGTATCTATGACTGCTCCAGAAGTGTGCAATAATGGAAATGGTATTTGTTTGGGCAACAACGTTTGCATATGTAATTCAAATTACACTGGCACTTCTTGTAATGCTCCAATTTGTTTCGGTATTGAAGTTGGAAACTCTAGAGTCTGTTCAGGTCACGGAAACTGTACAGGACCAAACGAATGTTCATGTGTACCAGGCTTCATTGGAACGCAATGTCAAACAGATACATCTTCAACTACTTGTGCTGATCCAGAAGGAAACTGTACAGCCAACGATCCTGATAACTTCCTTGCTCAACGTAATTCCACATTTTCTCCCCCACCATTGGATTGTTCTGCACCTGAAAATAGATTTGCGTGCGGTACTGGGCCTTCTCAAACACCTTCTGTTGTTTTCAATATCAGTACCTGTCAGGAGGGATATTATGGAGAACGTTGTGATTTACCAATTTGTTTTGGAGTCAAGTCAGAAGATCCAAAAGTTTGCTCTGGAAATGGTAATTGTACCATGAAAGATTTTTGTGTTTGTTATAACTCTACATTCACTGGAACAAATTGTCATGTCGACCTGCAATACCTCCAACAAGCTGCTTTAACCAAATCTACAATCAAAAGAGTAGCAGGTGCGTTCAACATTAGGTTTGCAATGAGCATTGGAACTGATGGCGTTGAAGATCTTTCTGGTATTGTCTCTACTACTGTGAGCAATTTAACCAGAAATTCAACAACCAATTCGTTAGTGTTTGGCCCTGGAGCAACAGAAATTGTAATTCCAAAAACTGTCAATTCCTCTTCTCTCGCTATATTCAGCAACAATATGTTTTTATCGTTCAAGATCAAATTCCGTAACTTTACCATGAAAAACCCAATACTTTCTCTCACAACTGGAATGTTTTTGAAAATTTATTTAGAAGATACAACGCTCGTAATTGAAGGAAAAACAACAGATACAGAGAAAAAAGTTACCAAAATTCCATTCGCTATTGATTTAACAGGAGAATGGTATTCCATCGTATTGACAAAATCAACCACTGAAGGAACAATGTTACTTGTAAACAATAACATTGTATTTAACGATACATTTAGCGACAATTTCCAAACTACCATGGATTCTCAAAATACTGACTCCTATATTGGTTTCGACTTTGTAAATGGATTGAAGTTTAATCTTGAAGCTGAGATGGATGAGTTGGTTATTTCTGAGTATGATGGATCTGGGGCAACAAATCTAACTCAAAACATAACAAAAGCTTTCCAATGTTTTGGAGTTTCCCTCAATGATCCTGGCGTTTGTAATCGACAAGGTATATGTTTGGGCAGTGATGTTTGCCAATGTAATTCCAATTACACAGGCAATGATTGTTCTGTTCCAATGTGCTTTGGTTTTTCTGCAAGTAATATCTCTTTTGTTTGTTCTGGGCATGGTGATTGTGATTCTCCAAACAAGTGTTTATGTAAAACAGGTTTCATTGGCTCAAATTGTTCAATTGATCAAAGCTCGACTGCGTGTGCCGGTAAGGAAAATTGTACTCTCGATGATCCTAGCGCACAGTTAGCAGGTAGGAACTTGACAACTCCTGACCCATGTGAAAACCCTACAGGTGACAATATTTATAATTGTGGTCCAGGTGCATTATCAAACAGATTAACTGGTGCAAGTTCAGGACCATCTGTAGTATTTAATGTTAGCACTTGTCAAGAAGGTTTTTATGGAAATTCGTGCGAGTTCCCAATATGTTTTTCATTGAAAGCTGAAGATCCTAACGTGTGTTCAGGTAATGGCAATTGTACAAATCCTAATTTTTGCAAGTGCTACGATGGATTTTCTGGATCGAATTGTCAAGTTGATAACGCTTACTTGTTTGACTTACAAGTGACTCAGAACAGAATTCTACGTGATCGTGCAAATACTTTCTTCATTGGCTTGAAATTCAATGACATGTTTTTCAATTTTTACACTCCAACATCCAATAATTACACCAATGATAATATGACAAGTAACTCTAATGATTCCAATAACGGAACAAGCACAGGTGGAATTTCAAATAATAACATGACAAACAATGCAACCTCTAGTTCTGATAATAGCAGTAATGGTAACTTTACAAATCCAAGTACGACATTTATTACAGAAAAGACAATTCCTGATCTATCATTTTCTATAGATTTACATATTGAAAATGCTTCAGTGAGTAATGACGGTTCAATTGAATTCAAAGAGGGAACACAAATAATGTTCAAAACAAGTGAAGATTCAGATTGTCCTCTTTCTGTATTAACAGATGATTTTTATGTTTCCTTTGACATAATGACCTATTCTGTAAACAACACTGCTCCTATTTTATCTGTAGGAGAAGGTGCCAACTGGAGAATCTATTTGGATGGCTTAAAACTTGTGGTTGAAGGAGAAACAACTGGAGTTGAACCCTATCGAATGATTGTTGAAGATGCCATTCCCTATGCCTTCATGTGGTATTCTATTGCTATTATAAAATCATTTGAAACTAACATATTCATTAATGGAGAGTTGAAAGCTACATTCAACAACGTACCAGAGTTTGTATCGTCTAATCCAAATAAGAATAGAGAAAGTTATATTGGATTTTACTTCATGGATGGTATCTCTTTCTATTTTAATGGTAAATTAGACAAACTTGTATTTGTCAAGTTGACAAACACATCAAAACCAGCAATAGATGTCATTTCAGATGTTGCCTCTAGACCACTGTTCCGTTGTTTTGATATTCCAATGACCGACAAATCGGCATGTATGGGTCAAGGCATTTGTTATGGAAGTAACAAGTGTGTGTGCAATTCAAGATACTCAGGTGAAGAATGTGATACACCAATTTGCTTTACAGTTCCAGCAAATGACACTACGAATGTTTGTAGCGGTAACGGAGTTTGCTCATCACCAGACAAGTGTGAATGTAAACCTGGTTTTATTGGAAAGATGTGTCAAACAGAAGCAACAAAAACTTCTTGTACTGATCCTGACAAACCTTGTGTAACTGACAATGCACAAGCATACTTTACTGCGACAAACTCAACACCCACAGCCTCTTGTGCTCCATTCTGTGATGAAGCTGACACGACCACTGTTACAACAACGGCAGCAATACCAAAAGGTTATACTATTCTTTTCGATTTTGCAAATCAACATGGTGAATATCCAAAACCATACACCGGAGGAGGTTTTTTATATTCTTCTGCTGCTGGTGATTATAACTTGGTTGCTTACAATGTTGAAACGACTGTTGACATGCAATTACATTTCAACAACATGAGTAGACTTTCCAGCACAAAATATGGTGATCCTTTCAGTGTTGCCTCCACAGACTTTACATTTACCATTATGATTTCTCTCAATAATGACTCTATGGTGGACCAACCTCTTATTGTTTCTAATTTCATTCTCTATGTCACCACAAACGGTACAATAAGATATACTGAATTTTATTTAGATGGAAGTAATCGTACAATTGAAACTGCACCAAACACAGTCACATTTGGAAAATTGGTTAGCATTGTTTTATCTAAAAGTAAAACCAATGGAGTGAAGATTTATGTGAACGGTCTTTCAATTCATAAGACCACCTCTGCAACGCGTACTATTGATTCTACTAGAGTTAAAACTTCATTCATTGGTGGTGATCCTTTGACTCGTGTTATTATGTCAGGAGATTTGTCTTTATTGTCAATATTTACAGATGTAATGTCTGACAAACAGGTACTACTTGAATATTCTAAATATGTGTCATGTTTTGGAGTACCTTCACAAAATACTCAAACATGTTCTGGACATGGTAAATGTATATATTGGGACAATTGTGAATGTTCAAAAGGATGGATTGGTAAAAACTGTGATGCACATTTTGTTTCACAAGTTTTTAACTTTGATCAAGCCACTATTAATGACAACACTGTGACTGTACCTTCTGCTCTCACACAAGATATATTGTATTGTCATAACTGTTCCCTTGAGGGAGGTTTAACTTCTGAAAACAATTCAATTAGATTCAATGGATACAGCTCTTCGATCGAATTTTTAACAAATTCCACATTCAAATACTTGTACAACGACTTTACAGTATCATTTTGGATCAAAAAGTATCAAAAATTTAATTCCTCATCTCAACAAATTTTATATGTGGGGTCTCCAAGTTACTGGCAATTAGTGGCCCATGAACAGGGATCTAAATATAGGCTTACCATTATTTCACAATTTTCTACCACGACTGTAACGCCTTATTTAACCTTTAATAAGTGGTACATGATAACAATTTCCAAATCATCTGAAGGCTATGGACTTTCTGTATGTGTTAATGATAATTTTTCTGATATGATACTTTTGGATGAGTTCGATAGTTGGAGATTGTTATTGGACGACGTTTTTATTCCATCAGCAATTGGTTTTAATCCAATCACTAGCAGTAATTATTTTTATGGATTAATTACTGGAATGAAATTTGATGTAGGAGTCTTGAATTCAGGAGATATACAAACGAGATATTTTAATGAAGGACCAGTTTGTAACAACATTGGATATACATACAAGGCTAACCAATGTAGTGGTCAAGGTCTATGTAATGAATTCAATAACTGTACATGTTACGACAATTTCAAGAATCAATTCTGTCAAGATCATTACTGTTTTGATATCAAATCCACCAACTCTTCAGTTTGCAGTGGAAAAGGTACTTGTGTCATTACTGGTTTGGGAAGTACAACATGTAATTGTTACACCAATTGGACAGGTTTAGACTGCTCTCAACCAATGTGCTTTGGAGTTGCTTCTAGATCTCCCAATGTTTGCAGTGGACGCGGAAGCTGTTACTATGTCAATAGTTGTAACTGCAGACAAGGATATACTGGACCCAATTGTGAATATCCAATCTGTTATGGAATTCCCAAAAACGATTCAAGGTCCTGCAGTGGACATGGAATTTGTTCAGACACTGATACATGTAGATGTTCATCAGGATGGTTTGGATCTACTTGTGAAATTCCAAGCTGTTTTGGAATTTTAGCAAACGAAACTAATTCATGTCATGGACGTAATCAAGGAAACTGTACAAGTGTGAATATATGTACATGCACAAACGGTTTCATTGGAAAGGATTGTAATTTGATTATGCCTCCAGTTGCTGAAAAGAATTACAGTTTCTCAGAGCCTCAACATGTCACTAATGATGAAACAGCAGAGACTCTTTATATAATTGGAAGCGAAGGAAATGATATAGTTTTTGTTGCACATAACTTTAATCTTGATAACAACAATAGTCTAGTTATTGATAGAAATACAAATCTCACACTAACGGTTCTAGACTCAATTTTCAAAGTACCCGTCTATCAGCCTTTTGACATTATCCTTTCAAACAACTTTACCGTAATTCTGAAACTACAATTTTATTCTTCACTTGCAAGAACACAAACGCTCATATCATTTGCAAGTGGAGCTGATTGGTCTCTTGATCACATTGACGCTGGATTTACTTTTTCAACCAATGTTGTGGGAAATCCAGCTTCGAATAAGACATACTTTATTGAAGTACCTTTCTCACAATTATTCTTCCAAACCAACACGTCCTACACGGTTGCATTTTCAAAGAGTTCCACATACGGTTTAAGTTTCTTTGTTGAAGGTGTTAGATTTGGATACTTCCCAGAAGCAACAGAAAACTGGAGAGTTGAAGATGTCACTCTCAATACTTTGAACGTTATTGGATATAATCCTTTAGATGCAGACAAGTTGTTTTTGGGTAGCATTGCTCAATTAGAAATCAGCTGTGGTATAAGTAAGAGCGACGAATATCTCACTGTTTGTAATGGTTTACGAGCAAATGATCGACGTGTTTGCAGCGGTCATGGCAAGTGTTTATTCAGCGGAAATTGTAGCTGTGACAGCGTACATGATGGTTACAATTGCCAATATCCAAAATGTTTCAATGTTTCATCAACACTTAACACCACCTGCTCTAGCTTTGGCTCATGTGTGCAAGTTGATACTTGTAATTGCACATATGGCCACACTGGACGTAATTGTGAGTTATTGGTATGTTTCGGATTTACCCAAAACACATCCACAGTTTGTAGTGGAGAAGGTGACTGTATTGGGGTTGATACATGCAGCTGCAAACCTGGATATGTTGGTACTCAATGTGAAATTCCGATTTGCTACAATCATTATGCCAATGACTCTCGTGTTTGCTCTTCCAACGGTAATTGTACAAAAGCAGACCATTGCCAATGTAACTCCACCCACACAGGATCCACCTGCGAAATTCCAATATGTTTTGGATTTGCTGCCAATGACACCACAAATGTTTGTAACAACCGAGGTAACTGCAGCGCACCAGATGTTTGTAACTGTAGAGAAGGTTATATTGGTGCAAATTGTTCCATTCCAATTTGTCATGGAATTGCTGCCAATGAAACCAGTGTTTGTGGCAGAATTGGTTATTGCTTTGATACGGATTTGTGTATCAACTACACTTGCAATGGCACTTTTAGTAATGACAGCTCATCTTGCTCAGCAAAGGGAATTTGTGTTGGCTATGACAGATGTGAGTGTGTTGAAAATTACACTGGGCAATTCTGTGAAATTCCAATTTGTTATGGATTCAGAGCTGATAATTCGAGTGCTTGCAGCAACAAGAATGGTACTTGTGTTTCTGCAGATAATTGTGTCTGTAATGAAGGATATACTGGTGATGAATGTGAAATTCCAATTTGTTATGGAGTACTTTCGAACAACAATTCAGTTTGTTCATCTCACGGAAATTGCGTTAGACACAACACTTGTAACTGTTCGTCATCGTACACTGGCAATAACTGTGAAATTCCAATTTGTTTTGGCTACCATGCTGGTCATCCGTCATCTTGCAGTGGATACGGTACATGTGTTGGCGTTGACCACTGCGAGTGCTATGAGGGCTACTCTGGGCACAATTGCGAAGCTGCAATATGCTTTGGAATTTTATTTAACAATGCCTCTGTTTGCTCGTCACACGGAAACTGTACTGCCGCTGATCGTTGTGAATGCACCTCATCGTACACGGGCACCATGTGTGAAATCCCAATATGTTTTGGACTTGCTGCCAATGACACCACAAATGTTTGCAATGATCGTGGAAACTGCACCGCACCAGATATTTGTAACTGTAGAGAAGGATATACTGGCGAAAATTGTTCCATTCCAATTTGTCATGGAATTGCTGCCAATGAAACCAGTGTTTGTGGCAGAATTGGTTATTGTATCGACAAGGATTTATGTATCAACTACACGTGCAATGGAACTGCCAGCAATGACATATCATCATGCTCTTCACATGGTATTTGCATCGGTTATGACATTTGTGAATGCGATGAAAATTACGCTGGACAATTCTGTGAAATTCCAATTTGTTATGGATTCAGAGCTGACAATTCGAGTGTTTGTAGCAACAAGAATGGTACTTGTATTTCTGCCGATAATTGTGTCTGTAATGAAGGATATACTGGTGATGAATGTGAAATTCCAATTTGTTATGGAGTACTCTCGAACAATGACTCTGTTTGTTCATCTCACGGTAATTGTACAAGACGAAACAATTGTGAATGCCTTCCAATCTATGTGGGCTCAAATTGTGAAATTCCAATATGCTTTAGATTTGCTGCCAATGACACCTCAAACGTTTGTAATGATCGTGGTGATTGCATTGCTCCCGATATTTGTAACTGTAGAGAAGGTTATACTGGAGAAAATTGTTCCATTCCAATATGTCACGGAGTTGCTGCCAATGAAACCAGTGTTTGTGGCAGAATTGGTTATTGTATCGACAAGGATTTGTGTATCAATTATACCTGCAATGGCACGGCCAGTAATGACAGATCATCATGCTCTTCACATGGTCTCTGTACCGAGTATGATATTTGCGAGTGTGAGGAAAATTATGTTGATCAGTTCTGTGAGACTCCACTGTGTTACGGGCTCAGAGCTGATAATTCCAGTGTTTGCAGCAATATGAATGGTACTTGTATTTCTGCCGATAATTGTGTCTGTAATGAAGGATATACTGGTGATGAATGTGAAATTCCAATTTGTTATGGAGTACTTTCGAACAACAATTCAGTTTGTTCATCTCACGGTAATTGTACCAAACGAAATACTTGTGAATGCAGCTCGGGTTATATAGGATCTAATTGCGAAATTCCAATATGTTTTGGATTTGCTGCCAATGACACCACAAGCGTTTGTAATGATCGTGGTCATTGTACAACACCAGATGTTTGTAACTGTAGAGAAGGATATACTGGAGAAAATTGTTCCATTCCAATTTGTCATGGAATTGCTGCCAATGAAACCAGCGTTTGTGGCAGAATTGGTTATTGTATCGACAAGGATTTATGTATCAACTACACTTGCAATGGAACTGCCAGTAATGACAGATCATCATGCTCTTCCCATGGTCTCTGTACCGAGTATGATGTTTGTGAGTGTGAGGAAAATTATGTTGGCCAATTCTGTGAAATTCCAATTTGTTATGGATTCAGAGCTGACAATTCGAGTGTTTGTAGCAACAAGAATGGTACTTGTATTTCTGCCGATAATTGTGTCTGTAATGAAGGATATACTGGTGATGAATGTGAAATTCCAATTTGTTATGGAGTACTCTCGAACAATGACACTGTTTGTTCCTCTCACGGTAATTGTACAAGACGAGACAATTGTGAATGCATCTTTGGTTATGTGGGATCCAACTGCGATATCCCAATATGCTTCAGTTTCAGAGCAGACAGTTCCAGCGTTTGTAATGATCGTGGCGATTGTATTGCTCCAGATGTTTGTAAATGCAGAGAAGGATACATTGGTGAAAATTGCACAATCGCTACCTGTCATGGAATACCTGAAAATGAAACCAGTGTTTGTGGCAGAATTGGTTATTGTATCGACAAGGATTTGTGTATCAATTATACCTGCAATGGCACGGCCAGTAATGACAGATCATCATGCTCTTCCCATGGTCTCTGTACCGAGTATGATATTTGCGAGTGTGAGGAAAATTATGTTGGCCAATTCTGTGAAATTCCAATTTGTTATGGATTAAGAGCTGACAATTCAAGTGTTTGCAGCAATATGAATGGTACTTGTATTTCTTCCGATAATTGTGTCTGTAATGACGGATATACTGGTGATGAATGTGAAATTCCAATTTGTTATGGAGTACTTTCTAATAATGACTCTGTTTGTTCCTCTCACGGCAACTGTTCATTGCATAACCGGTGTGATTGCAAAGAGAATTATTCTGGATCTAACTGTGAAATTCCAATTTGTTATGGATATAGAGCTGACAATTCGAGTGTTTGCAGCAACAAGAATGGTACTTGTGTTTCTGCAGATAATTGTGTCTGTAATGAAGGATATACTGGTGATGAATGTGAAATTCCAATTTGTTATGGAGTACTTTCGAACAACAATTCAGTTTGTTCATCTCACGGAAATTGCACAAGAAGAGATAATTGTGAATGTCATGAAGGCTATTCTGGTTCCAATTGCGAAATTCCAATTTGTTATGGCTATCGTGCTGATGATCCTTATGTTTGCAACCGTCATAACGGAACATGTATTTCCTATGACAAATGTGAATGCCTTAATGGTTATGGTGGTATTAATTGCTCAATATTTACCTGTAATGGCGTGCTTGCGAATGATACAGAACACGTTTGTGAAAGAAAAGGTTACTGTAATGGTCCTAACACTTGTATCCCCTATGTATGCTTTGGAATTGAAAGTACTAACTCGAGTGTTTGTTCAGGCAAAGGCTCATGCTTTGCCCCCAATAATTGTACTTGTGAGGCTGGCTGGGGTGGAGATGAATGTACTGTTGAACTTGCTTGGTATTGTCATGGTAGAAACAACTGTTCTGGCCATGGTATTTGTGTCAGCTCTGACGTTTGTGAATGTAGTGCTCTATTTACTGGCGATAATTGCTCAGAGCCCGTATGTAACGGCAAATATGGAATGGAAGCATGCACTTCTCGTGGTACATGTGCTCACAAAGAAGATGAAGGTGCTAACAAATGCGAATGTATTCCAGGATTTACTGGTAGCGATTGTGAATATCTTGAATTGTCAAACAATAACTGTACCTATGATTTAGTGGAATCGATTCTTTTCAGCAAGGATACTATTGTACAATTGATAACAGACCTCTCGTGCTCAAAACAAGTCGTTGTGCACACAGAAGACATCTCTTATTTGAATTTACCATCTCCTCTCTCTATAACTGAACCTATTTTTGTTGATGGAAATTATTTGTGTGTACTCAATATCGAAGACCAACATCCACTCCTTGTCAAAATATCTCCACGCGAAGAGGTCAAGAAAAGATCCTTGTCAACGGTGTCTAGATTTGCTATTTCCACCACTACCATCTCCTGTGTGAACAGAATTGATAGATTATTCGTTGATAAGGGTGGATTATTTGCAATCACATACTCCAATGAAAGAATGAGTCTACTGATCAACGTTATTGATTCTTCCTCAGCAACCACATGTACAGAATACGATTCCTTAAATTTTGCACCACCATCGAGTCAGTTTATCTTTGATGCAACTGGAAGTGATGTGAACGATATTTCTCTATTGAATATTGCAAACTCTACTCATGTACTTGTGAAGGCATACTTTAGAAGCAATAGCTCCACGACTTTCATCAGCTACGAAGTGGATACCAAGACTATCTCTACCATTCCTGTACCCACACTAACAGCACAAACAAGATTTATTACTTCCCTGTTTGCTGCTCATCATAATGGAAAGGATCAAGAGATTCTTGTTATTGCTGCCATACACAATACCGAAACATCAATTTACCTCAAGAATCCAGTTTCTCATGAAGAATTTGCGCTTGCTAGATCATTCCCGACTCAATTCGGTCTATTCGCTCAACTTGGCGATGATGTTCAGCTTGCCCATATTGGTTCTAAATTATTCATGATTAATAGTAACAGAAGCCTGGTCATTATGATCTACAACGACGAGATTGTGTCAGATATTTATTCAATGTCACAAATGTTACCATTGACAAACATGAACTCTATTACTCCAAGCGTGTTAGGTTTATCAAAGACTAGACTGCCATTCAGCGGAACAACGATTGGTATCAACACTGATCACATTCCACGTCGCTCTCTTGTCACTGCTGTTGTCAATGAAAAATCATTCTCCTTCACACTTACAGAATCTTGTATGTCAGGATATTCCTATTGTATCACATTTGGCAACAATGAAATGGAGTCAGAATTAATTCACAGTAGATCAAAGAAGGTTGATTTAACATTTAACATTCAATTACAAAGCACCAATAACTCTACGAACATTATTGACATTCCTACAACATTGAACCTTACGTTCTATGACAATAGATTGAAATATGTCAAACGTATTGCCAAGAATACTCTGGAGATCTCAGGTACATTCTTTAATACCTCCAAGATTACAGTTCTTTACGAGTTTAATGTGAATGGAGTTGCCAAGAACAAGATGGTTTCTGGAAACTATATTTCTGATGAAAAAATCATTGCCCCATTCAAGATTTCCGAGATTACATCTTTCATTCCCGTTCATGTAAGAGTGTCCATTGATGGAGGAGAAGAATACACAAAGAAGGAAATCCAATGTATTGTTATTTATCAAGACATTGAACCCACTATTGTCACTCCTCCTGTTGATCCTACCACAAATACTACAAACCCACCAACCACAACACCTGAAGTGGAAACTGTTCCATTACGAGAGGAAGAAATGGGTGCTCAAGGTGTTCTAGTCTTCTTACCCTCAATATTGACTTATGGTACCGATGAGGAAGGAAATGAAACAACTCCAACGACATTTGTAGATCCAAAGACTGGAAAGGAAGAAATTGCAGTTGTTATCCCCAAATTTACTCCTGTCATTTCTGAGACGACTGGCGAAATTAGTGTCAAGATTACACTTGGATTTGTGAACAATGCAACCAAAGAGAAATGTGCTGGAAAAGGAACGGATACAATTCAAAGTTTAATTGCTTCTGACAGAAAATTCTCACTCATTAACAAACATGTATTCATGCAATTCTCAGTGGCCAAACCAGAAGTATCCAATGCCAATATTATGGAAATGGTTGTCACTGGTTCTAATGGCGTTTATTTCTCTAGCAGCCTTGGAGTACGAAATGGAACCAGAAAATTCATCACAGAAATGAGATTCAATGCTATTACTCAGAGCCAGCTCATCGATTGCCCTTATCCATATGACATTACACAGTTATTGGACATGAGTATTGATCACGATTTTTCATCTTTGGATCCATCTTTGTGGTCCAAACAAGACACTTCCACTTGGAAAGCTTGGGCTTCACTCAATGTCATTAATCCATCCCTTAAGAATTCTCAAATTTGCAAGTCAAGATTTAATTTACCAATCACATATACTGAATTTATTTCCAAGTTTGCAGAAAACTTTACCTTGTCCTTTGGAAGCAGTGTCACTTGTGAGGATGTGACAACCAAGCCATCTGTAACCATTGAATCCGATTTGTCAGACATGGGTGTGACTTGTATGAATGACAAGTGCGTATCTGCCTTCTCATTAGCAACTAAGAAGACTCTTGACTGGACAATGATTGCTGCAATAGCTGGAGGAGGTGGTTTTGCTCTTATCGTTCTACCAATTGTACTTCTTGTAATCATTGCTGGTATTTGCTATTACAGAAGAAAGAAGAAGCAACAAAGCTCCAAGTTTGTCGTCTATGATCATGGAATTGCTGGAGTTGATGATTTGCAATCTGCAATGAATGATTTATTTGATAAGATGAACGAAAAATCAAATGACACTACGAGTTCAGCTTCCTCCATTGGCCAAAATCCTACAGGTAAAAAGGCTGAAGATATTGAAGAAGATAATGTAGTAGATGCTTATCAAGCAGCTTATAGCAATTGGATGTAATAAATTACAATTTGATTTCCTTAACATGTTTTGCAATTTGGTTTTTGTGGTCTGACATTTAGGTTCAATGATTCCACACTGGCAGTTCCTAATTGGCTTTGGTTACGTAAAATTACAGTTGTTAATCCTCTGTTCAAATAAATTCTGAATAGGAAAATTCTTTGGAACAAGGTGCCGTTTGTCTGTAAAATTTGAGAAACCTGATCTTAAATACAGCAACATCAAGGGGTTGATACAGGATCAATATGTTTCAAGAAATGGTGTTTGAAACATTCTTTGAACCATGGCATGTTGTGGAATGTTGAAAAAATCGACTTTGAGTATGTAGAACGGCGGTAGCTTTTCCCCTGACGCATTTCCATAGGACATGACAGTAACCAATTTTGCTAAGTATCGTGACACGAATGTGTCTAAGATTGTAACTCTATTACAACACTGTAATTGTAATTTTTAGAGGGAAACATCGCTACGTTACCTTAATCAGGTCCGTAGGCGTCACTTTGTTTAAACCCTGATAGAAGTCATAATCTTTCCTTTTGGATCAGTGGACTCTTTGTCGGATTCTCCAGGAATCAGTTGCGTAAAAGCCAACCTCTGATCCAGCACCTCAGGTCTTGAACCGACCTTGAACCACGGTAAGCTTCTGTTAAAACCTGAAACTGTTCTTTAGTTGTCTTTTACTCACCTTGTCCATGACAATTCTTATTAAGGGTTGCCTCTTCTCATGGATTCTTGTTCTCCCATGAGCAGAGGATACTGATCGATGCCAACAATGTCGTCATCTCCTCCATTTCAACCTAAGGCACGAAATTTTGGCATTTGAGATTTTACGATAATATTGATACGTTTAATTCTGCAACAATGAAACAAGCATATTCGTTGCTCACGGGAAATCGTTCTTTTCACGGACCTCGCCATCATATGGTACATTTATTTGTAGATGTAAACCTTTCCACTGTCGGCTACTGAATTCACAGGCGCTTTAACACCACTCGATGCTACGGTTCTACCGTCCAAAGAAATTCCTACTGCATATCCAAAGTTGTCATCAGTGTTGGAGCTGTCAGGGACAATTCTTTGCTCTTGCACCCATGACCTTCCTTCTACTTGTTTGAACACGTAAACGGCACCGGTAAGAGTACGGTCTAAATGCGACCTAGTGTGAGCACCAACAATGATAACCTCTGATTCAGCTGACATGGCCACACTACATCCAAATCTGTCACCTGTGACAGAATCATTAGCCCAGAGTCTTTGAGAGAGGGTGTACTCTTTTGCTTGGCCTAATTTTTGAAAAACGTAAACTGAACCGGCAACATCGGTGGCGTTCAACGAATCTTCACAAGATCCAACAACAATGGTACTTCCTCCCTTTGAGACAGCTAATGAGCTTCCAAATCGATAGACTCCTTTGAGCTCAGGTGGAAGAATTTTTTGTTGCTGTGTCCACACGGTACTGTTACCTTTTGAGAACACGTAAACAGCACCTTGACCATTGTTCTTGAACTTGGCACCAATAACCAAAACGCTCGCATCTACAGAAAATTTAACTGAGGTTCCAAATTGATATTCTGCATCCGTGCTTGTAAGGGTTGTCATCAAACTATATGATGATCCCAGTTTTGAAAACAAGTAAACATAGCCCTTGTCCGTGTTTGGAGCTCCAACTGCTAGTAATGATGTGTCCGAGGAAAGAGCCACCGAATATCCAAAATGATCATTGTATTGTTGAGCAGTTCCGGAGGAATAGGACGCAGTCAAGCAATCGGCTTGTCTACTGTACCAGTCACTAGCTCCTGGATCTCTCTTTGAGAATACAGAGACACATCCTCGGGTGCCGTATCTTGGAGCACCAATGGCAATGGTAGTTCCTTCACCAGACAATGAAATTGATTGAATTCCGTTGAAGGGAGTCTGATAACCGACTATAGTACCCCAAGGATTGGTTACAAAATCTTTGCCACTAATGGTGTGTTGATGAACATAATTTGAAGTCGAACTACTCTTATAGTAAATGTAAACGGAACTAAGGTGCTTTGATACAGCTAGATATGATCCATCATTACTCATAGCTAGTGAAGAACCGTAACGGTTGAAGCTGTTATCGTTGTCTGTTGTTGAGAGAATTTGATTCTCCATAAAATCAGCTTTCGCCTCCTTCATCAAAACCATGGCCGTAAACGTCAAGGAAAGGAGAAAAACGACGCATCGGCTCATGAAGTGGAATTGTGTTCGAGTTGCTGTTGTTGTTGTTGGGTTTGTTGGAAAGCCCTCTCGCATTAAGGCTTGCTTCATTTTTTTTAAAATGGGAGCCAACAGTAAACTTACCGTAAAGGAGAGAATGGAAGACCCAACGCTGGGTTCATGGAATTCATCATTTTCATGTTGTAGGTTGGTTTGGATCATGAAGTTAGGTCGAGTCCTGAGCTGCTACGTTCGTTAATAACGTTTGGCATGTTCCTTCCAAGTCGATGACAAAGAGTGGTTCCAAATCTTCTTTCAATTCATTAACACCTCGACCAATTTTTTTTTGTTTCACTTCAATCCACTATTATTTCCTTATTATTTCCGAAAAATCATTTCATTGTGCTGGCCCTCAATAAAATCAGAGCCAATACATGTAGATCCATCAACGAACTGAAGAAGAACCACTTTACAAAACAGGGGAGGATGAAATTAGTTCCAACACCTGCTGCAGCATTCCATCAACAAGTATCATATTTTTTGATTGAGCATGCAAACACTCTTGGTGTTCAACGAAGTGCTCAACCAGGTTTATCTTCCTCTCAGAAATGGGCTCTAGAGTCGTTTTCGTGTGAGTAGGTAACGTCGAGAATCTTTTTTATCACATCCACTTGTCTTTTTCGAACCAATAACTCTTTCGAAACATGAGAATCTTTTGTGCTATGAGGATTCTCACTTGGTTTTTGGACATTTTGACATCTGAAAAAAAACTCAAGGGATCCTCTCTCTTTTATTGTCGTTGTTGCTGGCCAGGTCACAGAGATCGTTCGAGGATCCTCTCTCTCTTTGAAAAGAATCTTTTTTTCATCACACACATACAAAGTGTGAGAAGAATTTTCGCGTTTTCTCAAGTATTGGAAGAAGAATCCTCTCTGATACAAAGACACACTCAACGAGTTATTGTAGTTTCTCCTTCTTTCCAATTATAATTTAAATATATCAACCACAAGAACATTGAGAATCCAAACACTCATTTTGACGTTTGGCATTTTGTGTTCCGATTCCATCGTATTCAACAACTAGTACCTCATCATCATCACTCATTGGTCAATTATATATCAATATTATATATAATTTTCATTCCAACTCAACAACAACAACAACACTTGAATGACAAAAAGTCCAACTCTTGTAGATTTGACCTGTGCAACAACAACCACCGCATTCATCATGATACCGTCGACCGATTCTGAATCGTCCTCCTCCATGACCACAACAACACCCTTGAATGACACACAAGAAACAACAACAATAACTCCATCCATACAACAACATGATGATCCTTCAATGAGGACAACCACAACAACAACAACTTCTACTCCTACTACAACCACTAATCATACTTCTCTAACTAATAATCATTCTTCATCTCCTCCTCTCAATTACTCGATACTCGTTGGTCCTCCCATCGTTTCTGCTCAAGCCATTGCCAATGGTTGTAAATCGTGTTATACTCGACCTCCTCACTTGAAAGCCAAATGTTGTGGTCCAGGAAAGGCGAAACTTTTCAAGAAGAAGTCGAAAATTCTCAATGTCGTGGTTTCATCGACGACCATGATGACTTTGACTACTACCGGAGGTACTACTACTACCGAAGGAATCACCATGATGCAAGAAGAACCAATAGAGGAAGATGAAACCATGAAGAGTAGTAGTAGTACCATGATGGATGATGTTCATGCTGATACTCTGCCTCCACTCCACCGCCGTGTTCACGAAAGTGATGAACAAAAAGGAGACATGTTGTTGAAGAATGAAAATCAGGAAACGAGCAATTGGACCACAACTACAACAACACCCTCATCACCATCCTCATTATACCTTCAACAACAACAACAACCTTCCACACTGTTATTTTCCCAAACTTCTCCTCCTTCGTATATCCATCTCGTTGAAAACAACAACAACACAAATACAACAACCATCAATCATAATAACAACCATCATGAATTGTACCAACTCCATAGCAGTAGTAACAACACAACAACAATCACTCCTCATTCCCCACAATCCAAATTATCTACGACGACAACAACGACAACAAGTCGAACACAACTCGGAGTAGATGCAACCATTCATCATGATGGAATTGAAAAACCATCTCGTATGCGATCGGTATTGAGTGGATTGTTACAACGAAAGAATCGATTATTGGTTTCTTTTGGTTTTGGAGATTCATCGACAACGACGACAACGACGAGTAGTAGTAGTAGTAGCACTAATACTAGTGAAGAACATTCAACCAGTGCTCATGAGAACACCACGACCAAGTAACCAAGTATGTGTGTGTGAGAGATGATGAATATCCATCTCGTTAAAAGTTTTCAAAGAGAATCATTCGAGAGTTTGTTTGAACACGCACACACGCTCAAGAGCGAATAGTTTTGAAACACTCTCTCTCCCGGAGAAACAGTCTTGTAGACGTTTCTAGTGAATGAGTGTTTGATATGGATCATCGTGAACTCCTATCCACTGATTCGAATCAGAGAGTTCATTTTCGGTCCTAACGACTAGTTCTGCTCTTCTGAAGATGCTGATCACTATGGTGCATGTACAGTTCAGTGATCGTAAGAACGTTGTATTGAAATAAAATTGACATCTGACAGTCTGCGCCCATCAAAAAAATATTTCATCAACACACTGTAAACATTCCACATCCAACAACAACACTCGCGTTCTTTAAACACATTCTTCCAGCGTTGAATCATCCTCCTTTCGCAACCACAACAACAACTCTATATATACATCAAATATAGATCTATCACACACGATATTTTCCTATCGAACGATCCAACCACAACCACAAGAGAGAACCATTGACACCACCACTACTTGAATACATCATCCTCATCATCATTTTTCAAAGAATACAACAACAATTGTCTCGATTTGTAATCCTCTAAACAACAACACTCATCCGATTCGGAACAGACTCCTTTTCATTCCATCATCATCATCAACCATAACAATATATAATTGTAGAACTCTCGCATTACGACAATTATATTTTCATCAATTCCATACTTGTTCTTTCTAAAAAACCTTCAAAACAACAACACACCCATACTTGTTCTTTCTAAAAAACAACAACACACCCATACTTGTTCTTCTTCAAAACAACAACAACACACTTTCTAAAAAAAAACACACACACTTTGAAAATGGGTGGCATGGTGAGTAAAGCAGATCCAAAAACAGAATCTTCAAAACCAACAAAACCAAAACAAAACACTCGATCTCCACAACAAAATGGCATGAGCGATGAAGAGTGTGTCATTAACAAACTCAAAAAAGGAAACAAACAAGCTCAAAACATGCCAGAAGAAGAATTAAAAGAATGGGCTCGTTCTCTATGTGATCATAAAGAATTAAAAGAATGGTATTTGAATCCAGAATTTGCCACCACTGTGGAACAATTTGAAAAATTAGAAAAAGTCAATGCAGCTGCACTTTCAAAGAAGAATGAAAATGGATCGAATCATTTATTTGCAAGTACAAGTGAATCGAATCAAGTCGATAAACCAAACACTGATGCTGCTTTTAATTTGGATGATATTGATTTTGATTTGGATGAAATTAGAAAAGATGCTGCTTTACCATACATGCAAGTTGGTAAAAAGATCAAAATTAAATTGATTATTGCAGAGATTTGTAAGAGTGACACTCAGAAAGCACTTCGAAAAATGTTGAGTCCAATTTTGACAAAATTAGATTATCAACAACAATTTGGAATGTTTCATTCGGCTCTTGTGGTTGGTCCATGGTATTTGGAGGTAAGTTTTTGTGATTTGTGTGTGTGTGTGTCTGTATATATTGTGGTGTGTGTATATTGTGTATATATATATTGTGTATTTACAAATGATCTTGTCATGATTTTTGGTTACCTTTTTGTGGTGTGTGTGAAAATATCATACCATTTATATTCCATTGTGTGTGAATATATAATCATTTAATATGATTATACTCGTGTCTGTCACAATCATTGATGTAAATAGTGGAATAACTCATCTCTCTGTATTCCTAGAAAGTGTTACAGTAATGCAGCCATGATTGCAGCTGATTTAGAATTTAAAGGAATGGCAACTTTTGATTTGGATGAAACCATTGAAAGAATTAGTAAGGTCATTATTGATTGGAATGTGAACAGAGATTATGATCAACATAAGGCCAATTGTCAACAATTTGTGGATGAGCTTTGTAAAGCATTGGAAATTCCTATTCATTTCGAAGGTGTGTTAGGAGACTATTTGAATAATTTGAGAACAAAGGGAGTGTGTGAAATATTTTTCCCTGTCAATGACAACATGAAGGAACAATTCGGAATCAGAGAATCCAAAGTTCATTTCAACACTCATGCAGAATTGGATAAATTTGTGAAGGAATTGCTCGAGAAGAATCCCATGTTTGAACAAGACAATAATTTGGACTGGAATTTACTGAAGAGTTTTGATCGTGCATTTTGGTTACGTCATTATCGTCATCCAGATGATCCTACTTATCAACCTCATAATTGTGCAAGTGATGGATGTCCATTTGGGGATCCTTCAGTCACTGCAAGCTTTAAGAAGGAATGGTTTTAATGCGAATAATCACCGAATTCCAATCGACGTCGACCATTCATCTCTCGTGTTTGAATCTTTGTGTACTTTTACTTGTGTAAAATGAAAATTAGAATTCATTATTGTCTTTTGGGTATTTTGCAGAGCGAAATCCTTATATTCTCGTCCTTATTATTCCAACACCCACCTTGGCGATGCAAAATACTCAGAGTAACTATGACTATATGAGAAACAAGTCATCAAGTTTGGGAGAGCGAAGGCCGAACAGAACGTCCAACCGTACACTCATTATGACATTTAGGATAGTATCATCATCGAATTTTGTATTGCCGACCCAGAAAAAACCTCGAGCTGCTTAAAAACTCTACCCTCGCAAAAAAGACAATTCACCTTCAATCGGGCAGCCATTATGGGTAAAAAAAATGAAAAAATGAAAGGACTACGTTTACAACATTCACAACCTTAAGGGCGATGATGCTTCCTTGCGAATTAAGATCATTAATAAACATAATTTATTGACCTTGAATATGAATAGTTTCACCAATACGATCACTATCCACATCAAAATGATGGTTCTGCCTAAAATCATAACCCACCAGCACAATGTGATTTCCTGACAATGCTCCTGCCGACGCCATAAAGTCAGGAATCAAGTCAGGAATAGCCATCCAGGAACCAACAATATCTTGCTTGGAGCCTCTGGAAATGAATCTACCTCCGGGTTTTTCTGGGTCGGCAAATCCTCCAAACAAGTACAGATAATCGTTTGTTTCAACAAGTACAGCGTTACCATAAAAGTGTGGCAACAAACCAAAGGTCATTTCCCATGTTCCAACATCTACAAGAAGAGCTCTGAAAATGTTCATATCACACTTGAAAACGTTTTGGCATCCACCAAAAATGTATAAATGGGGCCACACCACTCCAACATGACCACTATGAAGTGTGGCTGGAAGAAATCGGTTATTGTAAATCGTCCAGTCAGAAATGTTAGAGAGAGGAGCTCGTAAAATGGTGTTTGTTGTTTTCTCATTATAACTTCCGTCATTTTCATTGTACATGGAAACAATACCACCAAAAATATAAAAGTAATCGTTCACAATATAAGTCATACCTCCTGCCACTTTGTAGGGTAAGGTATAGTTGAGTTGCTCCCAAGTTGTTTCAACATCTGCAAAGGATGCTCGATAAATTTTGTCAGAAACATGATCATTAATGAAACCTCCAAAAAAGTAAACATATTCGTCAAGCTTGAGGAAGTGGCTACTATAAATTGAGACTGGAAATCCAGCATTTGTTTCTGGGTTGTATTCAACCAATCTCCAAGATTTTTCGGTTTCATTCCTGTTCCTGTAATACATATTGAAGCCGTTTTGAGGTCGTGTTGGTACCATTCCATCTGCAATAAGAGTGTAAATACGATCAGCTGCTTCAAAGTATGGCATCTTTCGAAGCTGCCATGGAATTGCATGCTTGAGATAGTTATCAACGACTTGGAACGAACTTGTCAAAGTATTACCTCGGAAGAACACATTGGCAACGTCGTTCAGTCCTGATCCATGATATTTACCATCTGAGGAAATCATGAAGGAATGAAAACGACTAGAGACAATTTCCAACACTTTTCCATCAAAGACGTAGGTATGTTTGATTGGTGTGGTAATGGCATTTCTGTGACCAACTCCGGCTTCTCCATTCGAGTTCCATCCCCAAACAAACACAGCATTGTTTTCACAAGTGGCAAAACTTGTATGCCATCCAGCTGCAATAGTTGAAGCATTACAATACGAAGGGAAGACTAATCTTTGGGGAGTATATTTGGATGTGGTAGTTCCGTCTCCCAGTTGATAGTTCGTGTTGAGTCCCCAAGTCACAACATCACCATTCGATAAGAGGGCCACAACATGTTGATATCCACATGCAATGTCAATTACTGGAGAGGCTGCCAAAGCGCCGACAAGTGGAATTCGCACAGGTTCAATGGTTTTGGTAGTGGTAGTTGGAATACCAAGCTGTCCTTGTGAATTGCTACCAAAAGTAAACAAGTTGCCATCCGTTGAAAGAACAGCACCGTAATCATAGCCTCCACAAACTCGCAGAGCCTTTTGTCCATAAAAAGTACCATTGTAGTACATGGGAAATGGTCTTGCTTTTGTTCCTCCTGTTCGATCTCCCAATTGTCCAAAACTATTGTCACCCCAAGCCCACACCTTACCGTTTGTGTCGATGGCATACGAGGCGGTGTGTCCAGCTGCAATTTGAGAAATATTATTCCATGCAAAGCCCATGACCTTAATTGCCTTTTTGGAGTCACTGGTTTTACCGTTTCCCAGCTGACACTTGTCGTTATCTCCAAATGAGTACACACCATCATCTGTGAGCACCAAAGTGTGTTTTGCATTGGAATGGAATTGTAATATAGTCCTGTTTTCGAGTCCTTCCACAGGTTTAGTATAGTCAAGCTCTGCATCATTATTTGATCGTCCGAGGTTGAATTGCTGGCTTACACCAGTGGTATAAAGCTTTCCGTTCGCTAGCATTAAAACTGCATGATACTCTCCTACGGCAATTCTGTTTCTTATTCTTCTCACAAGTTGAGAGTTTTGAACCGTTGGAAGTGTACCTTCAGTTACAGTAAAGTTGAGAGCAGAAGCCAGAGTTGCATTCATATCTCCTTCTGTGTACTCTTCTGCTGTATATGCTTTGATTGAGTGACTCTATGAACGCATGAAAAAAAATGTAGCACGGGGAGAACATTACAACATCAGATCATGGTTAAGACACCCACCAATACAAGAATTTACAAAAATGCCAATCGTTAAAAACGTTGCAATATATGTGACAATTGAGCTGCTGGCCTTAAATACAATACTATAACTTACCCTTACAAAGGTGGTAACGTCTTCAATCATGTAGTCTGCAGAGTTTTGTACCAGAGCAATGATATTTTCTGTTTCCAAATAGAGACTCAAGAAATTTTGAAGTTGAGTTTGCTTGGTTTGAAGTAGCGAATCGAATTGGCTCTTGGCCACATGAGATTCCCAAATATAATTTCCTGCAAACTCTATGCAGTTTTTGCTGTCAAAGAGCTTCTTCTTCTTTCCAGTAGCGTCCATATCTGCTTTTTGTTGTACATACATTGTTTTCACATCAAGGTAGTTATTTCGTCTCCTCATTTTGTTTCGTAGCTCGTCAATTTTTTCATTTGTTATTTCATTGGGCACTAATTAAGGTACATTTTTACGTTAGTTGAATGAGGCAAGAGTGAAGAAGAAGTGGTTTTAGTGTGCGATAGGAATGAAGAAGTCATCACAATGAGCCAAAACGGCCAAGAATTGTATAATAGATCGGGTTAGTAATTCATTTGTTGTTACATGTCGGGAAAACGCCATGATGATACACCAATGACGCAGTGTTGGTACATACCGAAACAATAAACTGTAGCCACCAAAGAAAGGCCCAGTAACAAGCACGATAACACACATGTGGTGATCGTAATGTTATGGCTGGAATTATTTATCCTCATCTTCTTGTTGTGTGTTATTACTAGGGATTGATCAATATACGACGAGAGAATGATGATGATGAAACAATCACACACCGACTTTCAATGGTACGGGTCGGCAAATTGGATGGAAGCCTTTGTACAACGCTTTTTTTTCTGTAAATGTGAAGCGGTTTACTGCCTCATAAAATTTACAGGAAAAAAAGCAAGCTTCGCAACACCCACCCAAAAGCAACATAGGTGTGCTTGTTCATCAGCTTGATCAACCAATAATAACACAATAGTATAATAGCAGCAGAAGCAGTCATTATCTTCATCGTATGAAATCTTCATCGTATTAAAATTCCAACAACAGAACAACCACCTCAACAATAATACAATCATCTCATGAGGAAAAATCTATCAATTTCATTCAACATGAGGAATGATCATATTCTCTCGACAGCAACAAAAACGGTATTGCTTACACTAATCGTAAGCCTCTCGGTTGTTGTTCTGATAGGTGTTGTAGATCTGTCATCGGCTCAAGAAACGCCTACAGCCTTCACAACAATGGCGAGGACCTTTACAAGACGAGAGCAATACAAACAAGCTCTCGATGAAATTGAATCGCAACAAATACCTCTCACTCAAAGCATGATAGATTATCTCAACACAATCATTAATACCATTACCACATTTACGACCATTCCTGTATACACGGAGTCGCTTGCAAGTTGGAATATTCCAGAGTCTTATGTGGACAACATGCTCACCATGAAAAAGAGCCAACTTCTTTACAATACTCAACTCATGGATAACTTGACAAGTCTACGAAAAATGCTCCTGAAACAAATGGAGGTTCAAACAAGCAGTATTAAGGAAATATCTGCAGTAAGTATTTTCACTACTAGTTGTGAATTTTAGAAAATGTGACCATATTTGACAAATTTGCACAATTGATGCTAATCAATGTAATGCTCAATATTGTCACCATGGTATTGTGTCATCATGATGAAAACGACTAATTAATTAGACATTCTCTCAACCCCAATTACTCTATCAAGGTTTTACAGAGTATTCAGATGACACCTCAAACTTTGATAATGTTCCATACACGTTAGCTCAGGATATTGGAATCAAGTCTAGTAGTATATCCCTCCCTAGTATTAACTACATTGCAGGAGGAGAGTCACATGTGGCACTGGTATTGCCCAATGGAAAAGTCTACACCACTGGAGTGTCAAAAGACAATAATTTGGGCCGTACGGCCACTTCCTCAGCTTTGACTTACAATTTTCCGGTTGAGGGAATTCCCTCGAATGTAACCGTTCTCCAAGTAGACACCAGATACCGAACAACTCTGGTGCTGACAGACATGGGCTTGTACACATTTGGTAAAAATGTAAATTGTCAACTGGGCAATGGAAATTGTGCACCTCAAGTTGGAGCCTCAATAGTTCGAGGATTTTTGTGGAGGAGAGTGGATAGAATTGCGGCAGGAGCAGAAAGCTCATATGCCATTGATCGTGAAGGAATGTTGTGGGCTTGGGGAGGAAATGATGCTGGACAATTGGGAGACGGTACCATGGAAAACAAAGTTCGTCCTGTATCGGTGAATGGAATTTTGAGAGGAAAGAAAGTGAAACAAGTGTGTGCTGGCTCTAAATTTGCTCTAGCTCTCACCAATGACAATGTACTCGTGTCTTTTGGATCGAATGCAAATGGCCAATTAGGAAATCCATCAAGTCCTTCAAATGTGTCACAGCCTGTTCCAGTCGTTCAAACAGGATCTCTGTTGGGCAAGGAAATTAAAAAAATTGCGTGTGGAAGTGAGCACGCCTTGGTTCTAACAGCAGACAATGAAATTCATGCATGGGGAGACAATGCCTATGGTCAATTAGGAATTGGATCTAGGACTGATCAATATTCACCTGTTAAGGTGAGCATGTCTGCATGCATTATCAAAGATATCTTCACCAAGCACTATGTCTCAATCGTAACATGCACCAATAACGCCATCTTCTCATGGGGAAGAAATAATTTCATGCAGACAGGTCGAGGTAGTGAGGGAATAGATCAATTAACACCTGCAAGAATACCCTCTATTCAAGCAAGTAAGATTTTGGATATTTCTTTCACGGAGACGAGTACCATGCTGTACTTGAGAAATGGCGACATTCTCTTCGTGGGAAGTAATTTAGATGCTTCCCCATTGTTCAGAACCATCTCAGCAACAGTCAAGTCTTTCACTCAAGAAACGCTGTACTCTTTCATGCATCTTCCATGGCCTCAACGAGTTAATCCTTATTTTTCTTTTGTATCAAAGGCGTACATTATGGCACAGGGACAGCCTACCATTTTCGCAAGACCAGGTCTCGAGTTTGGGTTCTACTCTTCAGACGTCCCTCTCAACACACACGCCATTCAATGGACTCAAGAGATACCTCAACAGTGGCAACTTGTTCAACAACAAGCATCTAACAATGTTGCGTCCTTGTTTGGGCCACCATATCCGTCGTTATCTTTGAGCTTGTTGAGCCCGATTCAGCACTCCATTTACAATACTCACATCTTCAAAAGTGATGAATATGTTTACATGTTTGGCGGCTTTGTGGATCAAGAGCTCTCCAATTCGATCTATAGGTCTCCGTACTATGACATGGCTAATGAATGGGAGCTTGTAAACAGCACGCTTCCATTTGCAGTAGCTTCAGGAATGACTCTTAATGATGACACATATTTGTACATTATGGGAGGAATTACTAAAATGTATCATTTCAATACAACAACAGACACCGACCCAAGCGAAGCGTCAATAATATCTAATAGAATAATGAGAGCACCATTGAGCAATCTTACAAATTGGGAAGAGGTGTTTGATGCCAAAATTCCTGTTTCTCTTCATTCTGCACATGTATATTATGATGTAAATTCACAGACCTATTTCATTTATGGTGGATTGAACAAATTGAGCTCGTATCCCAGCAAGATGATATATACGGTCCACAAAAATTCCATTTTGACATGGAACAATGACACTCGTAAAACTATTCCAAAATACATTTCAACTTCAGTGAAAATGTTGACAACTAGTGACTCGATCTACATGATAGGAGCGAGTATAAGAAGTACCAATTATTATGGGCCTTATATTTTGTACGCTTCCAAGTCAGATCCTGCTACATGGATTGAGGTATCAGCTCTCTCTATCAAGCTTAACAATATTTGTGCAAATTATACGTATGGATCATGCTCGGAATTGGATCAATGCGAGTGTTTCGCTCGTCCACTAAATCAAGGTCCTTCCGCAATATGTTTCGGTATTGAAGCAACTGATCCAACTGTTTGTTCTGGAAATGGAGCATGCATTGCAGATGACGTTTGTGACTGTTCTCCTTCTTCGACTGGAGCCAATTGCTCCATCCCAATGTGCTATGGTTACGGTGCAACAGATCCACTTGTCTGCTCAAGAAATGGAACATGTCTTGGCTACAATACTTGTTCATGTAAGGCTAATTATACGGGCGACAATTGTGAGATACCCATTTGTGATGGAATTTTGGCAACCGATGTTGAAGTTTGTGGTGGAAATCGCTCTTGTATAGCTGCAAATGTGTGTGGTCCATTCAAATGTTTCGGATATGCCAACGGAACAATAATTAATGGCGTTTCAGTGGTTTGTAGCTCTAACGGAAATTGTATCGGACCAGATGTTTGTGACTGTCTAGAAGGTTGGGGAGGTCCAAAATGTGACCAACCAGCATGTGATTTCTTGGTCGGTGTTGATGCCTGTAGCGGTAATGGTGTTTGTAAAAGACAAAATAGCGCAAGTGTGTGTGAGTGCAACCGAGGTTTCAATGGTACTAATTGCGAGAGCGCTTTTGAATGGTGGAAATTTTAGATAAATACATTTTTTTTGCTTGCTAAAAAGATTACAATGTGGTGCGTGAGACCAGGTATATTAAAGAAAATATTTGACCAATTACACTATTTTATTCATTGTTACGTTCGTTGGTTGTTCCTTCGTAAAGACGATTAAAATCACTAAGCTTTTTGATTATAATTAAATGACAACTCCACGCTTTCACACAGCAAAAAAATACCAACCAGCACCTGCCACACGTCACACGCTTCTTTCAAATTCTTCGGGTTTGATACCAAACACAATTCTTCTGCAGTACTACATCTATCATCATCCTCGAATCAAGAAAATTGGTGACACTATTGTAATTGCATTGAATCCATATCTCTCAAATTACCAATCATTTAAAATTAACACAAAAAAAATCATCATCTTCCACTATTTGTAAATTTTCACCATGTCCAAAGCAAGTTGCGACAAATCCATCATTGGAGTAGTGCTTGGCTCTCTCATTCTCCTCTTTCCGTCACTTGCCTATCTGATTGCACAAATTGTCCTTACAGTGAAAAACAATGTCCATCTCGAAGGAAATGATCTAGTCTTTTCCATTCTCACCTACACTGCACTTTCAATTTTTATTTTGACAGGTGTCATTGGTATTGCATCCATTGTGGATTGTTTTGGATCCAATAATGCAAGCATTTCTCGTAAATATCTCATCGGATGTTCCATTCATTGGTTCATTTGGATTTTACTTTCCATCGGTGCTGTCATTTCCTTAATTGTTGTTTATTCCTTGCATTTAGAGTCGATTTTAAAACAACCAAATCCAAATCCAAATAACAATTCTTCAGAACTCGATGAATATACCAAACAGAAAATTCTCGTTGGAACTTGGATTGGTGTGAGTGGTTTTATTTTGTTGTGTTGTTTATTACCAATTTGTTGTTGTGGAATTTCGAGAATGATTTCTGTGGTGAAATCCACAACACGTTACAAGATGGGTGAACCAGGACAGTATTCGAGATTATCCAATGATGATTTGTAAATTTTTAATTTTATATATTTGGATGGAATGTGTGTGAATGAGTTCATCAATCCATTGAATTATTGCATGATTCATTTGATTTTTTTATAAATTGAAAATCATTGTAATTTATTAGTGATAGGCCAGTCGAGGTGCATTTTGTGTGTGAACGATCACACACTTTGTAATTTTTTTTGGTGCTATTTAGGAGGTCTAGTACATAAATGCAAACCTCTACTTTTTAGGAAAATGATACGAGTAAAGTCAGTTTCGTTGGCTTTGTTTCATGAATGACAATGATCATCAATGATGCAAACGCATATGTCATGACAATCACCAACTCAAAACCCTGCTCTTGAAATTTTCATTCCATGATTTGGCAACACAACCATTCTTCATCCCTTTCAATGATTCATCCTAAAAGGAGATCCCAACCCAGAACACGATCGTTGAAATTCCAACATTCCAAAATTTGGTCTGAGCACCCGATACTCTGCGCTCTGTTGTGCTCTCTCTCGACTGTTGGGACACCACACCAGCCTCATAGATCGTTCACTCAACATCAACCACCACCCGAGTCTCGCTTCAATCGATCCGGAATTATTGCATTTTCGAGAGTCGTCACTCGGGTAATGCATCATCACCCCATCCAACACTCAACAACAAAAAAAAGCAGTGTTGCATTTTCCTCTCATATATTTGTTGTGTGTTTTCAGAGCGATACATCAACAGTGCAGATTGAGACAAAACAGAAAGGTAGGTTGTTGTTCATGAGAGCGTGTCTATGAGTCAATGAGAATTTGTGTCATGCATTCATGTTCTCATCGACATGATTCGTTTTCATTGGTGTTGTTGATAAATGTTGATTGCAATCCTCACACACACTGATTGAAACGCGATGGATGGATAAATACTACTGCACGGAATGCACGTGCTTGCTCCATTGTTCTATGGTTGATGTGTGTTTATATATATATATATTGGATTGAATGCATTTTGTATATGATACGTTTCGTGATGATGATTTCATTGCCTTTCCGAACTTTTGCCCCACACACGGAACGCAATTCCATATGAAATTTCAATGAATTGATATCATGATGATGTGCCTGTGGTGTTCTCTTTTGATCAAACTTCATGGTAACATGATGGTCACCCACTTCATTCTTCAAATGCACATCATATGATGGCACCTATCAATTCTCTACTTTCTATGGATAATGCACTTTCTCTCGTATAATTGAATCAATACTATTACAACCACACCAACGATTCAAATACTACTACATTTACCATCAACACACACTACCACCACCATGACGACCACTACGACACGATCAACATTTCTTTGTTATAATGGTCGACTCCAAATTTGATCATCATTCTGCATTCATTCGCCACTTTTGCTCTGAATTAAAAAACGCGAACTGGTGGCCACCAACACACTGCACAATCTGTGTGTTCCTCTATATCCTCTGGCTGCTCTGATAATATTATATTCACCATTTCTCTCGTTGGGAACCATCCCCGATCCATCACTCTTTTGCTTCTTCTTGGTTCATTATTCATACTACCTGTTGATATCTTATTGCATTATATTTTACGGTTTTGTTCTCTCTCAATACTACTACCACTACTACTGCTGCTACTGTTGAAATATTTACCCTAACATTTTGCAAAATACTGATTACAATATCAATTACTTGTGGTTCACCATCATCCATTGCAATTCCTTGCATACATCCTTTAAAACACGCACACAAACGCACACACGCATTGCAAATCACAGAGGATAAAACCACACACTACTCAACATTATTGCAATAGCATTCATTACCTTGTACCATCATATCAAGCCTTGATTTCATCCAATATTTCATTTTCCGGTGAACCTGAGAGCCTCTTCAAAAAAGACACACCCTCGCCTCGATTTCAGAATGACCAACAAATCATCCTCATCACGCGAACGTATGTGTGTGGTATGTGCCCGAACTCATCCTCCCACCATCTTTAGTTGCCGATACAAGGTGCATACCAAGAATGTCGATGTCTTGTGCAGCTTCTTTGAGAGAGAATTGGCTCAAGGAGAGTTATGTGATCGATGCTATCGATTGTGGTACAAACATCGAAAACAACAAGAAGGAGGAAGTGAAAAAGCGAATGGTTCCTCTTCCAGTGCCAAGAGAAGAAGAAAAGCATCAAGCGCAGCCTCTGCCATCAAGAAGAGAAAGAAATCCACACGAAATGCAACCAAGAAGAATGTGAATGCAGTAGCAATTGCAGCTGCAGAAGATGAAGATAGTCTCGAGGAAGAAGAAGAAGAAGACGAAGTCATGGACGAAGATGAAGTCAAAGATGAAGAAGACGAAGAAAACGAATACGACGAAGAGGAAACGGCTGTGAGCACTTTCAAACAACAGCGTGCAGTCAGTGAAGAAGAAGAAGATGATGACTATGAAAGCAATGATGCATCATCTTCTTCCAATGAAGATGGTCAAGTGAAACTTGAAAAACAATCTGGCTCGTCGTCACCCATTCGATTACCATTGAAGAAACGAGCAAAGAGTGGTGCTGAGAGTTCAGTTCACTCAACTTCCTCTTCCACAACTCCATCGTTGCCACACTTGGAATTGAGTGGAACCACCACCAATGCAGCAATGGAAGATAACATGTATGATTATGTATCCTCTGCAAGTAGTAGTGGCGGCAGCTCATCGAATGCAACTTCTCTGCAGAAACGTCATTACATGAAACGAGGAACAAGTAAGGAATTGGAATCTTCTCCTCGAGGCCATGACGATGAAGAAGAAAATGATGCAGCTCATGACGGATTTAACTCTGCAGCAACAACCTTAAAAAAGCGAAACAAGCCATCTCCAGCAAAAACTGAGCAAGATGAAGATGACGATGACACTTCCAACCACAATTCAAATCTTACCTCATATCCATACGTTCTACATTCCATAATCTCGTCCAATAATGCAAATATTGGTATCACACTGAATAATGCTACTTTGAACAATATCACGAATCCTTTCTCAGAGTCTCAAATGAACACAACCAAACATGCTCGCTCTCAAAAATCAGGAGAAACTTGTGCTGTCAATCCTTCGAATAGTCTTGTTCAACGACTGGAAGCTCTTTCTGCACTTTCTAGAGATGTCAGAAAATCGAAACGAAAAAGACTTTTACCCATGAAAAGCCCAGCTCGATCGAAACCAGAAGATGCTCTCAAACTGTTTAAGGGAAATAACCCAGTGTATTTGCAACAAGCATTTTCGAAATCTTCGTTCAATTCTGCGGCTATTGTTACGACTTGCAATGGTTATGGCTCCACATCCTTGTAAGGAGGATTAAACTGGTTGACCTTTAACCATATTCACAATTAGTGACATTTCATACGAGTATCATAGGTACATATGATCAGCAGAAAAGATTTTGTTGAAATTATTGTTCATTCCCAGCCCTCACATGTTTTTGACACCATGAGTGACTCTAGAGAAGCACCATTTGTCTTTTGTGACACATCATTTTCCAAATAAATCTATTATATAAATCATTAATTACCCAACAATTATTGAATCGAAATTCCAAGGTAATGATCAATAGCTTTGAAAGAGGTCTTTCAATCGATGGATGCGTTCAAATCGCCAGGGGTGTTGTATGAAGCGGAAACCATTTCCGAAAATTTTTTTATCAAAAAAAATAATACAACAACAACAATATCCTCGTCATCATCATGAGTGGCTTGCAATTACTGAATCCAAACGCAGACTCTGCCAACATTTCAGAGGCCCGTCTGATAAACATTGCTGCAGCGGGTTCCATTCAAAATCTCTTGAAGAGTAATATTGGACCAAGAGGTACCCTCAAAATGTATGTGTTGATGAGTAGTAGTTGTAGACTCTTAAAATTCTTATATTGGATAACGTACCTAATGTTTTGTATTGTCTCATTGTATACAACAATCCGAATTCAAATTGGTTCTAATCTTGTGAACATGATGGTTGTATGGTGTTGGTTGGGTCATTGCTCGTTTGATACCACATTGATGATACAATCATTTTCCGATATCAAAAATTTAACATCATGATAGGTTGGTGAGTGGTGCTGGTGATCTCAGAATTACAAAGGATGGTAGTATTCTCCTCAACGAAATGGTATGTTTACTTTTTAGACTTTTTTCGTCAATAACGGGTTTTCATGTGTATTTGTTGTTGGTCAACATAATGTACATTGGTGGTGAAAATTAACAATCACCACTTTCGTACTGCTGCTGTCATCCATTCATCAATCTTGTCCATGATTTTCAAATACATTCTTCAATCCATGATTGTCTCCCGTTTCGACATGACATTAATATTCATCATGATTGACATGCCATACTCACACAATTGTGCAGCAAATTCAACATCCTACAGCAGCTCTCATTGCCCGTACGGCCACAGCCCAAGATGATATTACAGGAGACGGAACCACAACAACAGTTTTACTCATTGGTGAAATGTTACAACAAGCAAACAGATATTTGCTTGAAGGTTTGCATCCTTCATTACTTATTGAAGGCTTCTATTTGGCCAAGGCCGAAAGTAGAAAATTCCTCGACACGTACATGGAACAAATGAAACAACGAATTAAGGTCGATCGTGAAGTTTTGGTAAGCGTTGCCAGAACAGCTCTCCAAACCAAGCTCTATCCAGAACTTGCCAATCAAATGGCTGACATTATTGTTGATGCTATCAAGTGTATTCAAATTGAAAATCAACCAATTGACTTGTTCATGGTTGAACTCATGCACATGCAACACAAGATGGACGTGGAAACTAGATATGTGAATGGATTGGTGTTGGACCATGGAGCTCGTCATCCCGATATGAAACGTGAGGCTAAAAATTGTTACATTTTAACATGCAATGTTGGTTTGGAATATGAAAAATCCGAAGTTCACTCTTCTTTCCAATTGAACAGCGCTGAAAAGAGAAAACAACTTGTTGACGCAGAAAGAAAAGTTGTTGATGAACGTGTTCAAAAGATTATTGACTTGAAGCATCAAGTGTGTGGAGATGACCCATCTAAGAATTTTGTGGTTATTAATCAAAAGGGTGTTGATCCAATTTCACTTGAAATGTTTGCCAAGGCTGGTATTATTGCTTTAAGAAGAGCTAAGAGAAGAAATATGGAACGTTTGACATTGGCTTGTGGAGGTGTGGCTGTGAATAGTGTTGAAGAATTGACACCAGAGACTTTGGGTTATGCTGACCATGTTTATGAACAAGTGATTGGCGAGGAAAAGTATACTCTTGTTGAAGGATGCAAGAATCCACACAGTTGTACTATTTTGTTGAAGGGTCCAAACAAGCACAGCATTGCTCAAGTCAAGGATGCAGTGAGAGACGGATTGAGAGCTGTCAAGAATGCTATTGAAGATGGTGTTGTGATTCCAGGTGCAGGTGCTTTTGAAATTGCTCTCCATGATCATTTAATGAAGTATGCTGAAACTGTGGAAGGAAGAACAAAGCTAGGTGTGAAATGTTTTGCTGAGGCTCTTTTGATTATTCCAAAGGCTCTCGCTCAAAACTCTGGATTTGACACACAAGACATTTTAATCAAGCTTCAAGAAAAACATCAAAAGGGACAAATTGCAGGTCTAGAAATTTACACAGGTGACGCCATTGACCCAATTCAAGCAGGTATTTTCGACAATTATATTGTAAAGCAACAAACACTGGAAGCTGCTACTTTTACTGCCACTCAATTACTTTATGTTGATGAGATTCTGAAGGCTGGAAGAGCTCAAAAGCCAAAGACTGAAGAGCAAGACATGGAAGACTTTGAATAAATATTTAATGATTCATTCTTTTATTTATATAATTATTCCAATCTCCATCATTAACACGTTCAGCATTGATTAGCATAGTGCCTTGCGTAATAACAGGTTTTTTCATATTTACAGAACCATCGTTTCACAAGCTCAACCTTATCATTTGGAACAAATTGCATTCATCTCTCTCACGTACTCATCGATTTGAGCAAGTATTATTTGTTTTTGTTCCCTGTTCATTGCTCCGTTCTGTTCCATTTCTTCTATGAACAGCAATCGATCGTTAATTTCTTCCTCAACTGTAGATCATAAATCCCGTTAATCAATGTACGTCACTCATATAAGTTTGAAATCAATTTAAAAAACACTTACTCTCTTCCATTCTACTTTTTTGAGGTTGAGTTTGCTTTGGAGGCGTCACTACTTGTTTATCAATTCTTCCTTTTATAATAACAGAGGGCGTTGATTGTTTTCCTCCAAATTCATTGTATGTCGCCAGTAAATTCTTTTCTCTTTCTCGATCCACTAAACATCAAGCCGTTACCAAAAATCAAGTGTCACACGGATTAAAATCAATTCGTAATAATTCTTCCAGACTCGCCTACTTACCTGTTGCAGAGGGCCTAAATACCTCTCGCTGAAACAGGGACTGGTCAAACAATTTTTTCTTTGTTGTAAATTTTCCCTTATTGGAGTCTGGAAACAAATCCACAGAAGCTGGTTGATTTTTCAATCGGTATGCTCTCAAAGAATCATCCATTTCATGTTTTTTTGACAAGGCAATTCCAGAACTCGGTAAGGATGATTTATTTTTCAATGATGAAAGTACCTCCTTCTTTTGAAAATGAGTGAGTTTCGATTCCGAAAGCATACTCTCGATCAATGATTCTGTATTATATTTCTTTTCTAATTCTCGGGATGTTGCTGAAGTTTTTCGCATTGTTGCGTGTTGATGTTGTTGTGGTTTCGTATTCGGAATGGTTCGTTGTTGCATTTTTATATTTGTAATCGTGTGGCGCCAAATTTGGTATTTTAAAAAAAATCGAACCAAGCTTGATTCCATGTAAAATGAACTCGGTCTCTGTAAAATCCATCATGGAGGAAAATGAACAACTTCGAAATGAAAACTTCTCATTAAGAATGCAGATCTTTCATCTGTCGTCTTCCTCAAATCACTCATCAGATATTGTTGGGATTAAATCAGCATCGTCCTCGGAAATGATTGATTCATCCCAAGTTGTAGAAGAAAATAACAGCAAATTGTTAGAAATTATCAAGAATTTACAACGAGAGATAGAGTCTCAAGGCAAGCAATACCTTAAATGCAAAAATGAAATGCAAACACTGAAAAAAGATAATGAAATGTTGAGGCAAGAAATCAAAACATTAAAGTTGGAAAATATAAAAAATAAATTTGAAAAGGAACGAGCAGAGATTGATAGAGTTCTGTAGGGTGTTGTGAATGAACCTGTGAGCAATACAAAGTACTTGAAATACACAAAATCTCATTATGATTAAACTACACAATGCAATTCATTTCATGAGCGCTTGAAAAGTTGATTATGTTACATAATGTCTTACTCCTTATGTGCTCGAGACTGAAACACCTGAGCGAGTTCATTACTCGAGTCACCCTCTTGCAGAACATGTTTGAAGGCTGGTTTGAAAACGGCCTTTCTCCTTGAAATCTTGGGTTGCATGACAGAAACGTGTTCGTTTGCAACTAGGGCTTTTTGCAGCTTTTCGAGCTCTTCTTGCATTTCTTGCTTCTTTTGTTTTTGTTTTTCTCGTACTTGATGCTTTAAACCTTTTTGAGATCGAGTCATATCGAGCTCTTTTTGAAGTTCTAAGATTCTAGAATTTTGCAGCTCAATCTTTTTGTTTGCTGCTTGAAGTTTGGATCTTTCACTTTGTATTTGCTGACGTGACTGCAAACTCTCCTTTTCAAACTTGTCTTTGAGAGTTTGAACCTTCTCCAATTTGTTTTTCATTTCGAAAAAGTCGTTGGCCCAATTCTTTCCAGCTTTTTGCTTCCATGATGAATCTGTGTCCGAAGATCCTTGCTTATTCGAAGAAGATTGAAGTTCCGATAATTGTTGCTTGAGTGCCTCTTTGTGAATTGTCAATTGTTCCAAATCTTTGTCCTTTGACTTGGTACTCTCTTCATAGTCTGCTTTTATATTTTCAAGGAAATCATCCTTGTCTTCCAATAGCTTTTCCAAGGCTTTTAACTCTTTCTCAAGTAATTTGATTTTGTCCTAAATTGTTAGTAAACAATAATAGCACAGTGACAATGTTCATTAGGTATATAAATGAGCGAACGAAAACACATTGATATAGGTGAACACCGTTGAAAAAGGTAACATAAATGACTTACCTTATGCTT
Source organism: Naegleria lovaniensis (assembly GCF_003324165.1). NCBI lineage: Eukaryota > Heterolobosea > Eutetramitea > Acrasida > Naegleriidae > Naegleria > Naegleria lovaniensis. The sequence continues at coordinate 352,326 of NW_025407860.1, read as the reverse complement.
GTCTGATTTTTCTTCGAGGTCAAGGAAGTCAGCCTCCATATTTTCAAATTTCTCCTTCTCTTCTTCGAGCTCGTCTTCTAGACGATCCAGTTTTCTATTGTAGTCCTTCTCCAAGGTTTTTATATTCTTTCGCTCTTCCAATGCTTCGGTTTTATATTTTTCAATAAGACGATCTTTTTTAGCTTCTACTGCTGCAGCTTGGTCTCTAAGTTTTTTCACCTTATCAGAGTACTCATCCAAAATGAAATCTTCTAAATCTTCATCCAGCATTGTTTCATTTTCTGCTTTCTTCAACTGGGTTTTCAGAATGATAATTTCTTCATCTTTTGAAGAAATTTCCTTCTCAAGTTTTACAATCTTTTCTTTGAGATCTTCGGTGGTATCTTCAAGTGTTTCCACCTCTCCAATACATTTATTGAGCTCCATTTCCAAATCTACACATTCTTCGTCCATGTCTTCGAGCTCTTTTTCATATTTTCTCACTTTTTTAGAGAGTTGTTTGTTTTCCTTTTCGAGTCTAGAGATTTCTCGTGAGTTGAACTCTTCTTGTGAACTAGTTTCAGCCTCCAAATTTGCGAATTTTCTCTCAGATTCTTCCAATTTTTCCTCCAAGTCATAGATTCTTTCGTTGAGTTTACCAATCATTGAGCGATACATCTTGTTGCTTTCAGTTAATTTGTCGAGGCCAAACATGATTTTTGCTCTTGCTTCGGACTCTGAAATATTTTGGGCAAGCTCTTGCAGGTGTGCAGTATTGAGCTTGGACTCTTCTTTCACGTTCTCGAGCTCTTTCAATAGCTCGTTGCGTTTTTTCTCTTCTTCTGTTAGCTGCTCTCGCAACGATTTAATTTCCAGCTCAAGTTCTTTGGTCTTGTATTGGTGGTTGCTTTGCAAATCTTCTTGCTTCTTGCTGGATGATTCCATCAATTCCTTCGTGCGATCGAGCTCTTCTTGCAACTTGGATCTCTCTTCCTTTTGTTTTTTCATGTTGCTTTTGAGGGTGGTCAGCTCTTTTTCTAGTCGTGTATTCTCGTTTTTCATATTGTGTATCTCAGCATGATGCTTATCTTTCAATTCTTCAACAAGCATTTCCAATTCCACTATTTTTTTAGGTGGGAATTGTGACTGGCTGCTATTCATGTCACTGAATTGTTTTTCTAATTTGGTTATCATGGCCTGTAATTGCCATGCACTTTTTAAAGTATTGGCATGAACTGAACCTGAAACTCGCGTCTTGATTAAAAATCCAAATAATAGAGATGAAAATGATTCTTCATAGCTCTGTGGAGAGGAAGAGCAAGTACAAATAAGAGTGGTCTTTGCATTTCCCCCAAAAGATTCGTGAAGTATTTGTGTGAGTGTATTGTTGGAACATGCATTGAGGTTATTTTGAGGTTCATGCTGCTGTTTAGCACATAGAGTTTGAATGAGAGACGAAAATGACGAGGAGTGAGCGAGTGAGTCACGGTCACTTCCAGTAGCAATTTCCACACAGTTCAATAAAGAGTGCCACGATTCTTCAGTGTCAATGTCTGTGGCCACAACTTTGATGGATATCACAGTGTGGCATTTCGTCGCATCCAAGTTCATTTTCGCCCTACACACCTGTTGAACTTTTGTTCCAAATCGTAACAGCTCCATAAATTCATCGTAGGATCCAACACAAATTTCAGAAAGATGATGAACGAACAGTCCCTTGTAAGGAGAATTTAACAAGTGTCTCTCTGCATGATTGGGCTCTAATAGATCATATATTTTTTCTTCATATACCTCCATCATGGCAAAAGAAACCTTGTATTCCTTTCTGTTGGCATTTGGTTGGTCGTTACTACTTTCTTCCTCAATACTCTCAAACAGGTCCATTCCGATTCTTGGAACGATTCCGTATTCGTGTTCTTTTTTTTCCAAAGAACCTCCAATCAAACAAAATGTTTTTCCTGAATCTTTGGTACCATAAACCATCATGTTGTGGTTCATTCCCGAGAGGAGATCCTTGATGAGTGAGGAGCCAATGGCTGCTTGATACAGCGCTTCCTGTGAGGCATCACCCTTAAAAACTCGGTCAAATTCCATCTTGCTTGGAAGAGGCTCATCTGCAGGCCAAAAGGTCTTTACGGACTCTTGGGATGATTGCTGCTGAACTACCTTAATACTATTATTTCCTTCAACTACAAATAATTCTTGGTGTTGATGGCTTTGGCTTGTCGAATTGTGGTTGTTGCTTGTCGTTGAGGAGGATCGTTCCCTTGTCGAGGACAATGAAGGCTTGAATCGAACCACAACTTTGGAACGGTGCGGGTGCTGTGAGGACATTTTTTTTGTTCATAAGTGCCTTATTGAAGAACAATGCGAGTGTGTGTCTTGAGTAGTAGTTTTTTTTAACATTGATCAACACATCTAAATTACATGGGATTGGCATCATCACGAAAGAAGATGTAGAGCCTTGATATGAATGGCCTTTCTTCTCACACAGGATGCCTGATGTCTTGTGGTTGTTAATTGTCACACAATTACAAATAAGGCTGACAAACCTCGTCACACAATCGAGCAAATTCCTCTCTTAAAATCTTGTTTTCAGCGACTGGTCTTGGTTGAGCGACACGACAATCGTCATAATAGGCACCACTCTTTCCTTGCACATCAGGAGAGCAAGCCAAGTGAAGAGTATTTTGTGATCCTTGTTTCACATTCTTGAAGAAGAGTAATTGCATGAGCCCAAGAATGATGGTCATGTAGAATGGAGCCTCTCGAACCAATCCTGTTAAGATATTGTGTACACAAAATAATGAAATGTCATTTAACATTTGATCACACGATTTGGGTTTTTGTTGTGTGATCAATGACGTTCAAAACAAAGTGTCGATGATAATATAACATCTCTTTTCACGCTCACACACTTACCTGAACGAATAGCTCCAGGATGGCAACAATTAATAGTAATCTTACAATTAGGATTATTCTTAATTCTCAGCTCATGAATGTTATATACCTGATAAATATTACACAATTTTGTGAGACCATATTGCTTATTCGTGTCAATATAAGCCATACTCGAAAATTTGGTTACTGGTTTCTTGACATGATTCAACAAGGAATAAGTCTTGGTTTGCGCATTCCAAAAATCATTATCATTCACAAACATGTGAGCCATCGATGCCACAATAACAATTCGTGCACCATGTGGGTTCTTGTCCATATTTTGCCACAATAATTCAATCAACAAGTGATGACCCAATACATTCGCTTGCATCATTTCCTCAAAACCTTGTTTTGTGTATCGAATACTATTGGTGACACAACCAGCGTTATTAATTAAACCATCGAGAGTGTCACCTGTTTTGAGAAATTCTTTGGCACATTCTCGAACACTTTCCAAATCATTCAAATCGAGTCGTAAAAAGTGAAGTGAGCCACCACTCACATGAGATGAACCTTGCACTTGATCACGAATGGTACGAATCATCTCGAGAGTTTTATCTTCAGATCGACATGCGAGATAGACTTTTGCACCTTGTCTGTACAAGACTTGAGCCGTGTAACTGTTTTCGTGTCAAATGATAGGTTGTGTGGTCAGTCATTTCATGTGCAATGTGGTAGTACACGTTGGATTGATAGGGTGAAAGATGGCAAATTACACAACAATTAAAGTGATCATGTGGTTGTTCAACAATATATATTACCATCAGAAAACGAATCCGATCAAGTCATTGAAGTCAATCAACGTGTCATTTAACCAATCATCATCATCATGATGATCATCATTCATTTTAAAATATTCTCCCGAGTCATCTTTCAACACTGCTCTACATTCATTCACTCACCTTCCAATACCACTCGTTGCACCTGTCACCATAAAGACTTTTCCATTCAAATTTTGTTCCTCTCCATTCGTACTTGCTCCATTGATCACAAAATAACGAAGAGCAGCATACGAAGCCACTAAAATAGCAGACGCAGCACACACATACGGATGCTGAGAGAGAAACGATCCATCCAAAAGACTTTGTAACATTTTTTTTTCTGCAAGATCGTGCTTAAATGCAAGGACAGCATTCATGAAATAATTTAAGGTTGGGTTGTTAGAGAGTCAAGTTCTTCTCGCTCTTTGAGGAAATATTCTGCCAATGTGAATTCACAGTCTTGTCAACTTCAACCGATTTTGATACCTACCTTCAGAAAATACATGCCAAAAACATTCCATGTCGAAATGATGTGATAGATAGTGAGCCTCTAATCTTGAAAACCAACAGTACCAAAAAGTCTCGCCACATACGAACACTTCGCTGAATGCAAACCTCGTTTGCGTTTTGCTGTTTTGAATTTTATTATCACCTCTCAGAATAAAAAACACATATCGTCATCAACAACGATCCCATTGTAACACACAACAATCCATAAATCATAAAACAACAACTAAAATCAACATATATTGAACGCGGATATGAAATCATTACAACATTTCAGCAAGGAGAATTTCAAGCAGGAATTAAACTTACCAACGTCGACGACGAACAACCAACATGGTGCTGCCGATGGTCAATCCTATTCGTTGAACCATTCAATAACAAAATCTCACAACTTTCCATCGCCGTTACCTCGCGAGAGGATGAATAACAACACCCAACGATCATCATCAAATTTATCAAATTTTGAAAATAGTTCAATAACACCATTCCCATCATTGATGTCCATAGAATTACCACAACAAAGATCATCATTATTCAAGTCATCGTCATCGTCATCATCATCACATATTCACACCTTGCAAGCTACATCCTCTTACATGACCAAGAATACACTATCATCACAAAAAGATTGCTTCCCAATGATGAGAAAAACTAGAGCGCAAACTAGCATGATGAAAAACAGAGAGCGAAGAATAATATTATTCATCATCTTCAACGTGTTGATTTGTGTCTTTGTGGCCACAACGCTTCTATTTCAGTTAATGCTCAAGTTCAATCCAACGTGCACACTCGGTCGTCCACAAAGTGTCCTGACAAGTGACGTCCCTTCGTGGCTACCGCATCATGACGATCGTGGCCACACAACAACCGTTGTCCAGGCTCTTTCGCTTCAACCACCATCAGACACTCGAGCACTATGGGATGTTCTTGACCCCAATAAGAAAAGCTGTGGTGTCAACGACATTTTGGTTGCGAATGGAACAGCTTGCATTCCCTCATTGAGATCTTCACAAATTCGGTTGACCATTTCGTCAAAAGCCATTCTCTCATCGCAGGACAATTCGACAGGAGAGATTGTAACGGCCACGATCAAGGATCCAACTTTCATTGCTTTCTATGCAGGTAATGAATCGAGATTATTGTATCGATTTAATATGACAGGTGTCAAAGAGAGTTTGGTCTTTCAATCTTCATTGATACAAAATCGTACCGTTTATCAATTACCAAACCAACTACCATTAGGCGTTTATTCTTTTTCATTTGAAGTCATTGATTCCTTGTACTTTGTAGTGAATGGTCTTGTCATTGAAGAGGCATTGGCAAGTGTCATTTCCATGGAAGATGTTGCTCAAGATCCAAAAGGAAAAATAGGAAACATGTCCATTTCTGAGATTCATAAGGTCACCAAAGATTTGAATTCCATTCCAAACTCAAAGAAGGAACAAGTCATTGATGCCATTGCAGAGACTTTTCAAAACTTTACAACAACACTGCCAGCCAATGAAGGTTTACAAATGGTTGAAAGTTTGAGAATAGTGACCAATGATTCCAATTATGTTTCCAAAGATTCTCGATACAGAATTTCAGAAATTATCTCACGTTATTCCAATACCTTATTCACCAATGATACTTCCATCGTGTCCTCTCAAACCATGCCTCAACTTGCTCGAGATCTTGTTTCAGTCGCTTCCAATATTGTCAAGCTTGTGAAGAATCAACCAATACAACAAGCAGAGAATCGTTTCATGATCAAACAGAATGCTCATAAGGCCATTCAAAATACGCTCTCTCTGATTGCTCTTCATCAGAATTCAAATTCGGAAATGGTGTTTCAACAACGACGATTGGAAACTGAAAACTTTTTAATGATACTATCACCTCATTCGGTTCAATCTGTAATTTCCATTGATTCCAATACTTCCCTAAGTTTACCTTCCAATCCATTAGTATTCTATGATTCCATCAAGATGAACCTCATGGGAAATATTTCATATGGTTTGATCAAGTATGAAAACGATGAGGATCTCTTTCCAACACAATGGAAAGTAATCGTTTCAGAACGAACAAAAGATCAAACAAAGACTACATCATCATCACCACCCCTCCTAGTTCCAACACTCATCTCTGCAGCCTCTCCCATTGTACAATTCAGACCTCTTCTCAATGGATATTATCAATCTGTGAATGGACTCTCTCAAAATTTCAATATATCCTTTCATGTCCAAGAATATTTATGGTTGAATCAAACCAAACTGAATGAATTCTTTAATAATGAAACCCTCGTGATGAATACGAGCAGCACAACAACGACCAGTTTCATGACCAAACGTTACAAGTGTTACTATTGGAATGAAACACTTACTCAATGGCTTTCCAATGGATGTGAGACGTTTCACACGCAAGATTCTCCCTATGTGATTTGTTCGTGTGATCACACCACTCGATTTTCTGCCTTTGTCGAGTTTTCTATTCATACTCAAGAACATGGATTGAATGATTGGTGGAGTGGCATTGCCTTGACCACATTGATTATTGACTCGTTATTCCTCATTATGATTTCCTTACTTGTCATTGTACTCATGGTTTGGCGAAAGAGTTCACTTGTGAAGAGTCGATATCTTACACCGTATTTGGCTTTGAGTGCCTTATGGATTGAGAGTTTGATGAGTGGAGTGATATCCAAATCCTTGTTATTGAAATTTGGAACTGAATTCTTCTCGTCCTCTTCCTCCTCCTCCACTGTGGATATCCAATGGATGAGTAATATCAGTAGTGTAATTTCCACCTCCTTGTACGCAAGTGCTGTATGGTGTTACATGATCATGTCGTTACGATATTTAATGCATCGCTATTTTTATGAATGGATGATGAAAGCACTCGAGTATAACAAGAAGGATGCCTTAATCAAGTACTTGTGTATTCTGAAACGACAGTCTGTATTGATCATCTCGAGCTTGGTATTTGGATTTTGTATTGCTTTGTATTTTTCCATTTTTGTCATTTTGAGAGGTGTTCAAGTGTTGAGTAATATTCAATTCACACAAGCTGCTTCTATTTCACTATTTTTGATCATGCTATTCATGACCTTTTTCATTGTAGCAATTTATGTGGCTGATGTTTATTTGGATTTTACAAACAAACAAATTCGAGATGAATTAGTCGATATTTCTGAAGAAATGATTTTGGTTGAAAAGGAACAACAACAACAACAACACTTGGTAGACTCTTCTATATCTACCTCGTCGACTACCTTGGACAAAACATGTGATACCAAAACCTCTAAAAATCCATTGGTGAATTTATTGACACGTCAGCCACCAACAGTTAAGAAATTGATTCAATTAATGACAGTGAATGACAAACTCATGTTCCGTGCAGAGGTCATCTTTTTCTTCTTGGGAATGTCATGTTTCATTGTTTCCTATGGTATCGGATTCTCTACCATTGATTTGAAATTTTCATCCAATCTTGATTCACCATCCAATGATTCCAAGTTAACTCTTTTAGATGCCATTGGATTACTTTTTGAAATTCTCATGACCATTTTCTTTATTGCTGCCTTTGGAGGTTTTGCATGGATTTCGTCTGTAGTGATTCAATTGCGCAATGGTCACTCAAGATTCCAACAATTATTGAAACCACAACCCAATAATGAATCCCATCAGAAACAGCATGTCTTGACCAGTGAGGAAATTGACACTCTCTCAGAAAAGTATGAAATTTACAAACTCTTGAAAAATCGATTTTTACTCAAAATCTTTCGACAATATTGCAAATTGGAAATGTCTTTGGAAAATTACATTATTTGGATGAAAATTGAGAATGCAAAAAAGAATTTGGGAGATTTGTGGTGTCATCCTTCATCACCCTCAGATACAAGTGTCACTCCATCATCACCTGGTACTATAACGAATACATCCTCGAGTCAGGAAATTCCTCCATCCATCATGACGAACACAACAACCCATGGACCTCCCAATACCATCATGACTGAAACAACACATCCAGTCAACACTGACCACACCACTAGTACGACGAATGAAACCATTCTCCTCTCATCCAATGATTTAGAACGATGGAATCAACTCATTTCAGAATTAACACAATGGTATCATCTTCATATTCAAGATCATGCAGAAATGGGTGTGAACATTAGTGGAGGAGCCAGACGTAAATTTATGGGAATTTTACAATTGTTGGAAACTTCTTTCACACTTGCATCAGATTCGATGCGAATTGAAAAGAAGACATTATTGGCCATGAAAGAAGACTTGTCCAGTGCTTTGGAAAATGTCACCAGTGATATCATTTATAACTTGTTGGACACGTATGCGAGATTTATCGTCTCTGAGGAGTATAAATTGGTGAAGGAAATTGCAACAGAAAAGGAACGACTTTCATTGTCCATTTTCAAGTAAACTTTTTTCCAAAGTCTCCGTGTTGAAAATTTCAACTCTTCTAATTCGTTGATACACCTCCCACACAAGTCAAACATCAAAAAAAATATATTTCCAATCACTGATTCACGATCGTCTTCATCACACGCTCTTTAAAATACAACAACAAAATCATCCACCCAATAACCACTCAACATCTTTCCAACCATGGGTCAAACACCTCCATCCTCCTCCACTCTTTTACCAACCACAGGAACAGGAACAACAACAAATCGTGTCACTCAAAATATTGAACTACAAACGAAACATCAAATTCCGAATGTGGGTGGTGTGGCCGGAGCAACTTTGATTGCATCCACGATCAATTCCATGTCCTCGGGCGGTGGCACTTCTTCCAATGTCACACAATCAGCAACAAATCCACAACAACTTCAACCCGTTTCAAATTATTTAAATAATGTTTCTCTGTATAATGCAAATCCAAATTTGGGATATGCTAACACTCCAACGTCGGATCCGTTTCGATTGGTCATTAAACAATTTGCTGACATGTTGAGACCGTCTTCGTTGAGTGTATCACCAGTAGTGTCCACACAAGAAGGATTTACAAGTGTGGCATTGAAATTGGATGAAATTGCAAAAATTCATGAAGATATTGTCACCAATTATAAGAAGTATTTAAGTTTGTTGGAATTTTCTGGTGAACAAGAAAAAGGAAATGTATTATTTGGATCAAGTTCTGCGAATTTTGGTGACGAGGATGGATTTTCCAATGAAGCGTTTGAAAATATTGTGAATGGAATTAAAAATCATGTGACATGGGCAAAAGAATCCATTGAGAGTTTGATTGCAGCTTCTGAAAATTTCGAGAGAAAGAGTTTGAAAGGATATCATGCTCGATCGCTTTCATCTTCCATGTCTGGAGTTGCTCCATCTTCGAATACAACTGTAACGATTGATTGGTCGACTATTGCTAACAAGAAGGTAAGTATGGGTGTGAGTGTGTGTGAAAATGACACTCATGTGTGTTCATATATGAATTATTCCAAAATGTATTTTCACGTTAACGGAAATTCATTCAATGTCGGTGATCTACATCTCATTCCTAATGGTATTCAGAAATATTTTGAAATACGAGATGAAATTGAAATTTTATTGACCTTTCATCTCGAAGAAATTCGAGGATATAGAGACATTGTTGAAAAATTGAAAAAATCAGAAGCCAAAGGAGAAATTGTGGAAGTGAGTGTCATTAGCATTCTAATGCCAGATGAGTTTGGAGCTGGATTTTGGAAGAACAAGTGTGGAGAAAATGTATTTTCCATGAAGAAGAATGACTTTCTTGACATTATTGATTTATTCTTTCAACAATTGAAAGATCGTGTGAAAAAGATTTGGGTCGAAGACTTTTCTCACATCATTGATCCAACATGTGACAATGTTGTTTCAATTGTAGATTTTAAACATGTACTGCAATGGTTTGGACCTTTTGGAACAAGTTTCTTTGTGCCTCTCGACAATTTTCTAAACATGAAACATTTCTGGGGAAGTATTTCTGCGATGGAAGCTCAAATGATTCTCGATTCGGCAGAACCAGGGTCATTCTTGATTCGTTTTTCAGGGACAGACGCTGGTAGTTTTGCCATCACTGTCGTCGAACAAGAGAGTAGTGATAATTTGAGTGTTGGAGATGAAGTCACACATTACAAACAAACGTTACATTTTCAATTGACACGAAAACGAGAGGATTCCAAAATGTATTTCACATTGTGTGAATCAGATATGGATCAAAAATTCGAAACGGTAGATGCTCTCATCAAACATTACCGCTTGACATTTAAATATCCATTTGTGAATGACCAACTCAAATTGAAAGCAATTGAACCAGAAGAAGAGACTGACTTTTTAGGATTTATCAAATCGACTCCACAATTGAATCGAATCGATGCAGAAGATGATACCAGCTTTATTGAATACAGAGGAAGAATTCCACAAAGCCTCAAAGAAGCACATGAACTGCAGCGAGCCAAAATCATTGGTGGAAACAACAAAAAAGGTTCTTCGTCCTCAGGAAATGTCACTCCAAAATTACCTCATTTGCAAAAAGTGTTATTTACTGGACTGACGTCAAATCAAGCGTCGTCAACCATTTCCACACCTCGTTCCTCTGCTTCTTCCTCGAGTGGTGGTGCCACAGGTGGTTCCAATACTCCAACTTTGGTTGGTGGTGGAAATGGCACAACCACTGGTAGTGATAAGGGTGGATTAACATTGTCATCGATCACTCAGGTCAGTACGTCCACACCTGGAAAATTAGCAACATCACCACAAGATTCCAATCCAACCGATCCTACTCAATCCACTCAAAACACGGCAGTGAATGTGAATGAAATTATTTTAGAGGAAAAGTAAGATACAAAGATCGACCATTCTGCTCCTTTTTATATCTGCAGAGTTATGATGTTCTCATTTACAAATTTTCACAACACTGATCATAGCATGATATATACAATGAATAATTTTATTTCCTAGTCACACAAATGTATATGAACAATGGAAATGCAAGGTTCTATTGAATTCAACGTTCATCGAAATTCTATTATTGAAATTTACAACATGTTTGTTTCATCACCACCTGTAGTAGACTATTCAACAACAGCTAGTACTCTCTTGCATTTTGGTTCCAAGTTTCTATCCAACTCTCTCAATATTCTTGATCCTTTTCACTATAAAAAGTAGGATGACTATAACTTGGTTTATAATCACCCCAACTTGGGAACTGTGGGAATTGCTTCAAATAATCATTCCAATTAGGTTGTGGAGGAACTGGAGGCACTTGTGGTACATAATTGAATTTTGGAGGTGGTGGCACATAGGTATCAGGAAATTGAGGAGGCACATAATTGAATTTTGGAGGTGGAGGCACATAAGTGTCAGGAAATTGTGGAGGCACATAATTAAACTTGGGAGGTGGTGGCACATAGGTATCTGGAAATTGAGGAGGCACATAATTGAATTTTGGAACCTCTGGAACACTATATGCAATATTTGGTGCCGTGAATGTTGGAATGGTAGGTGCTTGAGGAGCCTCTATTTTAGGGAACGTATAGTGAGGAACGGGTGGCGGAGGTGTGACTTTCCATTGAGTTCCCACACTATGATACGGTGGAAAATTTTGAGGAAAATATTGAGGAACGTAAGCATCGGGTGCGGGTGGACTTCCAGCGAGTACTAGAGTGGTAGCTAGTACTAGACAACCGAGTAGAAGTGTAACAATCAACGATGAGGTTTTGATCATTTCTCACGTGTGTGTGTTTCTGAGTGTGACTCTGAAAGTGTATCTATACGGGTTATTGAACTGAGAGATTTGTAAGCTTTTTTTGTGTTATGATTGGAGTCCAGAGATCTTCAAGAGACGAGAAGGTATTTATGGAGCTTGGTAAAAAGTAAATTGTAGAGATTCATCATGTTCCTTTTAATGTGCTCTGGATGCAGATGGAATTGTTATAAATGTTTATCATTTCGTATTTTTTGCTAGTTTCCAAATTTGGACTTTTCGTGAAATTGGTCTTCATGTTGTAGTTGAAAGTAATGGGAAAGAATTCTAATTACAATACTTGTTCGTATTAGTCGTATCTAGACTTGTTTGGAATGATAGTTCTGACATTAAGGATCACTGGGAACCTAAAGTTAAGAAAATCATAACACTTAAAGCACTTTTTGAACGAGCTCCCATTTCATAGTGCAACAAAGGGCAGAAATTGGATCTTATTCATTCTCCTGTTAAGGATTCGTTTAAACAGCCACTACACGAATCATTTGTTTCGGCACAATCTACAAAGGCGTTAGTACATTCTTAATTGTTGAATCATCAAGGTGGCATGATGAAGCTATATTGTCCTTGCATTAAAGTAACCCAGCACAAATATTGTCGGCGCATTCAATCAATTTATGAATTTTTGTTCAATCAAAAAAATACCTACTTCACTTTTGAACTCTCTCTAATCGGACCCGTACACCACCCTCTTCGTCTTGCTTTTCAAAATCATGTCATCGAATCCAACAGATGCTCTTCTTGAAGAAGGTAAGTAAATAATAATACTTGCAAATGCTGATGGATGCATTATTTCAAACACGGACATTTTAATTTTCATTCTGAATGATGATGAACGTAAATTCCTATGTGTGATGAACGATATCTTTTTCTTCCATTTTCTTTCTCCATAATTTCCAATACACTTTATTCATCATCATTTTGATATTCATCCCTTCATTCCAACAACACTAGCTGCTCAATCCACCATCATGATGGAAAATTTTGAAAAAGTTGGTGTGGAACAACAAGAACCACTCACAGAAGCAACCATGCCATCTTCCTTTTACATTCCTAATGAAGTGGATGTTTTTACAGTCTTCATCAAGGCTCTCTCGGGAAGCAAGTTGAAAGTACAAATTACAAAAGGAGACTCGACAATAGAAATTAAACAACTGCTTGCCGAGTGCATTGAAACATGTTACATGACAAATTATGAGTTCAAAGTGAAGGGAAAAACATTGAATGACTTTTCCGAAATTGCAGACTATCCAGAAATTGTGGACGGAGTGGAAATTACCATGAATGCTCTTCCCTACGATGCAAAATCTGCTCGTGTTCATGTGTATCGCCTCAGAGAACTTCTCTATTCAAAGGTCAATGAATTATATTTGAGTACAGGAATTATCCATTCTCCTTCTAAACATACTCAACATTCGTATCCTTCCTTCATTTCTTCAGTCATTTCGGAGCCTTACAATGATTTGGGTCATGCCTTGAACTGCGACTTGGAGTTGCTACAATTGGAGGGACAACCAATGAGCCTAAATGCATTTACTCCATCCACTAGTGCTTCTTCTGAGGAAGGAAAAAAGAAGAAGAAGAAGAAATCATCAACAAGTGCTTCAACAAAAGTGGACCGTGTGGAATTGAAAACACCCGTACTCATGGATGAAGAGGAAATGGCCTCTCATAATGGAGAGTCAGGAGATATTAAGGCATCATCTACCAATGGTTCGGACGCCACTACTAGCGAAAAGAAGCAACAAGGCTTTACTAACAAGATTAGTGTTGTGGAATTGCCTCAAACTCCCGATGAATTTAATACCAAGAATTTATATGATCCAGAGTCTTTCAAAATGGCCTCTTTGGAACCTATCATTATGCTTTCCAATACTGACCTTCCAAAATGTTTGAAGAGTATTACCTTCTCTGCATGGAATCCTGTGCCAGAGAGTAGAAAATTGAAGGGAGACTTGTTCTACTTGCAAGTTGAAACTTTGGAAAATACTATTGTGCATTTGACAGCTAACGCCTCCGGTTTCTATGTGAATGGCACGAAGGGAAGTAAATTCAATCCAATGCCAGCAAATAAGCCACACAAGAATCAAACCTTGTTGGGACTATTGTGTGATATTTCACCACTCTTTAGAACCAATTTCCCAAAGCTTTTGACTGCTCGACATAGAAAGCATCCTTTCGAGGTCACTCCTGTTCCATTCTCTGTGAATCAATGGATTAACATTGAGGAAAAGCATGAATATGATCCAAACAGAGCAGAAGAATCATTCTTTACCATGCTTGGATCTGACCCACGAATTCAACAACGAGAATGGAATGAAGAATATCAGAGCTGTAAGGAACTTCCTTCTGGAACCATGGAAGATCGATTGACTCGTGATCGAACTCTTTTCAAAATTCACTGCGATTTTGTTGATTCAGCTGTGAAGGGAGCTCGAGCAGTCGTAGAAAAGTACCTCTTACCAATTAATCCTATTGACAAGAAGACTTCACAAGTTTACATTCAGAATAATATTTTCTTCAGTTTCTCCATCAATAGTGATGATCCCAATGAAGACAATGACTTGGATAAATTTGCCTATCAAAATGCCAACAATGATCTCAAGGGAGTGATGGCCTTCAATGAGGCAGATGTTCGAGGCATTCATACACTTGCTTCTGCCATTATTGACTATAGAGGTTATAGAGTAGTAGCTCAAAGTATTATTCCTGGAATTTTGCAGGGTGATCAAGGTTCCAAACATGTGTACGGCTCCATTGATGAAGGTAAATCATTTGTCACGGATCCAAAGTATCATGAACTCATGAAAGAAGCTGCAGAAAAGCTTCACATTAAGGAACACATCATTATTGATGAGAGCGGAAAGGAACACATTCTTGCTTGTCCTGCTGAATGTAAGGGTATTGTTGGCTCTGATGGACGTTTCTATGTGTTGGATTTGATCAAGACCACACCAAGGGACATGAACTTTCCTGATCTCAAGCCAGCCATTTTGAGACCTGAACTTGTTCAAATCTATGTCGCTGCTCATTCGCAAAAGACAGCAACAACCACAGAAACTACCGAGAATCAAGATGCAGTTGTAGAGAGTGCCAACGATTCCACAACAGAAAATCCATCCATTGAGGAGCAATCATCGACCATGAGATTCAATACTGACGTCTTCTCTCAAAACAAGGTTGGCGGCACAGAAGAACAAATTCAAAACGACAAGGACGAAGTTACAAAGCTTGCCAAATACCTCATGGAAGTAGTCTTGCCAAAATTTGTCAAATCCTTCAAAGTGAAGGAAGAAAATCCTTTCGATGGTAAATCACTCACTGATGCCATGCATGAAAGAGGTATTAATATGAGATATTTGGGCTCAGTGGCAACCATGGCCTCTGAGAATGGCATTCCTCATCTTGTTTCCATGAGTGAGCAAGAAATGGTCACCCGAGTCGCCAAACATGTTTTCAACAAGCACTTGAGAGGTGTTGAGGAAGGAACAATGGCCACATTCATTGCTAGATTTATGAATTTATTATTGGGAAGTAATGTTCCAACGATTGAAGAGTCAAAGAAATCATCTCTTGCACCCTATGAAACCCTCACTCAAGCTCAACTCGTCTCACAAATTAAGGATGAAGTTAAAAATCACTTCAAATACGAGTTACCAGAAGGTTACATGACCAAATTGCAAAAAATCTCCACTGTGAGAAGTTTCTGCATGAAAACCGGAATTCAAATGGCTCTTCGTGAATATACTCTCAATTCTCCAGCTCCATTCACAGCCAATGATGTCTTGGCTTTACAACCTTTGGTCAAACACAGCACACCACGATCCAAGACAGCATACAGCTTGTTAGAAGTTGGAAAACAACAACTCACAAAGGGTAACTTTGAAAAGGCATTTGAATTCCTCTCACAAGCCATCATCATGTTCCAACAAATTAAGGGACCCATGAACAATGAAGTGGCTACCTGCTTTAGTTATCTTGCAACCATTCTCTTCAATGCATCGGATTTACCACAATCCTTCTTGCATCAACACAATGCATTACTCATTGCTAGAAGAGTTATGGGTATTGACAGTTCCATTATTTGTCAAATTCATCAATTACTAGGATTGTTGTGCTTTAATGTTGGTCAAGCTGAGTTTGCTTTGAAGCACTTTTTAAGAGCTAGGTACATGCACTTGTTGTGCTGTGGATTTGATCATCCTGATCTCGCTCATATCATGCTTAATATTGCAATGATGTATCAAGATATGGGAGACCTTCCAAGATCTCTCAAATACTTGTTGGAAGTGTTGAGAATTTATAATAGTACTCTGGGTGAAACCTCTGATCAAGCTTGCAGCACTCTCCATGCCATTGCCATGACACACAACTTTTTGAGACAATACAAGACTGCAGCAACCTATGAGAGAAAGAACTTTATCATCTTGAAGGAAAAGTATGGTGAAAATGATGCAAAAACCAAGTCTTCACAACAATGGTTCGAACACTTTACGGGAAGAGCTGTTGCTGTCGAAAGAGAACTCAAGCAGGGAGAGCAAGAAGCTATGAAATTGTGGAATCTTCAGCAATCAATGGCATCCAATCAAACCTTTAGCAAAAAGCCACCTCTTGAAATTTTGAACTTGTTGAAAGAGGATGAACAAAAACTATCCAATTTAATTTTCCCTCAACCTAGTGCCTCCACAGATAAAAAGACATCTAAATAATAAACATGTCCATGATTAATATTTCGGTTAATGATTTAATTTCAACATGCCATTCATGAAGAGGAAGGCTTCATCAAGAAATAAGGTTTCCCCAACTTCCATGTCAAGCCGTAATAAAATTCATTACTGTCCTCATCCAACTAAATATAGAGGAATAATGACATCCAACTCTGTTATATCGTATTCAAACTATTAATCATGTCTAACCATTCTTGAGTGCAATGTCTTGGATTGGTATGGTCAAAGAGTGTGACATCATATCCAACAAATAAGCCAGCAAATTTGGTGGCCCAACCATTGCTGCATTCTCCCTGATGGATTGGAAAGCCTTTTTTCAGTCTGGTGGCCATCTTGTATCCATCCACAAGGATCATGATATGCCAATAAATAAAGATAGGGAGGGCCAAAAATCCAAAACCCAAACAACACATGAAAGCCATAACCAAACTCACAAGCAAGTAGGCAACCCCTTTTCGATCCTGACCCATGAGAATATGGCCAAGTCCAAACAATGTAATATTCATCAAGACAGTAAATATTGGTTCACAAAATACGGAATGATTGGGTATGATCCACAATTTTGGGTCAAGAAATTGACTCTCATTCACAACCTTAATTCGATCACATGGATTTTGTTGTACGTAATGAGGCAATGAATATTCATCAATATATAACTCTTGAAATTTGTGATTGGATCGGGGATGAGTGTCATGGAGGTGAGGGTGATGATTGGTTGAAATTGCATGATGTTGGGAGGAATGGTGAGGTAATGGTGATATGGAGGAATTTGAATGTTGTTGTTGCTGTTGTTGTTGTTGAGCAATGAGCTCTCGATCAAAACTGGTCTCTATTAAAGCGGAAGATTTTTCAATACTACTACTTGATGCATTTTCTTTGGAGGAAGAATTTGGTTGTTGAGAAGCATCCGCTCCATGATGATGATGATATACTTGACCATGAGGGAGAGAGGATGGTGTTTGAAAATACAAAAATTGGGAATGAGGTGGTGGTTGGAAATGTTGAGCATGATGATGAGGATATGGTGGATGATGATGAGATTGGGAATGATTCATCATGGTAAATTCGGAATGATGATGATGATGAGGTTGAAAATAAATTCCATGATGATGCCGATGATTAGGATTGGCTTGATGAGATGGGAGGTAATAGATGTAGGTGGGCGACGGCGAGCCATCATCGGTTTCTTCAAAATGATCTTGATTGTTATTATTATTATTAGTATTATCATGATTGGTAATTGTTGTTGATGAATCTATCATTGAATCTACTCTCTCATCCATCGGAGTCCTTGAGTGTTGCTGTTGCTGTTTCCTTTCAACCTCCTCCGATGATGAATGTGTGGAGGTCGTTGAATTGACCATTTTTTTTGGAAACTTGTTGGAAAGTTTGGACGGGCTTCGAACTCGTGTCACATTAAAACAAAATGTAGATTTTGTTGTGGGCAGCGTTTGGATTGAAAATGGAGAGTTTTTGGTTTAGAAAGAGATTGAGAAATTAGTTACGCACGGAACGAGAGTTGGGAGTACATGTGTGTTTGCAACGGTTGAAATCTAAAAGACATGATCTCGAGCTCAGTTCATTGTTTGTGCACAAGAAGATTTTTCATCCATAATATTATAATCTCTCTTGTACCAAAAATTCAGTCAGCTGTCAAACATTTCACACCAACAAAAAATGCTGCCAAACACAACCCGAGTAAACAGCAAACACCGATTCACAACCATCTCCATACTCTGTACCATGATCGGTTCCATCATTGTTTTACTCTTTTCCATTGGATATTTAACGTCATTAATCATTTTAACAGCACAACAAAAATTTCTTTTGGAAGTTTCTGATAAATCCGATGGCAAAATGTTACTCGCTGTTGAATTTTCTGCATCCATAATATTTCTCATCATGAGCGTTATTGGAATATTTTCAGTGATTGATTGTTGTTCAAACATGTCCTCTCCAAAATATTTCAATGCATGTTCCTATATTTGGACCATTAGTATTGGAATTAGTTGGATCATTATATTTGTGATGATTGGAGTTTATGGAAGTAAATTGGACAAGACCTTGAATTCGACATTACCCAAAGATGAAAAAGATTATCATGTATTATATTTTGCGAGTATTTTGGGAGTGACAAGTGGCGTTTTTTTATTGTGCTGTTTGCCATTGTGTTGTTGTGGAATTGGTAGAATTATTGTCACCATGAAAAATTCACAAAGTACGAAATATAGACCTGTTCTCGAGAGCGATGAAATTTTTGATTAATATCAAAATCACATGATTCGGAGAGTGATGATGAAATGCACCCAAACAATTTTGCGCACGAATATAAATACATGTTATAACTTAATATTTATTTTGAAATCAATTGAAAAACATTGTTGTTTATATGCTTGGTTGGCATGATATTCTAGGAGAGATGTCAGTGATTATTATGGTACTGCAATTTGAATGAATCGTAAATGTCACATGTGACATGAATCTAGTACACTTGGTTAACACAGAGATCCACTTGCAACCATTCTCCTTTTCATGACATCAAATTGTGTTTCAATAATTCCAAGATCTCCTGCAGCCAAAAACATTCTCTCATCGTCTCCCATCATTCCACCACTACTTGGTTTAGAAAAACAAAATCCATTAATGCTTCCATCAAGACCAGCTGGTAATTCAGAATTGGTGTAATCAGAATTCCACAGTGAGAAAATACTTTGTCGTTCTTCAGCTGTGGTGGGAGGGAAAATTGAAAAGCATTCTCGATCTGAATAGTTTTTCGATGCATCCACCACATGGAAACACAACTTGTGTTCTGAAAATATTAATAAATCATTGCCAGCCACGGTCGCATATTTCACAACACGAACACTTTGATTTTTCTTGGGAACATTCTTTCGATGGATACTGAGTTTGGTGAGAGGAGGCGTATTGGATCCACATTTTCGAACATCCCACACAACAACAGTTCCTTCTTGAGATCCCACAGCTATTTCTCGTTGATTAGGACTAAAGCACACAGAAAATGCTGCCTCATCGTAGCCACCTGAAAAAGTTCCAATTGGTAAACATGTCTTGGCGTCATAGAGTACAGTTTCTGTATTGTCCCCACAACTAGCAAGTAGGGAACCGTCAGAATTGGTTGAACAATAATTTACAGGTGATTTTGCTTGGATTGAGGAGGTGGCGATTCGGTGATTATGTACAGATACGGATTTGATGGTCTTGTCATTGTTTCCAACGAAAATTTGAATATTGTTTGAGGTGGCACTTGTCGATGAGGAGTGTGGGCTAATGTGACAACCATTGTTGATTTGCCCTCCCAGTGACATGTCCTTAAACAAAAATTTTCCTGCCTGAATATCTAGCAATGAAAGCTCGCTTTCATTTCCACCTAGTGCAATGATGTTGTTATGAACATGCATACAAGTTGGCTTAAATCCCAGTTTTGATATTGGAACAGCTCTTCTCTTTGAAATGTCATACATTAGGCATTGATTATTATTTACATAGTAAAGATATCCTCGATCTTGGGTGTTTCTAGATGAAGAATTGGTAGGTAACGAGCGACTAGAGAATTCTACAGGAATCAAGTTGCTACCATGTATGATCATTTGGTCATCATCGAGTTGCATGATAAATTCGTCCTCATTATCGTCGTCGTCTTCATCTCTCATCGAGTGAGGTGTCAAATTCTGAAAAGTCTCTCCTACAAAATTCTCACATTTCCAATGACTAAAATGAATCAAGTCTCGCAATTGCCAATGATGATGAGCAGGTTTTCGACGCATATGGTGCAGTTTTGAAAGTGGCGAATTTGAAATCACGTCACTGCCATCGTCTCTAGTGTGATGCGCAAAATCCACAAGATGATGATCTTCATTCCACCACCGATAGAGAGGCGAGAAGAATTGTGAGGTCGAAGGCAATGTTCTATGCATTTGCGGTCTACTTTTTTCAATATTTTCCTTCTCTTTTTCCAGATTGATATGTTCGAAAATTTGTTCCAAATCATGAGAAGCAGCGTCCGACTGTCCAGACATTAACATTTCAAAGAGGGAATATCTTGGAGGTTGAATTCCAAAACTTGAAATGAATCTTTCATTCTCCTGATCCTCATAATTACCACTACCACGTTGTCGATCATTGGTCATTCTTCTCAAGTCAGACTCACGTCGTTGATTTCTTGGATTGTTGGACGGATTCACCAAGACACGAAAGGGTGAGTGTGATGCCTGAGGTGTTGTAGTTGTTGATGAAGTGGATGAAGGCTCTGCTGTTGTAGATGAAGCAGTGGTTCCTCTTCTTGATGATGAATTGGTTGAAGTCGATGATGTCGATGATTGCTGCCTCAACAAATTGGCTCTCCTCCGTAACACGGCAAACATATTTAAAGGATTTTCATCCTCTTCGGAATCGGCTTGAATATTTCTTTCCATTAATATTTGAACAATCTCCGAGGGTCTGATCCGATGCATCAATCCACTACTACCTTCTTGTAGTGCATCATCATCACTGCCTTCTCCGCCACTGCTGTTGCTGCTGCCGCTATCGCTGTCGTGCACATTCCGCAAACGAGAAGGATTCATTCGGTGATCACTCATTTTTTTGTTCAATCTAAAATTGGCAGCGAGAAGAATTTCGAGCCAATTGTCAGAGAGATGTGTTTTGTCCTGCAAGGAAGGAAGGATGAATAAGCATGTTTCAATTCTTGTAAAGAGACAAAATCTGATATAATTTAAACGAAGAATGTTTCCTTCATGTTCATGTTTGGTCAATTAAACTAGACTTATATTTATCATGATCCTGAACAGTTCAATGCATTTCTATCGTTTGAACAGTGATCCTTAATACAATCTTTTCTACCATTATTCAGAAAACATCCTCGTAGGCGCGCACCCTAGTCACACAGCACATGTTTTTTTAACAAACTCTTTTTAATTTGTCTTTAAATAAGGTCCACACAATTTCAAACTTGTCTCATATAAGGTGTCTTGCAATTCTTGATCGTCAGCAAATGCATTGGCTCGAGCCAGTTTTGCATCCGCATAGTAGCCGCCATTAACCAAATCTTTTTGTGGAGCAAGAGCTACGTGGAGTGTTGTTTGTGCTCCTTGAAAAGCGTTCTTTGAGAAATACCATGCCAAAGGAGCATAGATCAAGTTGAACATGCCCATGTGTCTCGTGAGATTGGTTCGAACTGAGCCCGGATGAACACTGTAGGTAGTGGCACTAGTGGTCGAGTCCTTTGACAATTCTCGTGCTAATTTTCGAGAGTACAACACATTGGCAAGCTTACTTCGTCCATAGAGCTCAAAGATATCTGCTACATCCTTGCAGTCACCCTTGACAACATTCTCCTTGAAGGAGCAGAACCCTTCAATGTCTTTCTTTCCCTTACGTAATAACCAAATGGAGGCAATTGAGGAAACGTTAATAATTCTACCATTACATGATTTGATATTATCCATCAATAGCTCAGTCAATAAAAAGTGACCCACATGATTTGTACCGAATTGAATTTCAATACCTTGTTTGGTGACTGAATGTGGACACATCATGATTCCAGCATTATTAATCAAGTAGTCACATCGCTGATAATTCTTTTTAAATTCTTCAGAAAATTTCTTAACACTCTCCAAATCAGTCAAATCAATAGACATGACCACAATTTGTCCCTTCTTCTTCTTATTGGCTATATTCACCCTTGGAGGCTCATCCATCATGAGCTTCTTGGCAAACTCTCCAGCTTTTTGATCCCGAACCGCTAAAATAACATCAGATCCCAATTCATACATGACCTTTGCGGTTTCATATCCAATGCCTCCATAGGAAGCACCTGTTACAATCGTTACTCGGGATGATAAATCCGATTCGTGCAATAACTTCTCATCAACCACTCCTCCATTAAAATAGACTTTTCCCATGTACAAGCCAAGAGCTCCTGCAGCAGTAGCTCCCATAATTTTATAAATCCGATTCATATCATAGCCTTCCGTCATGAAGGAGTACACATAAGATAAGATGTCGAAGAAATTTGAAACATTCTCTTTGATTTGTTGGAACATTTTTTTTAATATCGAGAGGTCTTATTGTGTTCTCCTGATTATTCACCAAAGAAAACAATTGAATACCATACTGATTTAATGAAAAGGTTCCAATCCGTAAGTCGCATGTCCTCGTTCTCGCTCTTCAATCAAAATGAGAAAATTCTCAGAAAATAACAAGGTTGTTACATTTTCAATTCAAATATTAAAAAAAATCATTTTAACAAAGATGACAAAACCTTCGCCGTCTGTGATGGACGACGCTCCTGAACAGGAGGGTTCTGCAGTGCACAACCATTCCAACAACAGAGCCACTCTCAATAATTTTGAATCATCGGAATTAACATCTTCTCCTCGTCAGCCTTCTGCTTTCAACCATTCCACTATAATGACCACCTCAACAACAGCACTCATGAATACAAGTCGTACTAATGTGGCTCCGAATAATTTAACAAGTCATGAAACTACATCTTCCAATCTTCCTCCATCGTTTGAAATTACTTGGCAAAATTTAGACAAGTTCAAATACTACTCCATTGGACTAGCTGCAACGAGTACGACACTCGCACTCTTTTATCCTTTTGATTTGATAAAAACTCATCAACAAATGAATAGTGGAAGCTCCATCAAACAACGTGCAATTTTTAAAAATTTATTTAAAACTTATGGTTTTCGAGGCTTGTACAAGGGATTTGCAATTTCCTTGTTAGGAGCTTGCTCTATTGAGAGTTTATACATGTCGACATATGAAATTGCCAATCAAGAATATTTAAATAGAAATAGCAGTAATGATGAAACTAATGATTCTTTGAAAAACAACAATATGGCAGCTCAAAGAGAAAGTGATAGTACAAGTTTTAATCGATACTTTTTGGCTGGTCTCTCAGCAGATATCATTGCCAATACGTTGGTAGTTCCATTTGATGTGATCTCTCAAAGAATGATGATTTCAACAGTGAAAGATTTATCTTCCATTCATATCATTCGAGATATTTTAAACAAAGAAGGATTCAGAGGTCTTTATAGAGGTTATGCATGGTCCTTGTGTAAATTTGCTCCAGAATCTGCATTGTGGTGGGGAATTTATGGTCTATTAAGGAAAAAGTATTTTGAGAGCATTGTTATTGAGGACTCTCAAAGGAATGGCAATCAACTGGTGAAACATCAACTCTTTTCGTCGGCATCTTCTGGAATATTGGCCGGAACCATTTGTGCGATTGTATTCAATCCATTAGATGTCATCAAAACTCGACTTCAAACTTTTGAACAGAAAATGACATTCAAGCAAGTCATTACAGAGCTACATCGGAGTGATGGATTAGTGAAAGGACTTTCGAAAGGAATACTTCCAAATATTATTTTCATGGCGAGCACTTCCTCTCTTTCCATCACAGTTTATGAATTGGTCAAGATTTTATCGAAAACTAGTTAACCATGGTTTGGTCAATCCATTTTGATGCTTTGTGAATTTTTACAGGACATTATGTGTGAACAGAAAACAACAATGAAACTCGCACAATTCCATGGGAAGAATTGAAAAACAGGAACAGTGATCTAATGATAATAATCATCAACTTCATGCGAGGTTTGATCGATTTCAAATAAAATCATTTAATTGGTGCCAATCAAGAGATTTTCACCTTGCTGAACATTCTTGACAAGTGACAGAACGGGCAACCAACAACAGAAAAAAACACACCTCTCATCACACCCACTACTTTGGGAAAGGATTCGAATTGTTGTTGCTTGTGTCTCTGGTGCGATTTCATCAAGCAACATCATCAACAAATATTACATCGGTTCAATTCATCTCGATTCCATTTCCTTTTTGATACATTATTCAATTTCATCATCATTCCAATATTTTTATAATTAAACACCGAATCTTGTTAAACGAGCGCCGGCTCTTGAACCTTGAACTCTATAATAATCATTGATTACATACAACTTTTGCCAACTATCATTTTGATTTTATTGAAACATTTTAAAAACATATCTGTTGTGTCATCATCAACAACATCTCTCTCCCAACAATGGTTCATTTCAATTCAGCATCCGATACTAAGAAAGCCACATCAGCAGCTTTAGCACAAGAAGAAGACTCTCCTTACTACAATGATAATAACAATGACTCCTCCGATGATGACAACGACACTTCGGGAGTAGACATGACATTTTCACAACTTTATGAAATGATGCGCACTCAACAGACGGTTCCAGCGAATATCATTTTGACCTTATCGAAGAAGGATCTTGTTTTGTGTGAATTGAAGGTAAGTGTTGAATTTTGGTGTTTGGTGAGTCATGATGAAATATGTGGCAATCCATCACATATGATGGGTGTGTGTGAAAATGCAACAACAACTATGAATACATGGTCGACCACTGACTATAATGATTCGTGGCGTGTGCATGGAAATGGAATTAATATGATGATGTGCATGACCACACCTCCTTCATATGGATGGATAAAATGAAAAACTGTCCGAATGTTGCTGCTGCTGCTGCTGCCTCAATGACCTTCCAATTCACGCAACTCATCGTGAAATTCTCATATTTTTCTCGATGACGACAACGACGACGACTACAATTCATCATTATTTCATTTCGCATTTCACGATTCAAATGTTTCATTCTCATAGAGAGAGGGAATGGCCTCTCAATTCAAACGAGATGCACAATATTGGTACGACACTCTGAGCGTTTTCACTTACAAATCGAATCAAGATTTCCTCATGAGTGATTTCACACTTTGTTCTGATATTAATGAAAAATTTAAATTGATTGATCTCGAACGGAAAAGAATTGACATTTTAAGAAGAATATTTGTAGTGTTGCGATATGGAGATTTGTTATTTAGAAAATCAAAGAAAACAAATGATTGGATGTTATGGAATGAATTGAAAGGTTTGCCTATTGCAACAGCCATGTCACATGGTTCTAGGATTATCATTCAATTACCAAAATCAGCAAACACCACACAAAAGAAGGGAATTTTTAAAAAATTATTTAAAAAGGATGAGTCGTCACATGATCATGGATTTTGGACATGGTTATTATGTGGAGATGAAAATGCAAGTTTAGACATGTACTGTACACCAGAATTGACCAATGGATCTGTAAGTTTAAAGGAAATGGAATGGATTTGAAGAAATTTATCAACAATTCACACATATCATGATGAAATCTTCATTGTATCCATATTAATATTCCAATCATGATGAATTCAAACAAAATCATGATGAAAATTCAACCCCTCGCTCCTACAACACTGAATTGAAACCAAATGATGATGAAAATTCAATTCAACCCTTGCTCCTACCCTAACACCTTTTTCACACAATGAAAAACACACATTCTTAGGAAGCTGCAAAGAAAGGATTTCTCGTTTTCAAACGAACTGCAGCGACACATAGTTTAGGTTATTACACGGATGAAATTAAGGAAGACAACAACTCGGTACAATTTTCACCATCGAGTCCCACGACTAGTTCGACAACAAACTCTTCAACGACCTCCAGTACAACCTCTACAAAAAAGAAAAAAGTGAAACAACTTCGACAAATTAGTGTCCAATACACGGATCAAAACAATCAACGAGGAACCATGAAAAAGCTCAAAGACATTGTTGAAATTAAGGAAAAAATTGGATTGAATACTCGAAATTCCAAACTCATTGGAAGCAAGGAAGAAGTCATGTTAAAACATAGACATTGGGGTCTCAATATTTGCATGGGTGGATTTGGAAAACAATTGCCCAATTTCCTTTCACATAAGGAAGCAAAGAAAGCTCGAAAAAAAGGACCCAAAAAGGGAGCCAAAGTTACCTACACGACGGCTGAACCCACTGGTGAACACAGTCATCTTTATTTGTATTACATGTCTCCAGGACCCAATCGTTATGGTGGTATCATGATTGGCGTCGAAGGTTCAGAACCTGGAAAAAAAGATCAATCGGGTGAGACTCATGGAATTACTGCTGGGTCTCCTTTCATTGGCGTGACCGATGGTATGAAATGGAACAAGATTAAGGACATGGGCATGGAGGAATATCCAGACAAGTACGATTCGTTATTTATTGACTTGTCATCGGGATGGGAATTTTTGAAAGAGAAAGCAAAGGAGTGGCGTGACGAAATGGTCATGGATACTATTTATGTGAAACCAGTCAAAGATGCTGAAGAAGAAGCCCACGTGAAAGAACAACAATATCAAGAAGAGGAAGCAGATAATTATTGAAATTTTCTCTCTCTCTCTGCACGCTTCTGTAATGATTTAGTGAGGCAGCAAATTTCATCATAAAAGCCATTATCAATAAAGCTTTTTAGAACTTGCCTCTTCACGAAAACGTTAAGAACGGCAATTTTTTAAGGACAACAACAAAAAAATGTTACCCAATTCAGAAACCTCTACCTCTACGACGATCGGACAGCCTCAACCGAACAACACTCTGAGGGGTGAGATGGATAATGATGATGAAAGAGAGCAACAAGTTGTGTACACATATACTCTGGATCATCTGAATAATAATTTGTCTTCTAATTCTATGGATGAGAGTCCAAGCCTTAATCGTTTTCTTCCATCTTCACCTACCTCATCATCGGCATCTTCAAGCTTTGCCATTGTAAATTCCCACCTTGATGATGAGAGTAGAGATAACGTACTGGTTGGTACTGAATTGTTTAGTAATGATTTGGAGGGCAAAGAGAGGCAAGTAGATTTGTCCTTTTCAGAATTGTCAAAGAAACGGACCCGACAGATTAAGGTGGAAGAATTACGTAAGAAAGAGGCTGCCTACAAGCTCTTGTTAAAGAATGAGGAAAAGAAGAAACGCCGTATGCAAAAAGCTATAGATCAAAAGATGGAAATTGTAAGTATAGGTCTTTATTATTTCAAACATTACTGACGAATCGGAACATTCTCACCCAACACGAACATTGAACCCAAAAACAATCTACATTCCCAATCAACAGGAAAAGGAAAAGAAGAGACTAGAAATGGCTGAGAAGACACTCGACAATATCACCATTTGGAAAAAGATTGAGGAAACACGAAAAAAAAATGTTCAGAAGAAAATTGCTCTCTTGCAAAGCAGTGCGTTCAATGTGTACATGTCCAAGGTAAACCTCATCAAAAAATTGACAGAAATAGAGGGTATGTTTATTTTCCAAATTTTGTTACATGTAATATCTCGGAATCATTATTGTATGGATTTCAAACTTGTTGGTAACGGTTTTCCCCAATCCAAGTCAAAGAAAGCCTGAATCAAATCGTTTCCGAGCTCCATGCTAGCCCTTCCAACCATCAACAAAGCCTACTCTCACATGAACAAGTTAAAAAACAAGCACGAGAAGAACAACGAAAAATTGTACAAGAGCAAGCAAACCACCACGCAAAACATCATCATGTATCAAATATGTCATCAGAGACATCCATACATTCGACATCTAAATTCGCTCAAAATTTGCAACTGCTTACTTCTCTCTCTAAAACAGAGGAAGACAAGGAAATCGATCAAAGCACTCGTAAATACCTCAAAAATTCCATGCAACATCGTCATGACTCTATAGTGCAAGCTCACAAACACTCTGAAGAGATCAATAACAAGGTGATTGAACAATTAATCCTTTCCAAAAAGCAGCAAGTGGAGTCTGAATTTGATAAGAAGATTGTGCATGATCATTTGGAGAAGGTTAAGAAACTCACATACGCCTCCAATGTTGTGGGATTAGAGAGTGAAGCTTTGAAAGAACTACTCGAACTTCCAGAAGAGCAGTTTGAGACAGATATTGGAGTGGCAGATGCGGAAATGGATTCCATCCGGGTGGAAATTTACAATTTGGAAGCCAAACGAAGACAGAATCAATCAAACCATTCTCAACACAAGCTCGAAATTAAGGAATTCATAGAGGTGGGCGAACAAAAGAAGAAACGATTCAAACAAGTCTTGCCCAAACTAAAACAAGAGCTACAAATTATTAAGCAAGAAGCTGCTCAATACGAGGAAGAATATGGAGGCATGTCTCTCACTACAATGGACGAACAAATGACTGCCAACGTACAAGAAATGAAACGTCTAAAGAGCGAGGGAGATCAAATTCTTGTGGACCTCCAAAGCTCCTTGCAACAAACACGGCAGGAGCTTGAGAGTCAAATTGAAGACCTGACACTTGAAGTTGCAGAAGCGGAGAAGAAGGCTCAAGAATGCCAAGAGAAGGTGAATGATGCATGTGCACGGGAGAAATCAAGGGAGGAGCGCCTTACTTACATGCAGCAGTCAATTGAAAAACTGAAAGATGGATGTCAAAACTTTGCCTCCAACTTTGAAAAGAGAAAGAAACAAGCTCACATTCAAACCAATCAAAAGTATGCTGAAATTATCATGTTCCATGACTTGAAGAATATCATGGAAAAAGCAAAGAGATACTACACACTGGAGTTGGGCACAGCCTTGAAAGACAATACATCACTCATGGAATATTTAAACACGAGAGTGAAGAATTTGAAAGAACGATTGGCTGTTTCTGAGCAAGCCATGCAAAAAAGTATCGAGTATGCTACCTTTTTGAAATCTCTCACTCATGATAGTGTCTATTTGGAACATACAGTCATGTCCAAGTATTTGGAGGTACGCGATCAAATTGTCACAGGTTGGCGAAAATCTCTCGAAAGTAAGGTTCGACTCGTGGCACAACAAAATTGTAGACCTTTTATTGAGAGAGAAAGAGCCACTTCGGTTGTGAAACGATTCATTAATATGGTATGGATGAGAGACATGTACAAGTCAGCCATTGGTGTAATTATAAAACCCGAAGACGCCTCAGAACGAGACCGCGATTTGGAACGAGTACGACAACAGGTCGAGCAACAAACATTTAAGGAACAACGGCTTGCAGTGCTACTTCTCGAGTTGTATCGAAGGTATGAAAAACAACGCCTCGAACAAGAGCCCGAAAAAGTCAAACAAGAGGAAAAACAACGAATTATGGAAATAACAAGGGCTGTGGAGAGACACAAACAAGAACTCCTCGATAAGATCCAGTACGAATCAGAGAGCGATGCCGAAAGTGATATTGAGGATTCAGATATTGAAACAAATTCAGAGAGTGACTACTTTAGCGAGGAGGAAGACCAATTTAACTTTGACATTCCATCTCATGTAGACGTGATTAAGGAAGAGTTTGACGCGCTAGTTGAAAACATTAAGGGTCAGTCACAAACACGAATTCATGAAGAACTCGAGGAGGTCAACCCCACACCAGAGTCGGGCTTACTTGGAAAGGGTTACTACAAGCGAGGGAAAAACTTTCGTTTGTCCTTCGCACCCGAAGAACAGACAAGTACAAGAAAATGATGGCCTCTCGCAAAGTTGGTTATTCCTTCTTGGAGAAAGGCAAGCCATCGGTCAATGAACAAGAGAGAGATGTGAAAAAGCAACGCATCTTGCTCGTTACTCAAAAAATCATGAAATCTGTACAAGACTATATTGACTTTTCTAAGGTCGATAAAAAGATGGAAAGTGTGGTCATTCCCAACATTAAGAAGCAGCAAGAACACCAGGCAAGACTTGAGAGCAACCTAAACAGAAACGAACAAATCAACAGAGTGCCAGTTACCACTTCTCAAATTAAACAAGGTATCAACCAGGTGACAAAGCAAGATCAACCACTACTAGGCACTGTCTCATTTGCCTCCATACCAGTTATTCGTCCAACATCCATCTTTGGTGATTAGGTTGGTGAAGCTGTATTGGGTGTTATCGAAAGCAAAATTTTGGGCAGCATAAAAATACAACGCAGAATTATTCAAAAAAATGTTCAGATCATCCGCCTTGTCAATTCACAAAATTATTGCCAACACCGTTTCTAAATTAAATTTACACAATCATTATCAACAAACAGCTAATCGATTAGCGTCATCTTTGAACAATAATTATCATCATCACAAAAGCAACCACCAATTGTTTTTATTAAACTCAACATCATCATGCTTATTTTCTGTAACACAAAGGAATATTTTCATACGATCGAGCGAGACGCCCAATCCCGCAAGTATGAAATTCTTTCCCACTGAATTTAAAGTTTTAGATGAAAAAGAGTATCCCGACATTTCCAGTCTTGAAATTTCAAACCCACTTCAATCCTATGTTTCACCACTCGCAAAATTATTATTTAAAATTGATGGAGTGAAGGGAGTGTTTTTGAGTCGTGACTTTGTAACAGTGACCATTGATGATCCTTCCATGTGGTCGCAGGTAAAACTAGAAGTATTTTCAACATTGAATAATTTCTTTGAGAATGGAGGAGTTGTTTTGAATCGAGATGCCAAGCCAAACGAAGACACCATGATTCAGGAGGGTGATGACGAAGTGGTCATTGCAATCAAGGAAATTTTAGAAACTCGAATTCGTCCCATGGTTCAAGAAGATGGCGGTGATATTGTCTTTTCTCGATTCGATTATGACACTGGTACTGTCTACGTCAAGCTTCAAGGCAGTTGTGCTAGTTGTCCAAGCTCAACAGAAACACTCAAGAATGGTATTGAAAACATGCTCATGCATTACGTGGCAGAAGTTGAACGTGTCGAGCAAGAGTTGGACCCACTGGAAGCTGTCAGTGAAGAGCAGCTTAAAAAGACTGAGGAAAGAATTGCAAAAGAAAAGAACATTGTTGATCAGTTTATGGCGTAGTGTAACTAACCAAACATGGCCATGTTCATTAAGAATAAAGTTTGACCATTCTGAAATTGGTAGATGATGGCATTTGAATGGATCCGCCAAAGCCATTGACATGCCACGTACACTTGGTATCATTATTTAATAATAATATTTTATTAATTTAAATATGCTGCAGATCCTTTTTTGGCGCCCACTCCTACTGTAAAATTTCGTTGTGTCTATTCGCCCAATTCAAAAAAAACTGCCCTCTCAACAACAACAACGAACGCACCATCATCTCGAGAGATTATGCAAGCTTTTCTTCATCTGTTCTTTGTCCATCTCTAAAATTATTTATTGTTAAAGATCCGTGATATACATCACCAACCCCACAACAACACCCGAGCAAGCTGGTTGTTTTGCTTTTACAAACTCTCACCGTCCTCCCTCCATCCACTTAAAAAACGACTCTCATCGTTCACCCCAAATAATAATAATGAACACAACAACCGTCCCCCACTCTCAACAACCACCGA
The DNA here is from genome assembly GCF_003324165.1 of Naegleria lovaniensis. Classification (NCBI taxonomy): domain Eukaryota; phylum Heterolobosea; class Eutetramitea; order Acrasida; family Naegleriidae; genus Naegleria; species Naegleria lovaniensis. Next base: position 320,448 of record NW_025407860.1, on the reverse strand, counting down.
CCACCAATGTTGTTGCTCCTCATAATTTGAACTCTCCCCGAGGACGGGCCAATGTAAATGACACTGATAAACGAGCACAACAGCAACAACAACAAAAACCAACGATACGAGCGCATGAAATCGCTCAAATTCCTCCCTACAAACCTCAAATACCTAGACTCATTGGAAAACGATTTCTGGTGGGTGCAAAACTTGGAAGCGGAAGTTTTGGAACAATACATGCAGGAAAAATCATCAGCAACAATCAGGAAGTGGCCATCAAGTTTGAGGAAGTAAAATCTAAATTCCCTCAACTCTTGGCAGAATCAAAAATTTACAAGATTCTATGGGGGTTACCAATAGCGAATAGCAAAAAAACTCTTCTCTCATTACCGGGTCAGAACGAACCCAATCAAGCAATGGCTCTCTCAAAAAGCCAGGACTCGATTACTCAGCTCTCCCAACACTCCCAAAACACATCACAAGAGATTATAGGAATACCAAAACTGTTTTGGTACGGAGTTGAAGAAGAATTTAATGTCATGGTCATTGAATGTTTAGGGCCATCGTTGGAAGATTTATTCAGTTTTTGTAGCCGAAGATTCTCCCTCAAAACAGTTCTCATTTTAGCAGATCAATTAATATCTAGGATTCAGTTTTTGCACGAGAAAAATTTCGTTCATCGAGATGGTAAGTTGAACAATGGTTCACATTTTGAAACAAAAAAGCTTTTATGAATGGGTTCATTCCATTTGTTGCCTATTCCTGCTGATGATCTCCTCAATGTTTACAATTTCCGATTCCTTAATTGACTTTTTAAAACCTACATATCTTTTTTTTAAAACAATGCTTAATTCCAGTTAAACCTGAGAATTTTCTTATGGGACGAAAAGAAAAAGCTCATCATGTTTATATGGTCGACTATGGTTTGGCTAAAAAGTACATGATAGAAGAAAAAGGGGAAGGTTTAAAACACATACCCATGAGAAAAAACAAATCCTTAACAGGAACAGCCAGATACACAAGCACCAACTCACATCTAGGATACGAACAAGGTCGACGAGATGACCTTGAAAGCATAGGATATTTATTTGTTTATTTCTTGAATGGAAGTTTACCTTGGCAAGGACTGATGGCCAACAATCGGCAAAAGAAGTACGAAAAAATTGCAGAAAAGAAGATGAACATTTCGGTGAATCAACTGTGTGCAGGATTGCCAATAGAATTTACGCAATATTTCCTTTACGTGAAAAAGTTAAAATTTGACGAACGGCCTGACTATGATTATTTACGAACAAAGTTTGCAAACCTCTTCAATCGAATGGGATACAAGATGGATTTTGAAATGGATTGGATGAAATTAAGGAAAGATTTAGGTCAAGCACAATATTAAACAATATACTGTTCATCCAATCAATCGATGAAGCAGCTCAACGTTGTCACCTGTCTTTCAAACACTTCATTTAAAAAAATATGCCCTCTCAGCCATTCAAGTCGAGTAGGTTTTTTTGTTGTGGTGCTGTGTACATGAACATTTACCCAAAATCGGGGATGCACGATCACACTATAATCACTGATCCTAATTAAATGATTTCACTACCATCACATCCATTTTGTAAATGTTAAATTATTGATATTCTTGCACTGTTCAAATAATAACACTTCAATCATCATCATCATTGTGCACAAACCAAAATTAGATCTAATCCTCGATGAGTGGACCAAGAAAGACATTGAACTTTGGCTTCAATTCATTGGTCTCGGCGAGTACTATAAAACCTTCATCAAGCTCTATCCCACAGGTTCTTCTCTCAAGAATGAACTGGTGAATACAATTTCATCGGAGGATGACATTCGTAAGAATGCTTGTATTGGACAATTGATATTTTGGTTCGGCCATGTAAGAAAACTCTTCCAGGCCATCCAACATTTGAAACAAAACAAATTTGGTAAGTGAAAAGAATGTGTGATGAATTGATGATATTGAAACAAATATTATGGATATCATGGATCCACGAATGTTGTTTGAATTCCATATCAATGATGACCTCTTCATTGTTTGAACTTATGAAAACATCTCTCAAAATTTCACAACATGAAACATCATCTGACACCACTCTACACCCATCAACAAATATATTAATACAGTATTCAATCCAGATTCCGTAAAATTTGAAACTCAACGACAAGAAAATGACAAACTTACTGGAAAATCCAGCAGTTTTGTGAGTAGAGCTGCACCTCGAATTACAGTCATCAAAAATCGTGACGTTCGTACCTTGACTTGCCACGAAGTTGTTTCCATGTTGAGAAGTGACGTTCGTATTTCAAATTTAAAAGATGAAACCAATGGCATTTTTGCTTGGACACGAGCTCACGAAGAAATGTTCATTGCCCAAAAAATTGATGGTGAAATTTTCCTTTCCGTGACCAAACCAAATGAATATTCTGAGTTTGTGTTTGAGAAAATTCAACCCAATTATGCAATGGCTACGCATGCACTACTTTTTGAAACTCTCACAAAAATTGCAATTGAAATTATGAATAATGGGTTTAAGCCTGTGGAATCTTCATTGATTGACAATCAGTCAGTATCATCAGCGTCGTCATCTTCATCCAATCTCAACAACACAGCAGTGGAAACAAACACCATTTCGAATTATCCTGATGTGTCCTATGCAGAGAAAATTCAAGTCATTATCGGAAAAATTAGAGCTTCTTCAAAAAAAGTTCAAAACATGTCCGATGATGATCTCAAAGAATATGCTGACAATTTGGGAACTGTGGATGGCATCAAAAAAGCATACTTGAATAAGGAATTTACAGCCATTAAGAAACTCTTCAGTTCCATGAGAAATGTGAAAAAAATGGGCGCCTTATCGAGTGCGCTCAGTTCCACTGCTTCGGATTATACAAAATCTGAATGTAATTTAGAGAGACTTCCGGAAGATATTGAAATTGCTGAACGTGAGAGTAAATTATTGTCCACTCGATTCAAAGACACCATTAAGGTCAAATTGGTCATTGCTGAAATTGCAAAGAATAAGAAGGAACGAACCATGAGACGATTATTGTCACCAATTATGAGTAGTATAAGTGCCAGTCCTCAATTTGGTCTCTTCCATTCTGGAGTCATTATTGGGTAAGTAGCGTGCTGTTCTTGTATTGAGTCACGTGTTTTGATATACATGTATTGAACTCTGAATATTTCCTTTGAATATTCCTATTTGGAATATTTCACACACATCATTCACGTCACACAGACCATGGCTCATTGAATGGAATTCCAGTTCGTTGTGTATTCCTCGTCGTTGTTACAGCAATGCAGCCACTCTCGCCATTGACATTGAAGAAATTTCAACCAAAGAGTTGGATTCATGCATTGATCGTGTGAGTCAAGTCATTGCCGATTGGAATGTTCACAATCGCTACAGTCAACAGAAATGTAATTGTCAACATTTTGTCGACGATATTTGCAAAGCATTGGGAATCAAAATGAATTTCACTGGATCCATGGGTCATTACATTACCAAATTAAGAAATAAGGGTTTGTGTAACATTAAATGGAAAGTTCCAGTCGACATTATGGAACAAGTTGGAATTAAGGAACAAAAAATCACCTTCTACACACACAAACAACTTGACATGCTCATGTGTAGCATTCTCTCTAAAATTCCAGACTTTCCCGAACGATATCAAGAAGATCACATGTTATTGAAGAGTTTTGATCGTGCTTTTTGGCTCCGTTCTTTTAAGGCTCCTCAAAACGCCAATTACCATGCCATCACTCCCGAAGAGTTCAGAAAATATAGTGGATTGAAAAGTGAAGCAAATGTGGAAGAGGATGATTTTGGTGTATTCGGAGGAGGTGAGGATGATGATGAGAATAATGGTCAAAGTGGTACCGGTGGAGATACTTCTTCGGGTCATCATTCAAGAACAGGTTGTCCATTTGGTCATCCGAGTGATAAATCTTTCACTGCTGATTGGTGGTAATGAATTTCTTTCTTTGTAGTAATACTGAGAATATTCAAGTAGTTACAACAAGTAAAAAAGCTGATCATGATTTTTTGTAAAATTCTGTGAGATGATGATGATTTGGGATGATTCAGATCCAATCCAATGATTCATCTTTTCATTCAGGAATAAGGCTTTGAAAGATTTTCGGAAAAGCCTTGTTGAATTATTTTTTTAAGCAGCAAAAAAAATGCAACGATTGAAAAGAACTCAATGCGATCATTCAGAGCAGAAACCAATGCATGCAAATCATGGAGTGGTGGAAGAACGGATAAAAATCTCAAAATGTCATAAAAGAAACCGATTGTTGAAAAATTTATTTTATAGATCTATTGATTGTAAATTCATGGGAGGAGCTGCGAGAAGAGAAAATCCATATACGGTTGGAAAGAAGGTGGATTTGATTCCGATCACTAGTATTGAAGATGAGAAAAAATTATTGAAAAGGTAGGATTGTGTTGAAAATGCTGTAACAAAACAATAATGCGAATGAAATTGTCGTCTCTAATCACACATAATTATTATTAATAATAATATTTAATCAATTATTTATTTTCAACTTGCTTCGAAATCAATTTTAATTACTAATGAATCACCAATTATTATTTTTGGACGGACAAAAGATGTGCTTCACTGGGATTTACTAGAAATGGTCATCATTTAATTGCATATACTTTAGAAGATGACATTGCTCAAGACTCTACCAACGCTTCATTTGAACATCAGATGTTAGATAGCACTAAAAAACGTTTATTCCTTGTGTTTTTCCAATTTGACGTGCACAAACGATTAAAATTGGACGTCATGTTTCAATTAGTGACCAACAATGTAACAGAAATATTATTTAAAAAGAATAGACACGTCCTTCCACAAGAAATGCAAAATCATGGTACCAACAATGCTACAAATACAAATTTCCCTACAGTTGACTCCAATGGTCAATTACTATCAAATCCAGACTACAAAACAATTGTAAAGAATAAGAACATTTCTCTCGATGATTACATTCCCAAATTTATGGTGAACGACATTCATTTCCATGTGACTGAATCCATTGAGGAAGATGTGTTTTTTGTTTACCAATATTGCACAACTGTAGCTGAGAAAATTTTTCTGCTTTCAATATTTCCTAACATTCTTAATATTTCAGAAGGAAACATTTATTCTGTCACTATTAGGTATAGCTCTTCGACAGATATCAATACTAGCATTTTTAATCCAATGTTTCATGTGGTGAATTATTGGACAGAAGACGAAGATGGAAGCGTTAACATGTTATCATCACAACATCATGACGCTACTAGGCATTATTATTCATTCTGTACAAGTCATAGCAAATTTTCCACAAACAAACAACAATCGTACTTGATTGCACTGCCAACCTCGAATACCATAGAGTTATTTCTGCTGAAACCCACCGCCATCCATTCTAAATTCCAAGTGCACGATCCATTCGAGAGAGACATTCTTGAAGATCATCAAGATTCATGCATCCACAAAGGACTAAGTGACAATGTCTCCTTTGAATATGTTCCATTACTTAAAAGGAGTGACTTGTTGCAAACAAGTTTCACACACGCTAGCCAGTTTTATCATTTTCATGTGGAGGAGTTTCTCATGTCAACCTTAGAGAAAGGCGAGAAAATTACGGATTATGGGTAAGATTTGAATTGTTATTTGAAATACGACGGTGACAATCACATGCTATTTAGTTTCAAAATTATCAAATGCCAAGATTCAACAAATTGTCTTTTCTTTGTGGTAGTGGTTGATGTGATCTCCATCACTCAAGATTATGCAGAGAGACGAGTGGTTTATCATTGCTGTATTAAATTTACCAATCAATCTGAACGCTGCATTCCAACCTTAAAGATCATTCACCAACAATCGACTCTAATAGATCCCAAATTGTAAGTTCAATTCCTCTTGAGATTTTTATGAAACTGATTGATCTTGCAAACAACAGTTCAACCTTTCAATTCGCACAAACTCTTTGTGTCATGTATTTGAAAATGGAGCCACTAAGACAAACCAATTTTCAAACTCATACCAATGAAAATCTTTTTACCACAGGACAATCCTCGAAAGCAATTCCACATCCATTGTTACCTCTTTGCATTGTCAACAATAATCCTAAATACACATCTCCACAACACCGTTGAGAACATCAACGATGATGAAATTCTTGTGTGAACATGCATACTCCAATTTGAGCCAATCAACTCAACTTGCGTGATCAAAATCGCTTGAAATTGATGTGAGATAATCAAAAAGTTTACCGCTTTTTTCAATTTGAAAAAATATGAATCGACCCAAGACGTACACCAACATCACACAGCAATGGGCTCGGAGATGTCAAGATCTTCTCATCAGCAACCACAGAAGGACAAACAATTATTCATCATTTTCATGTAAACCATCCAAGAGCAGTCATGTCCGTTTCCATCTCAACACTCGCGTGTATGAAAACAAACAATTTCACTTTTCACATCAGAAGAGAGACAATGAAAAGAGTAACAACGAAAGTAACACGGCCAGATCAGCAATTTCTGGAATTACGACTTCACAAATTGTGGAAAATGTCAAAGTATTAGAGACATCATCATCCACAACAAATTCTTCACAACAACCATCCGCTCCACCTGCCACTGCAACCATTGTCATTATCCAACAACAGCAACAGGCACCACAAGTCGTGTCATCATCTGCAGTCTCCACTCACACAATGGAAAATCAATTGACAACTCCAGGAGACCACTCGACTTTTCATCATTTTTCGGCAACAAGTCATGTTGACATGCCAATAACTCAACCCCAATCAACCACAACTTCAACAATTATCAAAATTGATTCACAAGTAATTTCGAAAGAGATTGAAAAAGCAGTCAGTGAACAAATTAAACAAAAGTTGAAACATGCCTATGAGCCATCACGTGACGAATATGAAGTGATTGAACATTTAGAACAAGAACGTTTATATGAAGAAGGAACAAGACAGAAAATGGGATTTATTCAAAAAATTAGAACTTTTCTTAGAAAAAGGAGTACACTTCTTTCTAATTTATTACTCGTTGGAAAAGTGTTACCAGCCAATGCCATTGCTACTCTATTCTTTTCCTATTACAAGATGGAAAAGAATTACAAACAACGGTATGTGAATGAAAACAAATTTCTGACCTTTACAAAACCATTGGTCATCATGTTCTCATCGTCATGACCTTCCAATATTGTTTCCAATGTATTAATTATATACCAACAACACACAACAGATGTTTTGAACAACGAATTACAGCAAGTTTGAATTTTATTGATCACGAAACCAACACATTTAAAGTGAGAAACATTTTCTGCAAAAATCTCGATGAAGTGGTCTTGAACAATCAAGCTGTTGTTCAATTAATTCAGGAAGCAGCAGCCAATACTACGAGTGAGTCACCCATTGTTATTCTTCCAGATGATGACAAGTGGTTTTGTTTGCATCTGATTCAATCTGTCATTTCACAAAACGTGAGTGCTTCTGGTTATTTCAGACAAGGTAAGTTTCAACACAATTCTCAAAGATCATGTGAAAGTATTGACCCAATTCTCAATAATAGACATGAAATTAAAACATCACAGTGAATGGTATGTCTTTGGAATTACCAATGAGGTAGACGTTACAGTCCGAAAGATGCGTGTGGTCATTGTTCAAGAACAATTGTTAAAGAAAATTCAAGATGGAACTCTACAGGAACCACAATTTGGTAAGTTAGTTGGTACCAAGGGATATAATGTGTGGTACATTTTAAACATGTCCAACTGTTTCACTGAAATTATTTTCACATCAACCATGGTTTGCTTTTTTTTGACAACTGTTGTACGAATTCAATTTGAAATCATCATCATCGTGGACACCGACGGCGCCATCAATCGTTGCGACACATTGCGATGAACATAATCGGATTCAACGTTGAACAGAACACATCTACGGAGAAGTTCGTTGGAATACGGTCAAGTTAATGGCCAAGATGTACCGAGAACAATACGATTCGATCATGCACAGTAAGTTTTTTTTAGAGAGAGATGATTCCATTGGTCGTGACTTGATCACACACGAACAAAATCATGTTCTTCTTTTTCACTCGACGTCGCATGATTGTGCCACTTTTGTGAAATTTCATGAAATCGTTACGTCCATTCTGTATACCACAGCTGGATTTGGTGATTTAATGCGAGTGGAGATTGTATTGAGTATGTAACGAAGAACTTGAGATTCGACATTGTGTCACTGAACCTTAACGAGACCCAACATCATCAAACACACATTGCTGTTGTCCATTTGAGAAGATTTGGAATGCTTCTTGAAAGTTGAATATCATGTCCACTGTTTTTGTCCTTTAACTGCAAAAGTTATCCGCAAATGTTGCGCCATGTTGGGTCGATCGAAGAGGCAAAGGAAGCGATGTTTGTCATGACCATGCACCGAATGTCTCACAAAACCAGTATCTAGGGATAAAAAGTAATTGTCAGACATTTCTCGCAGAATAGAACAACAACAAAACAAATATCACAACACACACATTATTGGTTGTAAGCTCTAATCTCGACGAATCTTTCATCAGACCACAAAACATGAGAAGGAACAAGGAGTTTTTTCATGCCATTACTCAAACGCCTGCAGTGATGAGAACATCACAGTATTCTGTTGAATGTGGTCCTTTGAGTAATAATGGTTGTACAGTTACCACAGACATTCACACAGTGTCATCGTTGTCTTTATTGGATCGTCAACATGTTGATTTGCCCGCTTCAGCAACCATTGTCCCTCGCTCAAGAACAATGACCACAGCTTGTGAAACAGCGCTGTTTCCATGTCATCATCGTTTGGTACTGCCGAGCAACATGATTTCCATTCCTTCAAAACACCACATGATTTCCACACAAAACACCCCAAGTGAAACGAAAATAAGAGATTGGAAATGGAAATTGGAAGATGGAATCAGAAAGAAAAGGCAACGAAGAAGAAGAGATACCTGGAAGAACAAGAGTGTGGTTGGTGTTGAAAAAGCAAGTGTGGCTAGCGGTGCATCTCATGCATGTGATAAGCCACATCAAGATGCCAATCAAAACAATGACAAGGACATGTACTCCAACACGGTAGTACCATTTATAATCGTGTCCACACGAAACAAACAAGACATCATCACACATGGGCAATGCCAAGATCAAACACGGGCCAAAACATCCTCGGCATGCACGGAAAATGAACAATTATCCTCCTCTTCGTCACACTCATTACCCTCTCATGAGAATGGAATTATTCCTCACGTGGTGAGTTCGCTTCTAACTACTTCTTTCCTGACTCTAACCAATCAATCTTCATCCTTACCATCACATCATCAAGTACTAACTGTGGCAACGTCGAGCTCGACAACAACCCCACCACCTCAGAGAAAATACGTAAGGACATCAATAACAATTTCAGAGCTGCTCAATTAAGCTGATGTGTAAAAATTTCATCTTTTCGGGCTTTAAAATATAATCCTCGGGAACTAATAATCTTAAAAATCTCTGGCCTTCTTAATTTCTTGATATTTCCTCAATAATTCATCCACTCTGAGGTATTTCTTTGTATCGTTTCTTATGAGAAATATCAAATCTTCTGGATTTAACTTTCCTCGTTTTGACATTTTCGTAGCCTCCATGACAATTTCATGCACATACTCCTTGACCAATTCTTCCATTAGGGCCACAGTTTCCGGTAATGGATGTTTCACGTCTCCAAATCCATACATCATTTGACGAATATGAGGAGCAATATCCGCCTTTTTTCTTCCTGGTCCTCCTTCTTTCGACTCGGCACCAGATTTTGATTTTCGTTTTCTCTTTTTTCCTTCCACTGGTTCATCCTCGTTATCTTCGTCATTATCTTCATCATTTTCATCGTCCATATCTTCATCATCCATTCCAGATCCATAAAACTCATTTCCAGTATTTGAAGATTGATCCAATCCGATATCATTAGCATCTTCATCATCATCCACATCTTGTGGTGTGGAAGCCTTTTTCTTTGCTGGCGGAGGTGTTGCAAACTCCTCTTCCAAATCTTCATCTTCTTCATCCTCTTCTGCTTCTTGTTGTTTTTTACTTTTAGTTTTCTTCTTCTTTTTCTGTGCTGAAGAAGAACCACCCGATGCTCTTGATGATGATTTCTTTCTTCCTCTTCGGGAAGTGGTCGTTGGTGGATTCATGGATCCACTCGTTTCACTTCCTACACTGGTACTATCTTGTTGTTGTGGATCATAATTAATAAACGTTGTTGTAGGATTGGTGCTGCTACCACTTGCTCCTCCGAAAGTCAAATTATTATTACCATCACTGCCAGGTTGATAATTGAAAAAGGAAAATTGTTTCATTTTTTTTTGATTTTTTATTATTGAACAAATCTTTGTATTCATGACAAATTAGACAATAATAAACTCTGATGAAGTGGTTGTTAACATGATTTCGATGTTTTGTTATGAATGATAAGGAGAATTTCAAAAAGTTTAATTTTCCTCATTTGAAAAAATGCCTCCGAGAAAAACTCACAAGTCTCAAACTCCACAGAAACAACACAACAAGGAACATCAACAACATTTGGATGACCCTCATGACAAGGAAGTCGTGGAGCCAGTACTTCAAACAACTGCTGCTCCGACTAGTATGAATGAACAGACAACAGAAGCAACAATATCCGTAGATCAAAATAATTTAAAACAAACACATGATGATTCAGGTGTAAATAACAATGATCATCATCAACACAGAACGGAAACAACAGCTGATAATCAACATCCGCAAGAAGAAAATACTGTAAATAGTAGCAATCATGAAAATAATTTAATACATCAAGATGAACACCAGGAAAGTCCAACACAACATTTAGGATACTCTGAAAATTATAATACTCTTTTAGAGGAGTCTTCTTTGAAAGAAAATATTCCGAATGATGACTCTGAATCATCTGCAACATGTCCAAATCCTTCATCAACGGACCATCCCAACATCAATGAAAAATTCCAATCAAACATGCCTGAATATGAGGAGCTTGATATTCAAGAAGAGGATCCTTCTTCGAAAAGAAAAATATCCATTACTATTAATAATACAAGCAGTAGCATGAATAATAATTCGGAAGAACATGACAACCATAGCACAGTGGTGACTTTACAACAAGTGGATTTGACTTCTCAAAATGACGATCGCACAGATTCAGCTACAATAACCACCATAGAAATTAAGGAGCCTCCCGAACAAGAATCCTTTTTAAAATCTCTTTGGACCTCCAAACAAAAATGGCAACATTTTGTCGAAAAGATTATTATTAACTACAAGTCAAGAATTGAATTTTTAAAAGCTCTCGGAAATTTAATGTATCTCGGTAGTAGATCAAGGACGGATGTGGATCTCACTGGACCTGCCTCAGAAGAATCTGAAACTGAAAATCACTTGTTGGACATTTTAGAAACAGAAAAAATTTCCACAGTCATCACAACGATTGGTTGGTATCAAGATTATGTGGCAGACAAGCACAAATTACAACACAAGAATATTCAAATGGATGAACGATTCACCTACTATCACAAAGTTGGACAGTTTTTAAGACTCATTGAATGTTTCATATTACTTGTTGAAATTATTTTCAAAACTGAATACAAATCGAAAAAAACTGGAAGGAGGAATTATTGGAATGTCATTATTCTAACAGAAATTATAAGGTACGTGAAATTGTCAACTCAATTCCAAACACAGTTAAAAATTTACAACATCAAATTTTTGGTCAAACAACCATTCCATCACCATTTCATCACATGCATGTCCAATGAATTCACCCAATCATCACAGAGCTGTTCTCAAACTAGTCGCCGTTTTCAAATCTAAAACCAATGTACCCATGTTCCTAAATTATACCGTTCTTCCACCAGATGAAGAAGTTGTGAATATGCCTATGGCCCAATTATTACCCGTTGCTCCAAAATATAATCCCTTTGAAAAAGAAAAGCAAGCTCTCGAAGAGTACAGAGAAAAACAAAAAACTCAAGCCAAGCCCAAAATTGGAACACGAAGTGGACGAAAAATACCATCTTCTGATGAAATGTTTGCTGTCTTGAGTCGTGGTAAATCGGCAGTACCAACCACAACAGAATTGGAAAAGCAGTTAGGTCATGCTTCTCAACAGGTGTATATATTGTTGGCTGGACATGACAAGGATATGAATGGAACGAGAGGGAAAATATTATTATATCTATCAGAAGTGATCTATGCTTTTAAACCAGCGGTGTACAGTAAGTAGTTGGCTATTCTGTGAGATCATTTGTGTTTTGGAACTGGAATGGATTCCTTTCAATACTTGTGAAATTATGCTTGTGATATTACATGTGTCCATGCTTGTTACTTTTTCATGATTTTCGAAATCATCTAATTTTTCCACCCAAACAAACAGGTTTTCTACTTGCCAAGTATGGTTTCAGGTCATGGACACCATTTGTGGTGTCACTTCTCATGGAATTATTCTCACTGTATTTGAGCAAAAAAGCAGTGAGCATGATTGAAGGAGAGCAACGAGACAGAGTCATTATGGAACGACCTGCTACTTCTGGTATGGTTATAGAGTCAGAATATAGGAGAAGACTTTCGAGCTTGTTTAATTACTTGTACAGAGGACCAATGTTTGAATTGATCATGAACCGAGTTTTCAAACTCATACTATTACCAATTCTGAAACGAGTACCATTACTCGGAGGGTCATTAGGTGAGTATTTGGTTATGGGATTCCAGTTTTCACAATTATAACTATTATTAACCTTGATTGTGTCATGCAACAATGTATTCACATTTCTTGGATTAGTTGGATATATCGAGTATTTAATCATGATTCAACAGTTTTATTTCTTCTGCAACCCTTCAGTGTAACAGAATTGGGAACAAACGAATTTTAATAATAGTGCTCTATTTATTTCAACGATTTTACGGATATTATTAGGAAGGAACTCAAAAAACCCACAATTATACTGTTCCAAGTGTTGGTGGTGCTACTGGGTAATCCTGTTCAACTCTTAAGGGAAATGATTTCATTGGAATATGCTGTGCATGGAACATGTTAACTTGCTGCTGGGCTTTCTTTTTTTTCATCCTTTTCATCTTTTTCAAAATTACATACAAACACGCAACAATGAAGCATGTCGCCACAACAACTCCAATGACAACACACACCACAACAGCTATTGCAATATCAAAATCACTGTTGCCAGTAGTTGGCTGTTGAGGAGAGCGAATGGGTATGGGAGATTGACCAGGAGGCGTATAAGGATTTAATTCCCTTACAGGATTTGGAACAAGCATAAAAAGTCCAGTCCTATGAACTTGAGCTGTGACTGTGTCGTGTCGTGTTTCTACAATTTTACATGATGCATTGTTGTTCATGGAATTTGTAGAGTTGACAACCTCAAATACTTTGCGATCGGCATTCCACATGGCACATGCTGGAACTTGGCTCTCAAACAATGACCTCTTATTTGCTGTGTTCAATATCTCAAATGTGATGTTTGCCAAGGGACTCTCTCCTACCAGATGCAGTCGTTGTGTTGGATTGGAAGAACTCATGACTGCAAATTCGACAATATTCGAAACAGCACTTCTTAGCTCTTCTGAAGATCCAAAAAGCGTTTGAATCGTGTCATTTTGACGTTTCAAATCATAACTCTTCATATGAATATCTAGGCTCCTCATGGACCACAAAATTCCATTCGAAATCACACTTGGATACAGTGAAAATGAGTTTTTACCATCCAGCGTTCCTTGTAAGCCAGTCAACAATGCTCCTAGACTCGATCGTACCGAATATTGAAAAGAGTAAGGAGTGGTACTGACGGATGGAGGCATGTCTGGAACTAAACTTTTCAAGTAGGAAATAGCCAAATTCTCATACGCGTTATTGATGACCTCTAACTCGTAACGGAGCTGTGGTAACGTCGTTCGTTTGGTTTGCTTGTTACTGCTCGCACTCTTTTCCGTAATATATTTGAACAGTGTGTCACAAATCTTTTTGGTGGTATTAAGAACGCTTTCACTAATGACAATTTGAGAGCTACTTGCTGCAAGTTCGGTAATATTGGCAAGAGCGTCCGCAATGGTTGTCACAGAAGTTTTCGTCATGTATTGAATTCCTGCGTTCATGGATGAAAAAATTGAGAGGGTTGCACTCACAGACTCTGTGGTCTGAGCAATGTTTGATTTCATCCATTTGCTCTGAATAAAGGCGTTCACAATTGTTGCTGTTACATTGGACAATTCTTCTCGTTGTTGCTGAGTGGTTGTTTCCGTAGATATTGACGTAATAACTCCAAGAGAGGCTGTGATGGACGCCATATTGAGAACACTCGACGAAGTAATCATTCTTGATGTCAGTGAGGAGAGAGTGCTTATGGCCATCGAGGTAATCGGCTTTTCAACGGTCACGCTGGATTCCATCTCTGAGGACGCTGCATATCTATCAAATGCCACGACTTTAATCCTTAAATGACATTCACTCGTGTTAAGACAAGTGTTTGGTAGGACTGTTTTGATCGTTTGCATTTCTGATCGTTCAGCCAAAGGAACCCAACACTGGTTCAACTCGTCAAAATACATAAACTTGAATGTGAGTGGCGTATTGCTTGTGATCCATCCAGTTCCACACTTGATATTGAACTGTGTGGTTAAAGCTGACCCCACGGAAGGAAGAATCTCTAAACTTCCTGTAGTTGGCGATGAGTTCACAACAAAACTAATGGAAGCAGATCCAGTGCGAGAAGGAATGCCATCTCGAATGAGCAATGACACAGAATACGTTTGACCAGCCGTTAACAGCTCCGTTGGAATGATTAAATAGCTTTTAGAGAGAGATTCTTCGGGGAGAGTTATGAGTCCTGAACTGACCGACCACAAATAGGTTGGTTGTGACAATGTGTCCGTGCAATACGACTGCAGTATGAGTGGTTTGGAAGGATCCACTGGCACATCGTTGGAAGCAACTGCACCAAGCCAACTCTCCAACGAGCTTTCATCAGCTCTAATGATGGAAACTTGAAGGAGTGAGCTCTTTGATGTTTGAACGACCGTCACAATGATAGATGCAGTGGATGTTCTCGAACCCTTCACCACCGATGCAGTAAATTTATACTTTCCTGGAGCAAGAGAGGTCGAATAGGTGGTGGTAATTGGCAATGAAATGTTTTCACATTGCTTGCTTTGCTCAATACCTTGAGTCACATTGAAACACACAATTTCAATCACTTCCTGTTCTGTGAAATTTTGTATTGGGCTTGAATCAAAAGTGACAACTCTGAATTCAAATACATCTTCCATAGATATGGTAGTGTCACCTCGATCAAATGCTATTGAAAGCGGTGGTAATTGTGCATGAACTGTGAAAGCTAATGAAGTAGTAACAGCCTTGTGACTTGAAGCTGTCACTACAAAGTAGTACATGCCTTCTCGAGACAGTTCTGTATAACCTGGACCAAATATCAACATGGAGTTTTGAGAGATTATTGACACTTGTGAAGCAGATGATTTGGTCGAGTCCAACGAATAGCTAAATGTCGTATCTCCATTTCCCAAATAACAGAATGGGAATGAAATAATGGGTGTGTAAATGACTTCTTGTCCAATCATAATTGTGCTTGACAGCCCCTTATCAATGCTCAATGATGGTACAGCATTGTTCAGGATTGTAACATCAATGACTTTGGTAGTATTCTTTTTGAACATTGAGAAGACATGCAGTGCAATCTTGTAAGATCCCTGTGACAAGGACTGAATCGTTTCCATGTCAATATACAAAGTGGCTGCACTGTTGAACACTGAATTGGAATATGCAGTCTGAATGTATGAATGTAATCGATTCAAATCGTTAACAGTTGGAGCAGAGACTGCAGAAAATGAAAAGCTTAAGGGACGTTTGTCATTGGAGTATGAATCTGAGGCATCTAAATACAAATCATCACAACTGGAAATGAATGGCTTTTCGTTGAGCACAATAGTTGGAGGCAAAGGGACAAAACCACCAATACCAATCACAATCTCGCTGTATACTCGAATCAAAATATTCTCATCAAACGGATTGGTTGCAACAAACGAAATGACGCTTTGATCCACGACAGTAGGATTGAATCCAAGTGTTATTTCTAGAGTGGAATTTGTTGGACCAGAGAGAAGAGAGCATGTAGCATAGTCTCCGAGAAGAGGCAAGTCAGAAGGAGCAATCAACATGTCACAATTGATCACAGCAGGCCATTGAGGAGACGAAATCACAATACCAACTATTTTATCACCATCCGAAGTAAATCCAAAGGAATATGGATCTAGCTTGTATGGAATACTTTGTGGCGTTGGATCGATCTTTTGGTTGCATGACTTTCCTTGAAATCCAGCAATGCAGGTGGAACAAAAAGAGCTTGCATTATAATTTCCGTTGCATTCACAAGTGTCTTGTGCAGTACACGTACCTCTTCCTGAGCATACGATTAAGGTGTTTGTGCTTTCCACCCCATTGCACGAAGTGCCTTGTTGGTTTGTACTGTTGTCGATGTTTCTAGTTCCGTTAAGCTCAAAATTAAAAGAAACGTTCATACACTTTTCTGTGGGATACTTTTCACAAGACAACACAACATTAGATGCTTCAGATAAATATTCACAAGTATCTCTACACATGGGTTCCTCACTTAACTGCTCTCTGTTACATTGTTGGAATGCATCAAGGCAACAAAATTCTTTTAACGCGTTTTGGCAATTCTCGTCACAAGATAGTTGTTGAGCAGCCACAACAGTTGTGTGACATGCTTGAGCTCGTTCATCAAGAAGCTTGGAGAGATGAGACGCATTTACGGCCCCTTCATAAAATAGAATTTCATGATTCATACTTGCTGTCTCATTGCAAAATGAAGTACCGCTTAGGGATATCTCAACACACCTATTGTAAGATGGATACGAACGTTGCTGAGAGCAATCGTCCCCGAAAAAGTTAGTAAAACAGGAGCAATTATTTGGAGCAATACATAGACCACTAAAACTGCAATTGTTGAGAGCGGTGCAATTTGGAGCTGAGCAATCTGTACCAAGGTATCCATCTCTGCATTTGCACTCGTCTGTTGAGACACAATCTCCATGACCGCTGCACACAATTGTAATGTTGGAGTACAGAATTCCATGACAGTAATAATTTTCTTCAGTATTCACTCCAGGATCTGTTTGATTGGTCTTATCATTCGTGCCATTGTGTATGGTTGTGTTTGTGACTGTACAGCTTGTGCAATCCGTCGAATTCAGTGTTGAATTGAAAGTAGAGTTGGATGAAGAAACAGTATCAACAGTACCATTGCTAATCAAAGTGCTATTTGTGGTGTTGCAACAAGTATTGTAGTTCGTGTCATGATAAGTTTCATTGTGTGTGGTGGTTCCATTGGTGACATTGAGAGATGGTGTTGTGCTATTATTTGTGGTTTGAGTGGAATTAGCTGTCGTTTGTGTATTGTTTGCGATGCAAGACGACTGTTCAGCCATGGAGCTGTTACTTGAAAAACTACTATTTGAAGATGAGGTCTCATTGCCTATCGATGTGTTGTTCTTGTCGTAATAGGTTTCATTGCTTGTGGTGGTTCCGTTGGTCACATTTAAAGTTGGAGTTGTGCTATTATCTGTGCTCAGCGTGGAATTATTTTCAAATACTGTACCGTTTGAAGCATTGACCGTGCTGTTCGAAGAATCGTGTGTACAGTTCATACATGAGGAGGTAGAATTATTTAAAAGTGTTTCGTTTTTGTCTGCGGTTGCATTGTTACTGGTCACAGTGGAATTGACCACTACAGTACTATTGTCAACAACACTTGGTTCAGGAATAGGGTCTACAAATGTCTTATAAACGCACGAGCTTGAAGGCAATGTCTCCCAATAACCTTGTGCGTAGGAGGTAACCACATTAAACTCTTGACTTTTAGAAACACCCTTATTAAGGATTTGTAGACTGATCATTTGAGTCTCGTCGTTGGAAGAGCTGAACTTGATAGACTTCACTTCGACGTGTTCCACATTATTGTGAACATCGGTTTCGTTAAATAACCCATTTCCAAAATATAGAGTCATATTCGTATAGGAGTTTGCGCTTGTGTTATACGACAAGGCGTAGTGATTCACAATTAAATCAAGGTCATGAATAAGAGTCGCAGATACTGCAATACTCGAAGGATAGTCATACCATGACAACGTAGCTTTGAAAAATGTGTTTCCGTTGCTTGCATTGGGAATGTTTTTCAATCGAAAACACAGTTTTGATGTGTCAGTGGCTGAAGCAAACGTACCCTCAAGAATTTTAAGCTCCACAGAAGTGTCACCCTTACTAATAAGATTACCAATTTGTACTTTGCCGAATCCATCATAGTAATTTGGCGTACCATAGAATTCTGAAATAGAGTATCGAGGTGTTTCTGTCGAAGAGTACGAGACTGTACCTGTG
The DNA here is from genome assembly GCF_003324165.1 of Naegleria lovaniensis. Classification (NCBI taxonomy): domain Eukaryota; phylum Heterolobosea; class Eutetramitea; order Acrasida; family Naegleriidae; genus Naegleria; species Naegleria lovaniensis. The sequence continues at coordinate 301,940 of NW_025407860.1, read as the reverse complement.
AGCGGAACTGCACTGTGAATAAGAGCTGCTTTTAGAAGAGCTCCCTTGGGATTTGTAATTTGCAAACGGGTTTGAAAAAATTCTCGTATCAAGGCTAAGGAACCAGCAACAGCTGGTGCAGCCATACTTGTTCCAAACTTTGTGATTCGTGCTGCAGTATTTGAACCTTGGGGAGCACCAGTACCACAATTGTTCGACGATGTGGTTCCGTCAGAATGTGCAGACACCACCGAATGTCCAGGTGCCACAACATCTGGTTTGATTCTGGTACCTGTTTTAGTTACGGGGGAAATGATAGCCATTCAAATTGCAACGAATCATGAGCAATAAATTGTGAAAAGATAATGGAAATAATTTCAAGCGTGTTGAAGTCACATTCATGTCATGCTCGTACTTACCACTTGCAGGACCTCTGCTACTGAAATAGCCCAAATTATTTTCATTGTAATACGAAGTATGGGTACTATAATAGGATGTCATGGTGGAGGCGCAACACTTCATTCTTATTTCGTGTGATGTTGAAGCACAACATTCTGATACGGAGGAAAATCCATATCGTGTGAGTTCTTCTTGAAAATCAATATACGTAACTCCATCAATGAAACCTTCATTGGTCGTTTGGTGAGCTCCAACTGCAATCGAGTTCTTTGCAGTGGCAGGATAACCAACATTTCCAAATTCTGACAAGTCTCCATCGTTTCCTTGAGCGAACACAATCACGGCCTCTTTGTAATCCCACAACACTTGATCTATTGCTTGAGACATGCTATTATACTTGTTACAAACCTCACAGCATGTAAGAACTCCAAACAGCTGTTGGCAATCGTCATTGGACACTTCTGTTCCTGCGGGGAGACCTGCATAGGAGATGGATAGTGTACAACTGCTACAATCATACACACACGAAACGTAGGATGCAGGTGAGCATCCCCAGCTGTTGGAGAATATCCTTACAGAGCTTGCACTACTATAGGGTGTTGTAAATAAAGTGTTCACAGGTGAAGGAAGTGAAAGAACTCCTTGTGCATTTTCCAAGTCAGTGAAATAGACCTTGGCAGAGGGTGCAACTCCATGGTATTGGTTGAGCCCAGAAGTAAGAGCTTGATTTTCTAAAGAACCAAGAGCAGTACCAACAACATGAGTACCATGTCCATTGACGCTATCCTTATTGTTACCATAGAGTGTTCCATAATACACAACCTTCCTCCTGTTCGTATTGAGCGTATTGACAGTGACCGATCTGGTAGAATCCTTGAAAAAACAATTGTCATAATCAAGTCCTGTATCTGCAATAGCAATGGTTTGACTAGCTCCAAGAATGTTAAGGTCGTAGAAGGGAGTAGTCGAATTCGAGTTCGAACCTTGAACCAGGGACGATACTCGCTTGTTCAGAAGAGACACTCTCAATTTAACATCCACAAAGTGCACATTGGGATGGGAGAGAAGCATAGAACCTATTTCTCTTGCGACTAGAGGTGAGAAGCTCAATTCCAATTGATTCTCGCTCACTACACGTAATGGTATAAAATCCGTTCCTTGTTTGAATTTAGTTGAAAAAAGCGAGTTCAATTCACGAGCAATTTCAAATGCCTCTTCCAACATCTTTCCCGAAGCAATGGCACCAAGGGATGAAACAATTGAAACTTCAAAGTCCATCATCATGTTGGAGCTGTCGTCTTTTGGACTTAATCCTCTGACTGAATCCTGTTGGATGGTTGTTTGGGCTGTAGTATTGAAACGTTTAATGCCATGTTTTGACGTGGATGTGCCTTCTCTTTTGTTAAGCATCCTTTTAGACATACTTTCTAGCTTTTCAAAATTAATGGATGTTTTGAATCGAGATTCATATTCTCCAATCCATTCAATAGCAGAGTTTTGATCTTCTGATGCATAAAGTAACTCACTAGTACGAGCCACTACTGCAATCACATGAGCGTTTCCCAGCACATTATTATTAACCACCAACGAGGAGAGTATGGATTCAAACTTGGAGTCACTCGATTCTCGTTTTCTCTTCAAGGCACTCTCACCTTTTGAATGCTTTTGAAAAATTCCATCTCGGAGTTTCACAATAAACTGCCGAGTGGGCTCGAGATTCCTATCTGTAGGCTCGTTATTGGCCTCAGTTTGGGGGTGGATGAAGCGAGGGCTCCCAGCTTTCATTTCTGCAATGCGTGAAGGTTGATTCAATAAATTATTTTCGTGCGTCATTAGAAACGCATGCTGTGATTGTTCCATATCATTGATCATATTCTCTCGATTAAGGAAGGCACGGAATGGTATCTTGTATGAATTGGAGTGCCATTTATCGGATTGTGGAGGCTTCTGAATCGTTTCCTTTTGATCTTGATGCACCTTGGTATTATTAATTGGCATCAATAATAATTGAAAACCACCGAATACAATCAAAAGTACTACAACCAATCCCAGTGTCATGTTGAGCATGAAAATCTTCATTCGTTTGCTGCTTGAGGTTGATAAATTATCTACGTGTGGCTGATTGTTGCTAGGGGTGTTTGCATGAGGATGATTGAGGGAGTCAGAAAACCCCTCATTGAGGAGGTTTCGGCTCATTTTTGTGAAATAGAACCTTGTTGTGTACAGCTGCGCGTTTAAATCCATTTTTGGATTAAGGGAGCACGTGAGAAATGGGTCAACATTTAATTAAATTCTCGCGTTGGTAGTAAATATAATTAATAATCATCAAAAATAATCAGTTAAAGTGAGAAGGAGGAGATGATGGTCATCATCACTGATAAATGTACTCTAGAGCAGAGTTGTGATGAGAAGCAAGCTAGATGGCGCTCTTTGTCCCCACACACAAGTACTGCCAATACTCACATCATATACTTGTTTACACAAATTTACTTCTTCTTTCCTCTACTCTTGCTTGAACTCTTTTCTTCCTCTTCGTCTTCATCAGTGTCGAGATAAAAGTAATTTCCTTGTTCTTTTTGTTCCTTATCCTTCATGGAATTCAATTTGTTGATACGTGGACGATAATTGGTTGGATCACGACGGAAGGTAATGTTGAGAGACTTTAAGAACTTGTTCATACCAGAAAGTAATGGTTGTGGAGTGTTGGCGAGAGCCTTAACAGAAGGAACACCCTCATAAACAATAACTCTATCAGCAAGGTAGGTGGCCATAATAAAGTCATGTTCGACAACGAATGCAGTCTTCTTAGTGTGAAGAATAAATCTCTTAATGACCTTGGCAGCATGGAGACGTTGTTCAGAGTCCAAATAGGCGCTAGGCTCGTCAATCAAGTACACATCAGCAGGAGTACCCAAAGCCAACACCAAGGCAACTCTTTGCAACTCACCACCAGACAAGTATTGAACTTTTTGATCCATCAAGTGGTTGATGCTCATTTGCTTGACAACATCAGCTTGGAATTGTGTATGCATGAAAGCTTCTCTAATCTTGGTAAGCAACAAGTCTTTGACAGAGCCTGTGAACTTGGGAGCGATGGTTTGAGGCTTGAATGAAACACTCAATTCTGGAATGTCAACAGACTCATCGTCTGGCTTCTCCTTACCAGCCAACATTTTAATGAAGGTTGTTTTACCTTAGGGTAGGGTGATATTATAAATGGTGTGACAATGGGTTGGGTATCAGGTTAATGTACATAATGATTTTGAGGTATCATATGATGATGGATCAATCCACACAATAATAATGTTGCAACATATAACACAGGGTGGCAAATTTGAGAACATTAAAGTCACGTCAATAATCATGATTCAAAATATTGCAATTTGTTGTTATAAATCACATGTCTCTCAAATGAACAAACATGAGCTCATACTTACCTGTACCGTTCTCTCCGAGCAAAACAACAATTTCAGAGGCAGCAAATGAACCAGCAATAACATTCAACTCGAAAGCATTTCCAAAAGTCTTTTTCATACTTGGATAAGAGTACGTCTTTCTGGATGCAGATTCTTCAATTTCATCAACGTTTTCACTTGCTTTAAAGTTCAAAGCATCATCACGGAAACGCAAGTTCTCAGTTGGGACGAAACCAGCCAAGAAAATGTTAATACCTTCTCTGACAGAGAAAGGCATGGTGACAACTCCGTAAGCACCAGGAACACCATACAAACAACAAATAAAGTCGCTCAAATAATCCAAAATACTCAAATCGTGCTCAACAACAATGACGTAATTGTCATGAGTGACAAGCTCTCTAATGACTTGGGCAGCTTGTAATCTTTGCTTAATATCCAAATATGAGGAAGGCTCATCGAACATGTAGACATCAGCTTTACGAACACAAACAATAGAAATTGCAAAACGTTGCAATTCACCTCCTGACAAGTCACCAATGTCTCTGTCTAACACGCTCTTCAAATCAAGTTTTTCGATTTGTTCCTCCAACACTTCTCTCTCGTCCTTACTCTTGAGAATTTGCAAGACTTTACCCTTGGCAGCACGTGGAATTTGATCGACATATTGTGGCTTCATTGTAGTCTTCAAGTTATCTTCCAAAAGTCTTGTAAAGTATGCCTGCAACTCGCTTCCACGGAAATATGCTAGAATTTCACTCCATTCTGGAGGACGAGCAAATTGTCCCAAATTTGGCTTCTCCTTACCAGCCAAAATCTTCAAAGCTGTTGATTTACCAATACCGTTTGTACCGACCAATCCGAGTACTTGACCAGGACGAGGCAAAGGTAATCTGTGGAGTTTGAACGAGTTTGGGCCGTATCTGTGTGTGGTTTCCTTTTCCAAATTCTTTGGCAAGTTGATGATTTGAATGGCTTCAAAGGGACATCTCTTAACGCAAATACCACAACCCACACAAAGCTCTTCAGAGATGAAGGCAATTTTATCGGTTGGCTTTACTTCAATACATAATTTACCAACACGGACCACAGGACATGATTTTTTACATTCCTGAGCACACTTTTTGGGTTTGCATCGGTCTTCATTGACGATGGCAATACGGGTGAGCTTTTCTTCGTCGTTGCCCTTTTTTCGTGATGCTGATGATGAAGACATTTTTTTCAAAATTCAACAATAATTTTGTAATCACACTATCAATTCTCGGTTTGAAATTATTATTAATCGAGATACAAATGTACATGGCTATAAATTGGAAAGATTATGTTCAAAAGAAGTTGGTTAGAAATTATTCGTTGAAATAATAATATTTAAACGATTTTTTATGGATGAAAAAAATGTTTGTTTCATCATCATTACCAGAAGAACCTAACACGAATTCTGTGGTTTCTTCATCGTCATCGGATCCGATACAATCAACCACACAGGCATCGTCCACTCAAGCCTCTGTATCCACTCCTTCCACAACATCACCACAACCAGGACGTAAATTAGGAAAAGACGATGATGAAGAGTATTTATTATTCCTAGAAAAGAGCCTTGAGGAAGAACAAAAATACATTACTCCCGAAGATATAGAAAAAGCTGAAGCAATTTATAATTCAATAACGGATGAAAATGCAAAAAATAGATCTGCCTTTACTCTCTCAGTACTGTATATAAAATCTGGAGATGAAATACTGATACATAAAGGAATTTCGTTATTGGAAAGTATTTTACGTTGTGATCACAACATTTTTGAAGTGAATGATTTATCCATGGAAAGTTCCTCTCACTACAAGAGAGATTGTTTATATTTAATTGCTCTTGCTTTCTATTTCTTGAAAGATTATGTAAAAGCAGAGGCTGCCGTTCAAACACTATTGGAATTTGATCGTGAAAATGAACAAGGAAAGAGATTGTATCAATTGATTGAAAGAAAGAAAAAATCACTTCAACATGATGGAATTATTGGATTGGCATTAGCAGGTGTGACCACTTTGGCTGTAGGAGGCCTGATTGGTTTAGGCGCTTTGGCCGTGGGTCTCATGAAATCAAGAAGGTAACAACACCATGGTCTTTGACGCACAAGTTAGTACCCCATATTTGTAAATAATTTATTGGAAATGTCAACACCTTGTACCCCGTATTTGTAAATACCTACCGAAGCATTGATTTATTACCACAATCTTAATAATTTTTACTTTATCATCTGTGCATTGAACACTGTTTTTGAAGGCTGGCCACAATGTTAGAAACTCTGTTAACTCTGCCATGGCATTAGAAATAAGGCCGCCTCACCTAATCACTCACTACCACAACTTTATAGACAAAAGTTTATGCGGCCTCCAACCTCAAATACCCACACGTTGAGCCACACCTTACGATGAAATATTATTACTCATAACGACACAAAGGCAACTCTTTTCTGACCTGGCCTATTGACATCATTCGAACAGGCACACTTCACGACGACGGGCATTTCAAATCACAACATTCAAAAATGTCTACAAAACGACCACTGCATGATGAGAAGCAACACGAAATTGCACCACTTTCCCATCATGATGATCTTTTACTCTACATTTTTTCCTTCCTAGATGTGAAGAGTTTATTGCATGGCATCGAATGCGTGTGCAAACAATGGCGAAATTTATTAACACAATCTCGTCAAGCCGATGATTGTGTATTTGGAACCTTGGTGTGCGAAATTGCATGTCGCCAAATCGCAGGTCGACCCTTCCGAGGACAAATTGGCAGCATGTTTTTGAAACATTTTCGAAATTGCTTACATGAAACGTCTACGGACCCTCTCCGTACCGAGCATGATCATGCGCCGGTTGCCAGCAACAAGAAATTGTCTTCATTTCGATCCATTTTGAAAGAATTTTATGAATTTCCTTTATGGGGCAGAAGATATCAATCTGAAGCCACACAGTCGTATTTCAAAAAGGGTGGAGTTATTGATATTAGTACTTGGGAACCATGTACTTTGATTCTTTGGACCATGAATTTCCTGATAGATGAGAATTCTCTCGATTCACACCTATTCTTCTTGAAAATTCTTCATCGATTTGCATTGATTGGCTCGATTAGTGAATGGTGGGTCGAAGAGGAAGTGATGAGTAATAGTGTCGACCCAACAACTGAGAACTTGTCGAAACCTTGTCCTATGATTGCTCTTGCATTGAATTCGAATCCGAGAGTGATTGCAGCGACCTATCATTATAATTCTCAACATTCAGATCCAGAGCCCAATTCGATTGTGGTTCGTTATCAACACTATGGACACTTGTTGTTGGACATGTTGAATAATTTTGAGAAATGGAGACAACAAAAGAAGAATACTATCGAGTCCGTGTTCGATGAACAACCTCAGAATACAGCATTCTATGTCACTCTGTTTACTCCAGACGGTATGGATTGGATTGAATACGATTTAATGAAAGAACCTTCTGAATATTCATTCCATGACAATTCCACACCGAACATTTTTGACATGTGTCGTGATCCTCCCTATGGAATGAGGAATGCTGATCAAGAAGTTACTCAATTAAGGCAAGAATTGTTTGGAAGAGGAATTTCTAGCAATGAAACAACTAGTGCCACTCTGCCATGTCAAACCCTTAAATGGAGTGCCTATGATTCCATAGAGGGAAAAGGAACATGGTCTGTGTATTGGCTTTCTGGAATGGAGTGGTGGGGAACGTATTGTTTCACAACATTTAATCCTCAGAAAAATTTTGAAATTATTGTCACAACTGCCTCTGCTACGGATTAAGATAACATTTAATCCTCAGAAAAATTTTGAAATTATTGTCACAAGCTTGCGACAGGAAAATGATTTTTATTAATAAATTAAAAAAACAAAAGTAATTCACTGACATTTATGCCATGATATAGGGCCGCTTATCTTGTTCAATGATGGTATAGGAATCTCTTGCTTGTCGATACACAAAATAAATTCCCAACAAGGATAGAAATACAAGGGCCACCACAGAAGCCAACAACAAGCTCACTGAGAAGGTCCATTCCAGTGCTTGATCTTGTTCCTTAAAGTCATAATTTGGAGTTGACTTGCCTTGCTTAAATAAGAAGGTCTTGAATGTAAATGGTTCCATAAAGAAGGAATCTGAAACGGTTTTCTGTGAAATCTTTTTAGAGGTGGATAAATTGGTTTCATCCAGTGTTAGATCTTTCTTATTGACGAGTTCCTTGATAAACATGGTACGAATGGAGAGTGATTTTCGATCTAGTTCTGATGAAGGTCCTAAATGTTGTAATTGAACAAGTGCTTTAGCGTCATGTGTATCGAGACTCTTTCGATTCAACACAATATCCAAATTCGTCAAGTGAATGTTGTCATCCAATGACTTGTGCAGCGCAGAGAATTGCTCAACAAGTTTTGAAGCATGCTCAACATTAATTACCGCTTCTCCGTCATCATTATAGTACGAGAGGGGTGTGTAAAAATCCTTTTCGAACGGTGCCAAGAAGGGTGGATAATTATTCACAAGAGTTTCTTTGGGGAATGCAATTCCTCTCAAATCAGGTGCACTCAGACCCTCATCGATTCGCACCTTAATATTCAAAGCGACAACAGAATCGTCGTTCACTGGTTGATCGACACCTCGTCCATCATCACTATAAGTTCTTCTATGAAGCATAATTTCGAGTTGACCATTTTTGACACTGGCTGCTCCATGAGTTTCAGTGACAAATAATGTGAGTTGCCGATTTTTTGTTTCATCTCGAATGTAACAATTGTACACGATAGGCATGTAGGTGGCTTCGACTTTGTCTTTTCTGGATACTTTCACTGTTTCTAAACCATTCTTATCACAATAAAATGTTTCACCAGAGTTAATAAATGCTGATGCGTCAAATCTTGTAATAATCTCTTGATCCATTCCTAAAGGTCCAACAACATAGATGTATTCAAAATCAAAACCTTGCTGTGAAACTTTAGGATCATAAATTCTCACGTATTGTTTAACATTATCAGCAATAATTTGGCTAACTTGTGTGAAAATGCCACGAGATGCCTTTTTTGTGATTGTTAATGCTTTTGAGGTGGATGACGTGATCATAGGTTTTGGACTTTGTGCTTTTGGAACAAAAATGTAAGCTCCACTGTGTTGTGAGTAAGGGGATGAGCTGTCACTTTCATAGTACATGAGTTGCTGTGAAAGATCATACTTCTTTCCAGACTTCTCAACGGAACACAATGTGACTCCTCCTATTTGAGTGTGTTGACAGAACGTCAGCGAAGTTTTACCATTGGTGACCGTGTAACCGTTCTTGTCAGCAACATTTACCGTAGTTTCTTGCATATCATTGTCAACCACATCTTTACATGGCTTGGCAAAAACTAAAGTATAACCAAGTGCTGGAACATGGGGAATGACCAAATACAAATCCTGGTCGTTTTGATCCAATACTGATCGAATAATTTGAGACTTCAATGGTGTTCCTCTATTGTCATAAAAGCAAATCTTTGAAGCAACATCTACCACTTCATCATCAACATTAATCACAGCAACATGGTGATAAATGTCCCAACCAAGACTGTTATAGATGGCAATAGGTATAGAGTAGTCCTTGATTCTTTGTGTCACTAACTTTCCAAGTGCGTCAAGGAAGGATTTGAATGAAAAAGTTTGGGAAAGCAGTGTGTTATAATGTTCAAGAAGCATATCTCCTTTTGAGATTCGACTCGTCAGTAAGGTGCTCAGAGCTCTAAAGAGAGTTTTCTTTGCTGCAGTAACTCCATTAGATAAGCTTTGAATATAATCTGTTGTGACATCAAATTTAGAAGTACCTGTAATTGCGTCATGGTGAGTCACATCGGCCATAGCCACAGCCAAAACGTCCAGATTGCGAAATCCCTCAGAAATAAATGCGGTTTTCTCTTCCTCCTTTACAAATGGAACAGAAATGGCGAATAATGTTTTGGCAGTCCTAAAAAAGCTCTCGGCAACTCTAATAGATTGTTTCAAAACGGGATATGACGTATAGTAGCCTGTCCAAAATGCCGAAGGGCCATCTGCGTATGGCATGAAATCATAATCAACAATATTTTGTGAATCGGTTTGTGGCTTGGAGGCTTCCATATATTCACTCAGTAAGGAATATTTGATCTTGTATGGGTACTTGGTTGAATTCTTTTCAATGCCACGAATCGCCTTCTCAATTAACTCGAATCGGCTCTTGGCATATTTAAATGTAAAATCGCAACCAGCAGGTATCATAATGTCACTTTGTTTAAATCCAAGTGAATATTTCATGATTTGTTGGTGCAAAATTTCAGCAGCCTCGTCCTCATCGACATACGCAATAGATCCTTGCTCTTCATTAAAAAATAGTGGTCTAACACAATATTGGTAATCCATAACGTTTGAATAAACTGTGGAGCCGTCAGACAATTTCCAAGTGAAAGACATTCTCTTTGAATTTCTCATTTCTGTTTGTATCTTTTGGGGAATTCTCATGATGACGGTGTCATTCAAGCCCGATTCAGCATAGAGACGTGTCATGGTTGTCGTGCTTCCAAATGGATCAATTCTGAAAGAAGTATGTGGTACAAATGTATTGATACCGCTCACCGTTTGGCTATCAATTTGACTGTCGAAAGTGTCCATGACAAATTGATGACCTCTCGTTAACGTGTGAATCACCGAAGTGTAGGTATTGGCAGCCTCGTCGGACATGGTCATTCCACCCAATGCAAATTCAATTCTCTTCTCTTTCAAAAATTTGACAAACAGATTTCTCTTGTGGGGTTGTGCTTCATCCCACCAATAATTTATAAAACTCATCTCCACAAAAATAAATTTTCTCTTTGGATTTTTATCAAGAGCTTCCAAAACGCCTTCAATGATAGGCTTTACGTCCTCTTCATAGTATGCTTTTTTTGTTTTCAACCAACCAACATCCCAATGGCTATGCGGGATCATATGAACCGTTTTAAAATAAATATTATTAGGATCGGAAGAAGAAAATGCTTGTTGAGCATGAACGGATTGTGAATTTGTTGTAATCATTATCATCATGCTAAAAAGAGCGATCATCATCATCAGGATCCCATACAAGCACCGAGCACCGCAAAATCTCACTCCGAATACTCGTTCTGCAGCCATTTTTTTCGTTTCACTAGATTTTTTATTAGCAACCAGAATCCATGAATCAATTGGTCGTTCATGAACGATACTGTGAAGGATTGGAGATGGAGAATTGTCCCTTGGTATGGCCTTTGTAGTTAATGAAAGAAAGTTGCATTTGGGATTGAGAAATTTCTACAGCTGTGAAACCTGATTCTTCATAGTATTGTTGGAGGTAAGGATGGGAAGGATCAATTTCATACTTTTTCACTTTGCTACCGGCTCCAGATACAACTACAGTTGAAGATCATTTCAGTTGTTGGTAAAAATTTGGTAGGAACAGAGGTTCCATAAATGTTGAGTCAATGTGTTGGTTGTTCCAGAACATTAATACATACTTTGATTCATGCATTGTCCATTTTGATCGCAATCAAATCCATTCAAATATTGCAAACTAGTTGTCAGTATTTCAAAAAGTTGTTTGTGCATTCGTATTAGATAATTTGAATGACTCTCCTCTTCGCATTGCAACACACTTACTTGTGGCTACAAATGAACAAAATTCGATATGTTGTCGTACCATGAAAATATAATTCTTCACTTACTCATGTCCAGAAAAATAAACATAAAAGCCGTTTTTAACAAGAAGAGGCTTCAATTTTTGTGAAATATCAGGATTATCTCCATTTTTGCCTAATTCTCAGATTTCCACAATTGTAAGGCAATGAAAATGATTCATTGAAAATTACCGTCGAATCGAATAGGAATTTTACAAACCTGCAGATTTCATTGGATGATGTCCAACAGCAATCTATGAATGTTATGATATTCACACTTGTTCAAAATGCCACTGTCAACTCACCTTCCAATGAACATGGTTACTTCTTGTTAAGGAATCAATAGTTTGTTGCATGATATCCAATTGTTTCTCAATGTTCTTTTGAAGAAGAAGTGCTGTCATATTGACCTTATCACTTGAATAATATGATTCAATCATGGGAGACGTATCAAAAACAGCTAATAATATATTCACATCTCCTGCTTTTACCACTCGAGCATAATATTCGTTGGGTAAATAGAAAATACTAGAACCTGGTCCACCTCGATCATTCTTGATGCTGTAATCAATCTTTCAATTTCATTTCGATAAATATTGAATATGTCAAAAAGTATTTCAGTTAAATTGTTGTTAATATATTATTGAAAAATTAAATTATTGAATGTTACAATCAACAATTGTTTCAGTTAAATAATATGTACATTAGTAATAACAAAAAATTAAAGCATTGAACAAATTTTTCGCCAAGTGTCATGATTTGCCCAATGGCATGTCACTTACTTCAGCATGAGCGTATCCGTAATAATCATGATTTCCCAAAGTGTTATAAAATTGTGATCCAAAAGCCTCTCTTGGTCGATAAACATCCTCAAAACTTGTCTTAAATTGACTATCATGAATTCCACTCACTCCATAATCATAGAAATTATCTTTGAGAAATAATTATTTCCACAATCCAAAGATCAAGCAATTGTAATATATTAATTAATACAGGACGAATTAATAATTCACATCATCAATGGTTGAATCCAAAGAAGACCTACCTCCAACACCAATGGAAAAATCACAACTCGTATTCACGCTCTGACACCATTGAACTATTTGTAAAGCCACATCCGTTTGATGATCTTCACCTTGTCTTCCAAAATCTCCAATCACTGTAAAATAGCCTGTTCCAGTAGATTTCATTGGACCGTTATTTGACTGCTTCGTTGGAATTTGGATTCGGAACGCAAGGAGAGTTGAAAATTCGGTCTGAAGAAATATTGCAATGATGAACATCATCACAAGATGGTTGAGCCTTTCCCGCTTAATGCAGATGGACATTTTTTTCTTGATGGAAGAAATAGCTCCAAAGACTGCGTCGAAATGGTTGCCAGTTCAAATATTTCTTGTTAAATGAGCTTTCGAATTTCAATGAATCAATTTTACCAAAGATTTCAGTCATTTCCAAAGTTGTGTAATTACTATTTTTTGAAAATTTCCTCAAACACTTTCACAAAACAAGAAATGAATAAAGTCAAAGGTCTTTCAATTATTCTTGATCATTGATATTAAAAAAGAAGAGAGAATATTCTTTCTACAAAGCAGCAGTTACAATTGTATTATCGTCCTCCACCACTTCTAAACATCAAGAGTACTCAATCATTGTTCCAATGGATCTCCAACTCGATAAGAAGATACTGTTAGCCTTTTTGGTTGCAGTCGTTGCAGCCTTTTCCATTCAAATGATGGTTCATCATACGAGTGATAATCCCGATATTACGCACCATGCTCATGCTTCCGTTCCCAATGAACCTGCCACCAATGCTCCCAGTGCTCAATTTAAGGCAGCCAATGAACACATGAAAGAAGGAATGAAAGGAATGGCTGAAAGTGCTAAAGATTACCTTCGAGAAAAGAAGAAGGACGTGAAGGAAGATTTGAAAGAAGTCAAAGATAAAGCAACCACGTGGACTGAAAAAGTGAGGGAAGCCGTAAGCGAATTGAAAGATGAAGTCTTGGATAAAGCTACTCAATTGAAAGATAAAGCCATAGGTAAAGTAAAGAAGATGAAAGCAAAAACTGGAGGAAAGGCCCGAAGAATGAAACAAAAGACCACAGAATTAAAAGACTTGGCTTCAGAAAAGATGACCAATGTCAAGGAAAGTGCTTCTGACTTGAAAGACATGACCAAGGAGAAGGCCGATACTCTCAAAGACACAGCAAAGGAAAAGTTGAGTGATTTGAAGGAGAGTGCCTCTGAGAAGATGGCCAATCTCAAGAACGTGGCACAAGAGAAGGCGACCGATTTGAAGGACAGCATCAAAGATACCATGAAGGAGAAGGTCAGCGATCTCAAAGACTCCACTACTGACAAGATGAAGGATTGGAGCGAAAAGGCCAAAGAAAAGGTTTCAGATGTGGCCGGCTCGACCATGGAAGGAGTGAAGAATGTAGCCTCAGACGTGAAAGAAGGCATTAAGGAAGGATTTGAACATGCCCGAGATCAGAGCAATTTAGTGAATGAAGAGAAGATGGCCTATCCTGATAACGCCTTTCAAAACTTGGATCCATTAAAACGTGAAACGTATCGTGAAGATGTTGAGATGGGAAAGGCTCCAAGTGGAATGCAAAACACTCACACCACCACAACCGACACTGGTGTCAAAACTCCAGATTTAACAACAACCACAACTACTACCACAACAGAAGCATCTCCAGAAACTCTGGCAAAAGCAACTGAACCATTGTATGAAGAAGATTTCAAAAAGACACGTGAAAACAAGGGATGGATGGGAGAACAAGCAGAGGAAATTAAAGCAAGCTCAAAGCCTCTTTAGGCCTTCCGATAATTGAATGAGGTTTTGCTTTTATATTTGAAGATGACTCGATGAGAATGAGAATAAAAATCTCTCTCATTAATAATGTATTGAACATGGTTTGCATTGTTGACCACTTAATGATTGGACCTCCTCTATTCATGACAGACCAATCGTTTGCTCTTGAACAAAAGACCTCTGTTTTACAACTGTTAAACGTTGCAATTCAATTTCACGCTGGCCAACCAGGAGTTTTCTGACTTCAAGACAACTGACTGATCAACTCCAGCTCCTAAAACATCGGACCTGAAGCGGATGGAAATTGTAATCCACACAAAACAAAAAATCAACACTGCTGCTCGTAGGAGCCTTTGTTTCGCTTTGTTACTACAGAGTTTAGTGCACTATTCCCGCTACTGAAAAACTTGAGCCTAATTCCTCACACCTTGGCCCTTTCACCACCACTCGGACCAACAGTCTTGTATCCCTTTTCCATAACTCATCTTTTCAATTTTCCTCTCCTGGATATCAACCATTCAAACTTTGCAACATTCAATATAATTACCTCATCTCCATATTAATAGCAACAACAACTTTTTGATTTTACCAAATCAATATATTCATCCAAACATTTTGTGTGCGAACAAAATCATCATCAACATTATACCTCCATTAGCGAAATTTAGTGTTGTATCATTCTTACCATCTCCGTCGTCAAACTCAGCATCAATAATATGAATCAACAACAGCTCATTACATCCATGATTCCCTCAATCATAACCGACACTTTGACTTCATATGGACTCTCTATACCTCAACAAGTTCTCGTCGGAAGTCTTGCTTTCCATCTCATCTTGTACTTGTTCGTCATGAAAATATTATGTTTGACTCTGATTAATCCATCGTTTTATAAAACTCTCTCAAAACGAGATCAAAACGAGTACGAGTCACGTATCATTTCCTCTCTTCACTCATTTGCAATGGCATTTGGTGGAATGGCAATTTTATTCAACGATCATGTGTTTTTATACGATTGGAACATTATGCACAGGTCACTGGCAACTGAATGCTTGTTTTACTTCTCCACGGGATACATGCTTATTGATTTGTTGTTTGTCTTGTATTATTATCCTCAAATTGGAGGCATTGAAATGGTGATTCACCATGTTTTTATTTCGTCAGGCCAAATGTATCTTGTGGAAAGCCAAATTGGAGAAGTGTTGGGTGTTTGGGTCACACAAACCGAGCATACCACCATTTTCATTAATATGAGGTGGTTTTTGGACAAGGCTGGAATGAAGGAAAGCGCAATCTATATTTTCAATGGACTCATGATGTGGCTGGTGTGGTTCCTGGTACGAATTGGCTATGCCGTTTTTAATGTTGTCTTTTTTGTGAGAAAGTGGGATGAATGGATGAAGTTGGTTGAGGAGAGAGGAAATTATGGAGTTTTTCATCTTGTTTTCTTCATTATTCAATGTTTGAATTTGGGCTACTTGAATATCATGTGGTTTACCAAGTTGACAAGAGGAGTCATTAAGGCTCTTTTCAGTAAGGACGAAACAAAGAAGAAGACTGCATAAGAAATATGTAGTGACTAAGAGTTATGTTGCTGCTCTTTTTTCAACACTTGTGAAAATCTCTCTTGCAATAAAAAGAGGTGATTTTGCGTTTTGTAAGGAGTGATTCAATAATTTTGACAAAAAGTGAGCGGTATTGTGTCACGTCGACATATACTTTGTTGATACCCTTCGTATAGCAAACATTTGATGTTAATCACAGGACAAATGTTAACAACCTGAGACGATACCCCATTTTGGTCATGTATTGTAAACTATATTTTCTGGTTGACCAATTTTTTTTAAAAAATGTTTTGAAAAAAATACGCCACAAATCATCACAGGTTTGTTTCACTTTTTTTTGTTTTGCCTAACATTTGTTAATTATTCTTTTCTCATCACTATTCTACATTGATTCTCTCATCATCTTTAAATCCTCTCTCATACTTTTATAAAACAACAGAAAAATGGTAGCCCCAAAGTTGTCCATCAAGCCAACTCACAAGAGAGAGAAGAAGTTCAGAAGATTTGATGCTCACAAATTCAAGAGATTGGCACAAACCACCACATGGAGATATCCACACGGTATTGATAACCCTCAAAGAAGACACTACAGAGGTCATGGTGCCATGCCATCCGTTGGTTTTGGTACTGCTAAGGTTGTCAAGTATCACGATAGAAAGACCCGTTTGATCCCATACGTTGTTTCCAATGCTAAGGATCTTGAAGTGTTGTTGATGCACAATGATAAGTATGCTGCTGTCATCAACCACCAAGTTGGTGCTCAAAAGAGAAAGCAAATCGTCGAAAGAGCCAAGGAATTGGATATCAAGCTTTTGAATGCTACCGCCAGATTGAAGACTGAAGAAACTCAATAATTGTCTTATTTCTCTTAATAAAAAACATTATAAAATTCAAATCATTTGGTATGTTTCTTCTTTTTCAAATCCGATCTGGAAGCACAAGAAGATTTATTCCAAAAAAATGTTTTCAAGCCAGAGTCAACAATCTTCGCAATCATCAGAAAAGCCTTCCAATCCGAGTGGAGGAGGAGATACCTCGGGTGCATCAGCGCCAGCACAACAACCAGCATCCTCGGGATTGAAACATTCCACGCTAAAAGAATTGGAAATGGAATTTAGTTTGTTAAGAGTACCCCTAGAGATGGCCAATCGAGAATTTCGATCCTCCCAAAAATCCGTTGAGAAAGATCTCGGAATTTTAGAGAAGGCTGTTCGTGAGATGATTCAAAAAGCAACAAAACAAAATGTTTCTGCACAGGATCAATCTGTTTTTCTTGATAAAGTTGTTACAAAATTGCGTGGAGTGAAACGAAAGCTTGAAGAAACCGATGTATTGGAAACAAATTATTTGAATAATTGCAAGGAACGTTTGGATCATTTGGAACAGTATCCGATCATTACGGGAGCTATTTCCCGCAGAAAATCTATTTCTAACATTACAGAACATGAATATCAATTATTGGCAGAGTGGCGAAGAACGAGAGTGAATCGAGTCATTGTAGATTATTTGTTACGATTTGGACACTATGATACAGCTCTTGCTCTCTCAGAATCTGAACATATCAAACACTTGGTAGATGTTGAGGTTTTTACTCGTGTCAAGCATATTATAGAGTCATTGATGAATAAGGATTGCTCTGAAGCACTCAAATGGTGCTCTGAGAATCGATCAAGATTGAGAAAAATTTCTGTACGTTCTTGTTTTAATGGACAAGTAGAATTTGTATATTAACTGTGTGATGTTTGTATACAATTTTTTTTACAATTCATTGCACTGTGCCACAACATCTATTGTTATTATGTATATTCACAACCAATTCCTTGAACCATTATGTGGATTGGTGCGGTTACGTTACACATGCGCTATTATAACACACTGCTTTTTTGTTAAAAATAATTATTGACACATGGAAATAATTCATGGCATTGAATCATGAATGATAATTGTTGCAACCATGAATCATTACACATGTCTAGAGTAATTTGGAATTCAATTTAAGAATTCAAGAGTTTATTGAACTCTCCAAGAAGGACAAAAAAGTTGAAGCCATCATGCATGCGCGAAAGCACTTGACATCATCTTCGTCATCTCAGAGCGACTCCAAAAAAAACGCAGAAGAAGAAAGTGTTTCACTCACACCCGAACAAACAAATATGGTCAAAAAAGTGATGGCATCTCTTGTGTTTGGTCCTTCTACTCCCATTCCTGGTTACAAGGAGCTGTATGAGGACTCGAGATGGAATGAATTAATTGAACAGTTTAAATCTGACAATTATCAGGTATGTGAATTCTTGTAAAAATTTTCTGCAACACTGATTGAATGACATGACAATCAATTGTATTACGCTCATTCAATGAAAACGATATTTTGATAATAATAATAATTGTATGATGACAGTTGCATGGACTCACGCGTGAACCCACTTTATTCATGCTTTTACGTTCTGGATTATCTGCTCTCAAAACACCACATTCCTATGAGGAATCTTCGATCAATATTAATGATCCCCTTTCGAATGATTTATTTAGAGAAATTGCTAAAGACTTACCATTTGCTCACCATCATCACTCGAAACTTGTTTGTAGAATTACTGGTGATATTATGGATGATAATAATCCACCTATGGTTTTGCCTAATCAAAACGTCTATAGTTTGAAAGGTCTTGAAGAGCTGGCCAAAAAGAATAATGGAATCATTGTGGATCCAAGAGGAGGGCAAAGCTATAATTTGAGTGACGCTAAAAAGCTCTTTATTATGTAAATAGTTGAAATGTTGATCTACAAGACTGTAAATAATGTACATTATTGTGAAATGATCAATCAACACATGCACTAACTGTAAATGCTCATTTCAGATAAATCAGCATTGTTTTTAACAATTCATCAACAACCTGAGTTAACGCACAAATCACATATTCCTTATTTATTAGCCATATATGCAAGCTTTTCGTAACATATCATCTTCAACAACAATTATTTTCTTCTAGAGACAACTGAGGAGCTTGAATGCTTCATCAATAGTTCCTTATCAGATGCACTGACAGACAAACCATGCAATGTTACATTCTTGAGCTCTGGGGAAGTCTCAGCGAAATTGACCGAAGTCAAAGCATGACAGTCACAAAGTTTGAGGGTAGCAAGTTGATGACACTTTAAAGTCATTCTTTCGAGGTATTGACATCTAGAAATTTGAAGTGTTTCTAAACGAGCATGACTAATAAATGGACGTGATAATCCACACGAACTCAATCTAACCTTATCAAGACCACTGCACTTGCTCAGCATGGACGCCAAGCACATGTCAGAGAGTCTTGCACATTTGGAAAATCTCATTTTCTTTAAAGATTGATTCTGGCCTACTACTTGAATGCTAGACAATTGATCACATTCTTTAACAGTAATCTCACTAACACTACTCTCAGCAGGAAAATGAACTGAGGTTAATGTTGGGCATTGTGAAATGAGAGCAGATTGGATTGCAGAGGAAAGCGTGAGAGTAGTAAGATTGGTACAATTCACAACGTTCAAGTTCTTGACATGCAAATCACAAGTCAATTTGGCCACACCCTTGCATTCAGAAATTTCCAAGTTTTCAACATCTTGTCCAGAAAAATGAGTTCCAACTTTTTCGAGTCTCATCTTGTCACATTTTTGGAATGACAAGGTTGATAACTTGTCAGAGGCACAAATCCATGGACTGGTGAGATTGGTACATTCAGAAAATCGAATATGTTTCAAATTACTGTTGAGACCGCTTGTGAGCTTGGGAGCGACCAGTGAATTACACTTGTCAAAGACAATGGTTTGAATATAATCGGAAGATTGAGAAAGTTCTTTCGAAATCATGGCCTCGTTCAAGCTTGGGCAATCGGAGAATAAAATTTCAGTGCTACAATTACCACTAGTGTTACCCATCAAGCTGAAACTCTTGAACTTTTTGCATGAAACAACGAGTAACTTTTTCAAATTTTGAGACATCACTGACGGCATTTCAAGTTGAGAACATTCTCTAATATTAAGGTCAATCAGGTTTGGTAACATAAACACAGGCTTGTTGAGCATGTTACAATTCACAACTTCTACGAATCGAATATTGGGACTATTGACAGAAATGTTGTTGAAGGAAGAATCATCAACGCTTGGACAATTTCTAATGAACAGCTTGTTCAACTTTTCACTCTTAATATTCAAACTCTTGAGCATGTTACAATCACTAATTTGAACTCCTTTCAACACGTTGGAATAGATGTTGGTATTTGAAATGCGATTGCAATTTGAAATAACAAGCGCCTGGAGATTTGACAAGCTGTTGCATAATAGACTCAATGCATAATCATTGAGACTAACATTATTGGAGATGCTCAACATGCTAATATTTGGGCACTTGTTGATAATATTACCAACAAGGCGTTCATCAAATGGAAGAAAAACACTTCCAACAGCAAGTTTTTCAAGTTTGGGACAAGGTCCAAGCTCTAATCTTTTCAATTGATGAAGGTTTGCCATGTTAAGAGAATCGAGAGACTTGCATTTGGTTGCAATTTGTTCAAGAGAAATGATCTTTTGCAAGTTCAGTGAGGTCAAATAGTCGCTCTCCACAAATAAATGTTTGAGTTTTGTCGCTTCTGGCTGAGGAAGCGCAAACATTTGAAGATTTTCCATCCGAGGACACTTTAGAATCAACTTTTCAATATTGGCACATAAATCAACACTCATGGAGTGAAGTTTGGAGCAGAACACTTCGAGATTCATCAAATCATTACACATCAAGACAATAATCTTTTTCATAATATTTGAAGAAATGGAGAGTGTCTTGTTGTCAGCACCTGTTTGGCAATCAAACAACTCCAAATCTCGCAAGTTTGGCAATGAGGTTATCAACTGCGAAAGGTTCACATGTGCAATGTTACTACTCTTGAGCTTTAGCTCATTGACTTGTTGGGATTGGATCATTTGAAGACCACTCAAGTTCTTACATTGGTCAATACATACTTTTTTAAGGTTGTAGCATGATTCAAAAGTGAGATGTAAAATTTCAGAGCCGCTAAAGTGGAATTTTTCAAGAGAGGAGCTATTGATGGAACATGAGTATACCTTGTTGGTGGAAACTCTGGCAGGATTCTCGCAAACAATAGAGAGTTGACGCAAGTAACGAAGCTCTGAAAAGATCATATCAAAGGTTTTTTGCGTAACACCGTCTAGACCTCTCAGGAATAGAGATTCAAGTCTGTGGCATCCACGAATAAACGAAGAGAGTGCATTAAAACTAATGTTTGCAACATCAAGTTTTAACTCTCTCAAGTTTGCTCCATATTGGCCTAATTCAATGAGATCCTGTTCATGAAATACAATGTTTGAGGTGCTGAGGGCAGAAATTGAGCGAATGTTCTTGCAATTCTTGAGAAGGGACTTGACTGATTGTTGAGTCAAGCCAAAACAATAGTCCATTTCAATAGCCTCAAGATTGAGGACACGTTGTGAAAAGTCATGAATTCCTTGATCACTCAATTTGTGATGAGTAGAAATTCTGAGAGATTGCAAATGTGGAAATTGAGCTATTTGCAAAAGTGCAGAGTCTGTAATACTTTGCTCGACATCATCTTGATTGAACTGAACTCTGTCACCCTGTACATGTGCCAATGTATGAATCGATCCATTTTCTGAAGCAGATACCGATGAGCACATGGGAAGTACTAATTTTGTCAATGAAGGATAAACTTCAAAGAGCTTTTGAAAATTGACAGCTAGGAGCTGTTTGCATGATGATGGTAAAATAATTTCTCCAAATGGATGAAGCATTCGAATCGAGTGTGACTGGCTAGGAGGAAGCAACACTCCTCCATTCTTGAAAATTCCAAGTTGTTCTTGCTTTTGAAGTGAGAGGCCAAATTCATATTGTTGAATGTTGTAAATGACTTCTTTTTGACCGAGTCTTCCAAGAGATTCCATGAGCATGGTAGAGCCCAATGCATAGGCTTTTCTCATGTCAAGAAGCTTGAAAGAGGTAAGATCATCAAGAAAGCCAATCACATCACCCATATTCTTGATTTTAAAGTGGCCATTGTTGAAATCAATCCGTTTCCACAACACAGAATGCTTGGCTATTTGATACCATCTTTTGCAAACTCCAAACATGGCATGAATCAGCATGGGTTGTGAAAGATAGGACATGACAAAGATAAGGATGCCATGAGGTAACATTTCCCATGAAGGACTTGCTTGGACGAGTTGACCACTTGTTGTTGCACAATTAAGATCCGTGATATCGTGCGACGAGTTGATGGATGGAATAATCGCTGCTGATGCCGCTTGTTCAATGTCTAGAGCTGATGGTTTCAATGACATTGTGGAATCCTTAAATGAATGGCTTGGCAAACCTTTTTCTAGATGATTCATATCATGATCAAACGAGCCATTAATGGTTTCGTCTTGCATCATCTCGCCAAGAGCTGAATCTACCAAATGATTCAAGTTGGAATGTAATTTAACCTTTTTAGGAGCAGGTTCATCTTGCACATCAAGGCCATTCGAAATGTTCATCATGGTCATTGTCACTGCAGAATGTCCTAAAGGACTACTACAGTTGTCATTACAATTTGAGTCTTCTTCGAGCGATGAGTTTACATTATCATCAATTTGGAGATGCTTTTTACGCTTTAGATGATTTGCTTGCTCCATAGGATTAAATTGGAAGGAGAGTTGTTGTTGTTGCGGGGTTACAGGAACAGCCGTAGCATGAATGCTTTGCACATTATTGCCATCATGATGGTTGTTGAAAGCAACACTACTGGCATGAGTAGTGCCGGTCATGTTTGATGTTGAGCTCATCCTTTTAACACAAGTTGGATTGTGGGAAGTAAAAACAGACACGTGTTGTTGTTGTTGTACTAATTTTGAGTATTGTGCTTGTGAAACCTTACAAGAAGAATGTTGTTGATACTTTCTTTTTGAAAATCTCTTCTTCAGATTTGAGGGTGCTTCTCAAGAAAATGATGACAAGTTATTTTTAGTTGAAGTACACTCGAGTTGTTGATGAAGGTTTCACAGATGAAGAATGCTGATGATGGATGCAAAGATCAGTGCAAGTTCCTCTTTCCTTCAACAATAATAACACGAAGAAGTATTTGATAATAATACGCAAGCCCGATACGAAATATTACAAAAATTGAGAGTCCACCCAAACCAACAATCCCCGAAATAAAAAAACAAAATGATTCAGTACTATTCTACTCGTATCAAGAAATAATATACTCAATCCGAAACAATGAAGAAAGAAGAAAAAAACGATGAAGCGAACCCAACCAAACACAAAGCACACTAGGAAGGACTTGCTAACCGCTTTTTTTGATGATGTAATGGAAAAAAATTTTGACTCCGATTCAATGAACATTCATCAAGACGAAGTGTTGTTCGACGACGCATCTCAATGCCAAGAGAGGAAATTTATGGTTGGCGCCTCCGACGCTTTTGTGGCTGAGATAATTGTATATGAATGTTCAAGAAGAAATCATTAAAACCAAAAGGGCGAGATTGATTGTTGTTGGATGGAGCATTTGTGAACCTTCTGCTTGTCGAGGGAGTTATCCAAAAGTAATATTAAGAGTCCTCCTCAATCATGAAACTTTCTTTGAATATTCGATGTTTGAACTAACCAAAGTGGAATGCAAGAAGAATTGATCATTGTCATTGAAATGAGGCTCTGCACAAAGAGAACCTGTTCATAGATGGTACAGGTTAGAGCAATGTAATTCAAATCTCAATGTTGAATAATACAATTAAAAAGCAACACCAAATTCTATTCCACATTAGCTTGAGCCCTTTCATGATCTTGATGTTTGAAGAAATAATGTCTCATTGTTTCACACCTTTTGTAGACCTTCATGTCTTCCAATTGGTTTTATCATTATCGAACACTCGTTCCCTTCTAATTGACGCAAGGAATAGCAAGTCCTCAAGACGCAGCACGGAACATTTCACAAATGCTTTTTCAAGTGCCAATCATTCATTTTCATAGATCTTACCTTCTGGTAAGGGTAAACCAATTTACCGTGTGAGAATGTCAAAGTGTACGTTGAAACAACAGACCGTGTCACACCACACGGAAAAAACCACTCAAAAAAATGTCAACAAACGTTTTTGCAATGGTCCTTGTGGCCATGACCTTGTTGATGACCACCTTGTCATCATCATCCACTCTCCTCTTTGTCAATGGCCAAACACTCAGTGGCGATCTCACAATCAAGACTCCAAAAACTTCATTGACTTGCCAACGAACTGTGACTTACACTCCAACCACCACCACTGTGACTTTTGACAGTACCGGCAGATGCAATCTCAACGCCACAAAATCACTCTCTCTTGGAACATTCACTGGCATGAATTTACAAGCCAGTGTCAGTGTTCTTCCAATGATCAAAATGACAGCTCAAGCAGGTGTCACCTTGTCTGTGAATATTTTAGGTAAAATGACAAGTATCGATTTTGCATTCAACGTTGGTGCTAGCATGGGTTTCGATGCAATCTTTGAATATTTGGATAATGATTCTAATCCAGGTTATCAACCAAGTGGTACTGATCAAATTGTCAAATCCTATCCATTGACTTCCCTTCAATGGTCTCAATTGAATGTTGTTTCTACCAAAATTGATGCCAACACAACGTTCTATCAACTCTCAACAGAAGCTCAAGTCGGAACATTGTGTAAAGTCAAATTGATTGGATATCTCACTACGAGCGAAGTCGTTCTCTCAAGTAATGCATTTGTTTCAAGAGATGGTGTTCAACAAATTCTCGTTCCTTCCTCCTTTAAAACTTCCCTTCAAGTTTTGAATATTGCACCTTCGAATGCAGCAGCAAAAATTGGTATTTCCACACTCGTGGCATTCCGTGGAAAGGTCAATGCTAAGAGTACACGAGCTGCCTCCACTCCAGCCAAAGGAGAGGAACGTCCTGACGATGACTCTGCCGATCAGAGTGTTCTTCAAGTTGATACCTCTTCCTACTTGTCTGGACTTTCGAATTTACCAAATGGATTCCAAATTCCAAAACCCTTCTTCTCCTATCAGACCTTTGTGAGTAAATTGAGTGCATCTGGAACTGTTTCGATTGGAAGATCAAAACTTGTCTCAACCTCTTTGACTCAAGTCACTGAAGTGAGTGATGTGAACACAGAAATGACAAGATCCATCAGTGGTTCTTCTGTCTGGAGATTTTATGCATCATTGACTGAACAAGTTCAGAACTTTGTGTGGGATCCTTCGGTTGGTAATTCAGATGAACGTCCTCCTTCACCAACAGTGGTTTCTGGAGCTCACAAAGTGAATGGAATGGTTGTCATGATGATGATGGTTGGTATGATGATCATGTTGCTGTTCATGTAAACATGATTCACGACATGTCCAGTTTAATAAAATTGAACACAACATTTGTGACAACTATAGATGGAATGTGAAATTTATCATCATGTTAATATATATACCTTAACAAGTGGAATGAATCTCATGCGCAGTTCCATTCCAAAGCTTTTAAAGCTTCAATTATGAATAAAGGCGAAACAATCACACTGGAACACCTTAAAAACCAACGGAGAAAAGTTGGTCGTTCAATCAATTTCTCAAACTTTAAAAAATATATTTACATCAACCACACTCGGAATTACACTCGTCGATTGTTTCGCTTAATAACATTAATTATCAACAACAACAAGTGTTAGAAAACAATTCGTGTAGAAATGAAGAGAACCAATACTCGTTGTTTATTATTCGTCAAGGAAAAAGTAACGAAACAAATATCAAATGGAAAAACCGTTCTGATTGCTTCCCATGCTTCTGCTTCCAATCATGCAGTGTTCATTCCAAAGTACATGATGAATACATCGTTCTCTCTCTTTTCTTATCATTCCAATGCAAATAATATTGACCATTCCGATGAAACATTCCGAGCAGCTAATGAGGCTCATGCAACAACCAGTGGTTCCTCCACGAGACCTGAGCAACTACAAGAAAATTCGGGACCATACGTTTCGCAGCTGATTATTGGTGGTGCTAGCGGATTTGTTGGAAAGCAATTACTCAAACATATTCTTTCTCCTAATTCTCAGAAAATTAAGGTTCCTTTTTCGGACCAATTATCAAAATTGTCCCATGTAAGTTTTGGTGTAGAATATAAATTTCAAACGAACGAATGAACGAACGGAAAAAACAATTCGATTGGAATTAATCATGAATTTAAAATTATTGTAAATATTTTATTTTGGACAAAATTATTTTTTCATGTAAACCCATACTCAACAATGGTCTGCAAAATTATTTAACAGCTCACAATTTTATCGAGAAAACCCGAAGAAACGAGACAAGTTTTGGAACAACAATGTCCTCTTCAAAGCTGGGAACGAAAAGACTCGATTCAAGTTCAAATTAAGGATTGGAAAGACTTGAATCCATCAACCACAGAAAAGCAACCATTATTTCTCTTCAAACATCAAGTGAGTGACGTTCGAGAAACATTTGACACTCATAACAAAAAGGTTGCTGCAGTGAATTTGAGTGGAGCATCTGTAGGAGACAAAAACTGGACGCCCGAATATAAGAAGGAAATTATCTCGTCACGAGTTCAATCAACACAACAGTTAATGCAACATCTCAATACTTATGGTGATGCTGCAAGTGTGTTTATTGGAACAAGTGCTGTTGGATACTATCCTTCCACTCCTGATCTCTCTCCACATGCTCCTATTTATACAGAATATAATTGCCCTCAAGCAGCAGACAATCCATTGGGTGAGGTAACCCAAGCAGTCGAAGACACAGTTTCACACTGCCACGTTGACAATATTAAAAGAAGAATAATATTACGACCAGGAGCTGTGATTGGAAAGAATGGTGGCATGTTGAGCCATATGATTGTTCCTTACTTGGGATTTGCATTACCTATTGTGTTTGGAACTGGTAGGTTTTATTATTTTGGACCATGAATAATCATTTTGTACATTCACAACCATTGGAACAATTATGACTTTTTGGTATGCATGCTCATAATGTCATTGAACATGTTCAACTATTCTAAATCATTGTTTACATACAGGTCTTCAACCATTGAGTTGTGTTCATATTTCAGATCTCAGTAACATGTACATTCATGCACTCTATACAAATTTCAATAACTATTACCAACAAGAGAAGGTTACAGCAGCAACAACAACCACCAATGGTACCTCCTCTCATCCACCAACTCCTGAGTCATCTGTTGTTGTATACAATGCAGTCATGTTGGACATGATTACTTTTCAACAATTCGTTTCCTATCTCAATGCAAAAACCAATTTGTTTTATTTACCATTAATTCCAATGTCGTACCGTTTAGTTAAATTATTGTTCGGAAAGGAACGAGCTCAATTGTTATGTGAAGGGCAATATGTCACACCTACACGGTTCATTCAAGAAAATTTTCAATTTAGCTACCCCAATCTCCATTCCGTGATTGACGAAGTTGTATCCAAGCAGTAGTAGAGTATTTATAGTAGATTAGTAATTTGGGATCCAGTCATGTTCCATGAAACAAGAATGTACACAATTGCGCAAATGATTGCAATTTATGAGTTGTGAGATTCAATTCTTCTGCAAATGGATGTTGATTGTGCAGTTGTGTTTAGGTGAATTAAAATCGATTTGCGCCAAAAGTATGAATGAAACTGATCCAAGGGTTCTCGAAATGGATCCGATGCAACGACGACTTTTCGACTGTCGACAGACCAGCTGCATCTGCGTGTTTGATGATCAAGATTCAATCGATAGCATATACCTTCAAAACACCAATCCAAGAAGTGGTTGACAAAAATGCTTACTTGTTCTTTGTTTCACCCTGTCATTGTCACCAGTAAAAAAGAGAGTTTCCAACCCATACGCAATAGGCCTTAGTGTAGTAGCGTACGAACATTTAAAAAAGGGTAATTACGAAGTTGTCTGTTGACAGACAAACAGATGACGATCGCACAAAACATGTTATGACCCACTTTCCATCTCTCAACCACAATTTGTACAAATTCTCACTTTATCTGTAGATGTAAAGTTACAAATTTGTTAAAAGACATTTTTGGTCAATTCATATTATTTGTGAATATGTTGCCAAATTCAATATTAGAGACACAAAACTCGAAAATGCGAACATACTTAAAAATCACATTCGAAAGACCTTTCTCGAGTAAATTATCCAAATCTCAATCTCCCAATGCGTTCTTAACTTTTATACTCAAAATTTGAACAGTGACAGCGTGAACATGGCTTCACGGCCATGAACACTGAGCACTCAACTTGTCAAATCGTTCAATGAATTAATCTGTGAGGGTGTTGAAATTTAAGCTCTGGAATCTAATTAATCTTGTTGTTTTTCAAGCGATACCACTTTCAAAAAACACACAACAACCTCACTCTGACGTGATTTCTTTACTGTCTCATCACGTGTTCAAAAGCTCTCTCTCATAATCTCCCGTTCATCCGTTTTATTCGTACTAGAAGACAACAACGACGAGCACTAATATTACTTTTTCTCACACATAAATCTTTAGCAACACACACACATGTATCATCTTCCCATCATCAGAACAGTAAATCCAAAACATCCACTTCCTCAGAATCAACAACAACAACCCATGATGAAAAGTTATGAATTTGTATCGTTCGATCAATACTCTCTTTCAGGATCACAACAATCTCGAGGAGCACCTATGAACCAAGAGATCAAATTCGTGAACTGTTCTTGCTATACTGTACCTGAAAACAGTTCCAACAACTGTCCTACATCCATGATGACCATGATGAACGCAACATTTCAGAGTTCAACAATGACTCGAGAACACTCTTTGACTGCAGTTCCCTATCAATCCTCTTCTTCTTCTCCTAATCCCAATAACAAGTACTCCATGCCTCCTTCCCGAATCTCCAAGAAGAAACAACAACACTTGAAAAAGAAGATGAGCCTTTCAAACCCTACTCAGAGCCCAACGATGGCCATCCTAAATTCAACAACAAGCTCATCATCCGCTACTACTACTACTACGATTCATTCCATCTCTCCAAATTCAATGACTGGCACCTCCAGCAACAGTACCTCCACAACGACTCAAAACATGCTCTTTGACTTTAAACTTCAAAACTGTGGTTTTGATTTTGTCGTGTTTAATAACACTTCTCCAACGACCTTTAAGAGAAGTTACAATCGAAAGAATGGACAACTCACCAAGAGGCAGAAGGAGTTATTGGAACTGCAACAACAGAAAGGAAAGGCTTCTTCTTCTTTATTGAATTCTACTGCAATCAATACAAGTGCAACGAATACTACAAGTAGCCTTTCATCCTCTTCGAATGATGAAAAGCCAAAGATAATGAATGATGATGATTCCTTGAAAACAGTCAGACCAACAATGAATCTGACCCAACCATCCTCCTCGAGTAGCCCAATGATCATGTTGGGCGCAGTATCTCCACAACCTGATCAATTATCAGCTCATCCTCCAAGTTCTTCCCATACGACTCCTCAACAGACGAAAAGCAATCAAACAACGCTCATTCCATTACGAAGAACTTCCATTTCCATTGCCGAATTATTAAATTGATGATCTTGTTGAATTGTTGTTGTTCATCTTCATTATTGCGAGTAATTAACAGCGACATGAATCTAAACGCGTTTCGTGTGAGCAATATATTTAACGCCTACGCCTTCGTTGCAAATGTTATTGTCACAATCTATCTCAACTCTCCTCAACACATTACTGTTTTCCCACAGTATCAATGATTGTTTTAGCACCTTAACGTTTGCCAAGACCACCCAGAAATTGAATTGCAAAGAATTGGATCCACTTGAAAAAATGTTTCAACATTACCAATTACGGAGAGGCTTTTTAAAATTTTATCAAGATAACCTCTGTCATCTTTATTTCAATAATAATCTCACTCTTTCAACAAGAGGTTTTCATTCAACTCGGAATTCTATTAAATTTTATAACACGAATCATATTCAGTTTGTTGCTGAAAATTCCGAATTTTCATCATCGTCGTCGGGACTGGACAAGAAAATCAAATGGTTTGATCCAAGCTGCAACAATGGCAACAACTCGGAACGAGATGGTACCAATCATCATGGAACAGTGAGCACTCCTATAACAATTTATAACTCTCTTTCAAAAACCAAAGTACCATTCGTGATTGCAAAGAGAAACCATAATTCTGAAAATTCGGAAAATATTAAGAAGGATTCAACAACAACAGTATTATCCACGCCTCCCATTTATTGGTATTCTTGTGGACCTACTGTCTACGACGCTTCACATCTTGGACATGCTCGTAATTACGTCTGTCTGGATGTTATTTATCGAATTTTAACCAATTATTTTCAATATCAAGTATATTATGTGATGGGAATTACAGATGTGGATGATAAAATTTTGAAAAGAGCTGCCGAGTTGCACAAGAAGCCATCAGAAATTTCTCTCAAATACGAACGTGATTTTATTACTGACATGAAACGACTCAATGTCACACAACCTGCAGTCTATACAAGAGTCACAGAGCATATCGAAGAAATTAAATTGTTTATTGAACAGATGGAGCGCAATGGATTTACATACCTTACCAAAAACGGAGGAATTTATTTTGATTCCCAAAAATTTGAAAACAGTGATCACGTCTATGGAAAACTTGCTCCCAACACCAATCAAGAAGAATCTATTCAACAAGAACACATTGAATTTCGAGATGAGAAGAAAGATCCTCGAGATTTTGCGTTATGGAAATTTACCTCAAGAGAATTCATGGGATGGGAAAGTAAATGGGGATTTGGAAGGCCAGGGTGGCACATTGAATGTTCAGCCATGATTGATAGTGTTTTCAGAAATGACACAAAACACAATTTGGAAGATGGAAAATTTGCAACACTAGATATTCACTCTGGAGGAATTGATCTTGCCTTCCCTCATCATAACAATGAAATTGCTCAGAGTGAAGCTTGCCATCATCATCAATTTTGCTCCTCGAAACGTACCAATTGGTGCAACTACTTTATTCATGTTGGTCACTTGCATATTCATGGACTGAAAATGTCAAAATCTCTCAAGAACTTTATAACCATTCGAGAATATTTAGAAAAATATACAGCAGACCAATTTCGGCTATTTTGCCTTCTTCACAAGTATAACGAAACTGTGGATTATAGTCAAGATGCTATCGAAGGTGCAATCCGTTATGAAAAGAGAATTCACGATTTTTTACACAATGTTGCCTTCTATCGAAAGGAACATGAGGAGAATATTGAGAAGGGTATAAACAAGTCAAGAAAATGGGACACCGACCTGAAGGAATATACTCTCCAATTTATGGAATTGAAACAAGCCATTCATGAGGCAATTTGTGACGATTTTAATACTCCACTCGTGATGGATCACATTTCCACAATTATTAACATGACCAATACTCTCTTCTTTTCAAAATCATCCAAAGACCTTCTTGCATTGGATTTATTGGAAAATACAAGTCATTATATTGTTGGAATTTTGAACATGTTTGGACTTAGGTTAGGAATGACAGCTCGACAAGATTTTACTGGTGAAACTGAGAGTGATGAGGAAATTTCCAAACATCCATTCGCAAGCAAAATTATTGCCCTCTTGGTAGAGTTTAGAGCTCAGGTACGAAAAGAAGCTCTCAACTCTGAGCCAAAACCAACCAATATTTTACATATCATTGATGAGTTGAGAGACAAGAAATTGAAAGAGCTTGGTATTCGAATTGATGACAGAAGTTCTGAAAAAAGTATGTGGAGATATGATGTGACTGTCAAGTCGGAGAAGGAACAGTGTTTGGATGGTATGCAGTCAGAAAAGCCACAACACAACGAACAACATCAACAACAACTCGCTCAACGCCAACAAGAAGTTGAATTCAAATTGACCATTCCACTCGAACAATATTTTAAACAAATGCCTCAACATGCCAACAAGAACTATTCACAGTTCAATGAGTCTGGTATTCCAACTCATGATCAAGAAGGTCAACCTCTCTCCAAGTCGGCCATTAAAAAGCTGACTAAGGAATTAGAAAAACATGCCGAATTTTTGGAAAAACATTCACAACGGAAATAAGAATGGCTGTCAATGAATAAACAATCATGTCACTATTCATTACCGTAGGAAGGATCTACTTTTTCTTCTTCAATGTCTTGGAGATCTTTCTCTTCCATCATCCAACATTTGTCAAAACTTCTCAACTTCAAATCCTCTTCACTGATCATTATAGTCACGATTACATTTTGGATTTTGTGACGAGATCTCCATAAAATAACATCGTTTGTACTTTTCGTTGCATCGTTAACCGTCAGACCAATCACGACAGCGTTTTGCTTTCTAATTGAAAGCACATTTGGAATGCTGGCAATGGGACAAGCATCGTCAAAATATTCAAGCATAGGAGTGAGAGACTTCCTACACGCATTGTCATTGAGAATGAGCATGGAATCGCAAATATTAGTAAGACGATAGGTCCAAGGAACGGGCACATATGGTCGCAACGGTTGAAGTGGAGTCCAGTCTCCAATCTCTTCGTTATAGAATACTTTACATGCATTACATGAGGTAAAGAAATATAACATTCCTTTCAATGGCATGTTTCTATTCAATGAAATGAGTCCTTTTGATTTCAGTTGTTCACAGTTAATTTGACCAAGAAAGAAATGATTTTCTGGTGTTTCAAACTGTTGAGGCACATACGGCAGTCCGAACAGTTTCGTTTCAGCGAATAGAGCCTTGTTATCATATGGAAACTCATAATTTGAAACACAACAACTCGTAACTCCAAAAGTAATATTCTTTTGCATTGACCGAATAATAGAGTCACACAAGTTACAAGTTTCTTCGCCTTGAAAAAGCTTTGGTGATGTGAGGTCTTGGAACAGCTGCATGTGAAATCTCACCTTCAAGTTGTAAATTTCTAGAAAATTCCGCAAGTCATGAATTTGAACGAAATGTCCAAATGGACTCGAATAGAATGGATATGAGCTTATTGATGAAAAAATCTCATGTAGAGTCATGTTTTTAAAATTGCTTGCAAAGATATTCTCTTCTTGAAGTGTGTGAGCACACAAGTATTTCCATATTTCCGCATTTCTTACAATATAATAATTCCATCGTTTACATACCAACCGCTTGTCCAGTAGTTTGGGCAGAGGGTAAAAATGTTTTACAATTTCTTCATGAAGCTCTGGAGGTAGTTGAGAGAAATTATTAAAGTCCTCTTCCAGCTTTCTCTTTTTTAAAGATGGTTCCTCAATAACAAGTGTTTCTGCTTCCTCTTTTTGTTCAACATCTGCTTTCATTGTTAAGGGTGGAGCGCCTCCTGTGGCGTCATCGTAGTAACATGTAAAATCATCCAATGACTCGAAAGCTGTTGATAAATATCCAATAGCTCTTAAATGCATTAAACTTCTCAACTCTTCGTCTTGTTCAATGCCCTTGGCGACATTCGCCAATGTTATGATATTCGATTGTATCGTTTTTGTCTGATTGAGAGCCAGCTCTAACACTTCAGCTGACAAGTATTCCAGCAAAAGTAAGAGAGAGCAGCAAAATGCTTCATCAAGTTCTCCATTGATATCTCCAAACTCCGAACTTGTAAAGTAGTGGTTCAAAAACTTTTGCAAATGAGTAACACCAGTTGAGGATTGGGTCAATTTGTGTGCTTCTTGTTTTGCAAAAGTTGATAACTCTCCTGGAAAGAAATGATCGATCAGAATATTAAAATATTGGCGAGACGAGGTCATAGCTTCAAAATTTGGACTCGTCATTAGAACTTGATTCTTCGATATTGGTTCTTTGTCGTTTGGTGTTTCAGATGAATATTGATTTTCAAGTACTAACATCCTGACATACTTTTCATCCATTTCTATCACTCGCTGTACAGCATATTCATGCATAACTTTTCTGAAATTTTCATTTCTCAACTTGATCAGAGGTTCACTCTTCATGAGCAGAAATAACATGATTTGATGCAAATAACTCGCAAGCCTAAATTTTGTACAATCTCCCACAAACCATGATCCGTGTATTTCTTCCATAATACGATCCAAATTTAAATAAGATTGTACAATCGATGGATGAGCAATATCGGAGAGAGAAATGTAGTAGTTCGGAGGGTCTTCCGGAAGTGAATGCACCTCTGGTTTCATTTTTTTCCCTCTTTTGTAATGAAACTGAATTGACAATCCCAAAGATTCTAAACGTAATCAACTAAAGTGCCACACACAATTGATCTCATGGATCATTCTATGAGCTTAATACGCATAAAAAGCTTTACAGGAGCTCTTTAAAAGGGAATTTTTTTCCCTCTTTTGTAAAGTCTTAAAAAAAAACTCTCTGCTACTCCAAAATGAAACGCAATCGGGAAGAAGGTTCTGAAATTAATCATCAGGTTGTTATTGATGATGATGATGAAGAGGAATCATTACAGAAAACCATGATTCATCAAGATGAAAATCTTCAGAGCAGTAAAGTTCAAAAAACGACCATTATGATGATGGATTCGCTATTACTAGCGGATGATATGATTTTCCACATTTTGGAATATTTAAATGTTCATTTGATTTTTAAAACGTGTGTGAGAATTTCTAAACAATGGTTACATGTTGCTCAGAGAATGCCTACCGTGTTGGATTTTTCTAACTCTGTTATTGATCTGGAAACATTGGAATCTGTGATGAAGTGTTCCTATCTCAACAACGTCACTTGCCTTGATTTATTAGGAAACGAAATTGGAAATTCAGGAATTAAAATTCTGGTGAGAGGCGAATCAGTCTTAACAAACTTGACAGAATTGAATCTAAAAAGAAATAATATCGGTGAGAAGGGAGTCTTATCTTGCTAAATGTCCTCATTTAAAGAATTTAAAAATTCTCAACTTGGATTGGAATAATCTCGGCCCATTGAGTATGAAACGACTTGCAAAATCAGAATATCTTTCAAACTTGACCAGTCTTCAATTATCTGACAATGACATTGGAAGCGATGGCATTGAGTACATTGCCAACAGCTCTACATTTTCAAATCTAACATATCTTGGACTGTCTTTCAACTACATAGACTATGCTTTTTCATATTTATGTGATAGTGAATATCTAGAGAATTTAACTGGGTTGAATTTGGATGTAAACTTTCTTGGAGACAAACAATTAATCGAATTTGCAAAGTCTTCAAATTTTCCCAAGCTCACTACTCTCAGTTTGGAAAATAATAACTTGTCAGATAAAGGTGTAAAAGCACTTATAGCAAGTCCCTATTGGAAGCAATTGACAGCTCTCGATTTATCTTGCAATGTTTTAAGTCGTACGATGATCCAACAAATAGAATCCACATTTAAAGGAAGAGTTTCACTTTTTGGAAATAAGGAAGAAAATATCTAATCTGACTGTGGTCAACAATATTCATTTCAGGGTCGTTGATGAAATAAAATGTAATGTAGATCTTCGCCACTCTTTTCAGTAAGCAAAGGCAGACAGTGCAATTTAGAAAAAAAAAATAAAAAAAATGCCCAAACTCTGTGTTCAGTGCAATTCTAGAAACGCTGCTCTCAAACGACCCAAGAATGGAGCCATGATTTGTCGGGAATGTTTCTTTGAGTTGTTTGAGAATGAAATTCATGAGACGATAGTTTCCAATCATTTATTTAAACCCGGAGATAAAGTTGCCATTGCTGCAAGTGGAGGAAAGGATTCGACGGTACTGGCTCATGTGATGAAGGTCTTGAATGATAGACATGGATACGGATTGGATTTATATTTATTGAGTATTGATGAAGGTATCAAAGGATATCGGGATGATAGTTTGGAGACTGTAAAGCGGAATAGAGACCAATATCAAATACCATTAAAAATTCTTGGATATAAAGAATTATATGGATGGTCCATGGATGAAATTGTTCAACAAATTGGTCTCAAAAATAATTGTACTTTTTGTGGAGTATTCCGACGACAGGCTTTGGATCGTGGTTGTGAGCAATTGCGTGTGGACAAGATGGTTACTGGACATAATGCCGATGACATTGCAGAGACTGTTTTGATGAACATTTTGCGAGGAGACATTGGACGATTGCAACGCTGTGTTGATATTATTACACACGACGACGGAGGTTTCAACATTCCACGTGCTAAACCATTCAAATATACCTATCAAAAAGAAATTGTCCTCTATGCCTACTTTAAGAAATTAGATTATTTCAGCACAGAATGTTCCTATTCACCAAATGCATATAGAGGGCATGCAAGAGAACTCATCAAGGATTTGGAACAATTAAGACCTCAAACAATTATTGATATTGTCAAGTCAGCCGAGCAATTTCGTTTTCACAAGAATGAAACTGTTCATGATGATGAGGAACATGAAAGTGCAATGAAGAAGCGAACTCTCACCAAATGCATTCGATGTGGATATATTAGTAGTCAAGAATTGTGTCGTGCTTGTGTTTTCCTTGAAGGATTAAATAAGGGAACCGCTCGACTAGCTCTCTATTCAGATGGTCAGTCAAGACCCAACAGAGGAAAACAAAATGAGGTTCAAGCTGCCACTTTGAGCAGTACGAGTGTTGGAGAGTCTAATGTCTCTTCTGCCGTTACTAGCTATGATGCTGTTCAGAATCACATCGTTGATACAACCTCTGTCATGAAAAAGTCAACACAAGACAAGTCATTGGAGTGGTGAGTGCGTGGTTTTCCAATTTTTTCAATAAAACAAACAAAAAAATTCCCAACAACTCTCTCGTTGAGCAATTCTTCGCGCCTCTTCGTCGTTGAACACACTCTCGACTAACTCTCCCAAAATTATTTACACAAGTTGGTGCTCTAGGTTTTCCGAGCATTTAGGAGGAATCATTACTTATAGTAGCCACCAACGTGAAAGTTGTTGGACAAACGACGTTGCAAAATATCGGGTAGCCTTTCATTCAAAGCCCGATTGATTGTACCAACATCAATATACTTTTTATTGGGATTAATCATTGAACACACAACACCATCATAGAGAAAGCAACAAGTATATATTTCTGCTTGTATACTTTAGTTGAATCAACATGAGCCTTGCCAAGTATCAAGATGATGAACAAATTGATGAAGACACAACATCAGATACTTCTTCATCATTTGGATTTGATGGTACCTCATCCGAAGCGCCAGCTGTTTCGCTTCAGCATCATCATATTAACAACCACCCTGCCATTAGTACTACTGACCACATCCCATCTGAAGAACAACAGCTCATGATATCGGTCGCGGAGGCTGCCAACGATATTTACAACAATACACAACTCGGACTACAGGAGAAGATATTTGACGGGTTTTTCATTTGCTTCTCACAAGCTCTTTTAGATCCTCATTTAGAAGATTTAAAGTACAAGATATTATCTAATGGAGGAATGTTTTTTGATACAGTGTCAGACAAGGTCAATATTATTATTCTCTCTAATTCTAACAATCATGATTTGGACAGGATCAATTATGCTATCAAACACCAATTACCGATCGTTTATGAAGCCTATGTAACGGATTGTTTTACAGTTTGCACTCGTTTGGATTGGAAGCAGTATTGTATTCCACAAATGGAGCACTTAATTGAAGATAATACCCAATTGTTTCAACTAATACCACCACAAAATCTGATTTCATCATCGGAACAAATTCACCAACAAATTCATGACATGAACGCTTCTAACTATAGTCTTAAACTCTTTGTGAAGGGTTCTAGGAATTCAACATACACAGACCAATTTCCGGAAGTTCTCTACACGCTCACATGGAAGCACAAGTATGACGCTCGCATTTTGTGTAGCGAAAAACTTTTTTCTGGAAAACATCAAGCCAAGATTATGGAAGGCCTTGAACTATATCTAGTGATGGGATACAATGATCGTATTCCTGTTTTTACAGATGAACCAAACACGCCATCAACTCCTACCAACATTACCACATCATCGTCAAAACAGAATGCAAAGAAAAAGAAACAAGCATCATCATCGTCCGCAACAACAACGTCTACATCATCAAAAAAGAAGGGACAAACTAAGAAGAGTGAGGAAAAGGCCACTGTTACAATTTCTAGTGTTCATAGACCATCGGACGAGGAAATTGTGGTTCGATTTGGAATTAATAGCTTGTACTGTTCGAAACGATTTCAGTACATGCCATTCCGCCTGTGTGTCAAGTATGCTCCCATGGACTGTCCTGCTGACCAGCATTTCACCATTTTTTCTCCCGAGTTCAAAACCTTTGTGAAAAAGGATGCAAATATCACAAAATATTTAAATCAACCATTTCCTCTTAATCCCACAATTAAGGTTATTACCAAAGCATGTACAACAACCACTAGAGTTGAATTTTCCAAATTTACCGCCTCAAACTCTTGCTCATCACCCAAACAGCCATCTGCCAAGAAATCATCCAAAAAGAATGGAACTTCACAAAAGAAGCGAAAGAAGGATGAAATTGAAGAATCTGACGCTACCACTCTAGCACAATATCCTCAAGTGAATCCATATGAACAGAATGGCGGAGCACATGGTACTCAATGGCCTTCCATGAATGATATGAACATGATGTATCCGTTTCTTTCCATGTTCCCAAATCCTCATCCTGGACTAAATCATCCTAGCTCAATGTATCCTTCCATACCTCCAACTGTAGATCCTAACCTTGCCCTATATCCCCCAATGATCCCTCAAATGGGAATGACTTGGATGAGTGAACCCATTGGTATTAATCCAAGCGGTGACGTTTTTTATTCACAAATATTCAAAGATGGAGTTGTGTATAAGGTAGCCGATCTAGTCCTTGTCTCTCCATGGGAGACTGGAGAAAATGGAGAGCCTATCGAAAATGACAAGCAAGACAAGGATGACGCTCATGACGACAGAAAACCCATTGAAAAATACTGGATTCTCAAAGTGATCAATTTACTTCAAACAAAATCCGGAAATATTCGATTCATTGGACAGTTTTTCTATAGATGGAGTGATTTACAGGGCTTTTCATGCGATATTGAGCAAGGGACCATAACAACAAAATCCAGAAAGAATCATGATTTACCACCAGAGAAGGAGGTATTTGTTTCTTTCGATATGCACATTGTACCCATGTCACATGTGAATGGAAAGTGTTATGCCAAGTTTGTGGATCCAGCACAATTGTCAGACGCTGACAGAAAATGGCTTGAAAGCGACCATAGGTTTTTCTATCAATGTGCCTACAATAGAAAGTCCAATGAATTGGTGCTGCTTGAGGAACAAGTCCTCAAAATTCTCAAAGAGGATGAAGAACACTCTCCACCCCATCCTAACACTCACCCTACTCCCATGCCTAACCCATTGTTTCCAATGAACCCAATGAATCCCATGAATCCAATGCCTTTGGCTCCCATGGGTACATTGAGTCATGGTCATCCAATGGGACCAATGCCCGCCTCAGGCTTATTCCCACTTCCCTCCAACCCTTTTGCTCCTTGGTCACTAAATCCGCCTCCCTTCCCTACTACATCTGCTACATCTTCGAGTTTGGAACCTCCTTTGAAGAAGACATCAAGTGCATCTTCCTCTTCGGATAAATAATAATAATTGTGGATTATGTCTTTAATTGTCAACTATGGAATGAATTATTGTTACATAACACATGACGCTGTAATAAACATGTTGATCATGTTGTGACAGAATTCATTTATTCATTGAATTTGAAAATTAACATTCTTCATTTGTTCCACCACGCTAGTTTTATTGATACTTTGTTCTAATCGTGTTTGAGGTTAACTCCTCCACTTCTTGGGACTCCTGTAATAAAATATTCTTACAACCCACCATTGGAAATGATTGCAACAAAATTTTTGAAATTATTGATAGCCAAAAAGTGTCTGTCAGCTGAATGCAAAGGCGCAACAAAAAAATGCAAAACCCACCACCACCACACCATGATCAAGGACCAAGAAAACCACAATACACACTCGCTCTTGTTGGTCCCGATCGTTGTGGAAAGACCTCTCTAATGCGAAGGTTATTATTCGGAAGCTATGAAATTCCAACCAATCAAGTCTCAGAAATGAATTGGGAACAATTTCAAACTCATTTACAAGACACCAATGGTCTCTATATACCAATATTGGCATTGAGAGATTATGTTCCAATGAAAGAACGTCAAACTTTGATCCCTTTTATCGCTTTCCAACTTTTACGAATGATTATTGGAATGAACATTTAATTTTTAATTTATTGGATCTGCCACCAATCAGAGCAAGACGATTTCAACAAACGATCATGAAAGGTTTAGGATTTTCTGATGGAATTATATTCATGATTGATTGTTTTAATTTTCAACATGATTGGAAAAGTTATTTGGAACAACATTATTCATCCAATTTTAAAGACACTTGGAAACGAACAGTGATTGAACCACTTCAACTTGTCTTGTCTGCTGGTAATATCAAAGATATCATATTCGTTGTAAACAAGATGGATTTAATTGGTTACTCTGAAGAGTTTTTCAAATGTATGGAACAAAAATGAAACTCTTGCAACATGTTGCTATTCCTTTGAAAAGATGAACATTTCATTCCACTATCTGTCACTCAAAATGAAAATATTGAAAATATATCATCCTCACTTGATACTAGTGGTGGTAACAGTAGTAGAAGGAACAAGATGAAAAAACTTTGAACAAGTCAACAATATTGACTCTACATGAATGTCTAAAGAATTTAACAAAACCAAAACATTGGAATCCAAATGGTCCTCTTCGAATCGTACATTACAGAACATACTCCATGTATGGTTTTGGAACCATACTCACTGGAAAAGTAATTTCAGGCTCTCTACGAGAAAATGTCAAATTTTATTGTTCCAACTCCATAGTGAAAGATTATGTGACACAAATTATACAATGGCGAGTTACAACATTCCAATGACCCATTTAGAGGCTGGCGAGTTAGTATCTCTGAATCTATATAGAGGATATGAGATTGATCTTGATAGACTCCAAGGACCAATGATGATCTGTCATCCAACCATTGATCCTTGCATTTCAGGAGATTATTTGGAAAGTTTCAATGTCTTGTTGTACATGTCCTCTCTTAATGTAAATGCTAGTAGTAGTAGTAGAAGTAGTAGTAATATTAATGCTCATAACAGCTTTTCTTCATTACTTGAAATCAATCAAGAATTACCCATCATGTTTATTGGACATGTCTCCAGAGTGAAGATTCTCTCAATCAAGACATTCGATCATGACGATGAGACAAAAAGACACCTTGTTAATTTATCTCTTTCATGGATTAAGGGATTTCCAACACTAGGAATTGAAACCTATCAGAATTATCCTTACTTGAGTCGAGTGACTTTATTGAATCGTTCATTCACCATGTTAGGTTATGGAATTGTTGTGAAAAAACTAAATTCAAATCAACACCAACAACCCTACGCCAAATTACGACATTGTCAACGATTCCATGACGTAATTGTTGTCTCTCACCTAACTTTGATGTGTTGACTTGACCACAAGTCGCGACTTGGATCTGTCACAACATGTCAACCTGTCACAAAATGTCATCACCACAAAACCCATCTTCCACTCTCTCAGCTCGTTTCGGTCACTCTGCTCTCTTTCACAACCATAACATTTACCTCTTTGGTGGTCTTCAAAAATCCGATACCCATTCAAATTCCCTCGTGTTGATCAATGATCTCATCCAACTCAATACTTTCACTTTAGAATTCACCAATTTAACCAAATCACATGATAATAATAATAATAATTCACAAAACATTCCAAGTGCTAGAAGTTTTCACACACTGGTCTCGAAGCAAAATTCCCAAAAGTTGAATCATGTAAATAATAATTCTAATGATGATGAAATGATTCTTTTCGGAGGTAAATCAAATAATGATTCAATGTTACATGATGTTTGGACTTTTTCATCATCAAGTTGGAAAGAAATCACTTGTAAGAATTCACAATTAATTTCACCAAGATGTGGCCATGTGAGTGTGGTTTATGGAGAATCCATGTTTGTGTTTGGTGGATTTGTTAAAAATAATGATATTATTCATGCGAGTAATGAAATGTTTGAGTTGAATTTGAAAACTTTTGAATGGAAGAGCATTTCTTTGAAACTGTCAAATGCCAATGATCATCCACACGGAGTGAGTGGTAGATGTTATCATGCTGGAGTGTTAGACGAAGAGACTGGAGATTGGTATATCATTGGTGGAATATCAACTCGAAATGTCTTGACGAAGGATTTTATCAAGATCAAGTTATCAACCTTGTCACCACGAATGACCAGTGACATGACTTTAAATGATCCTACTTCAAATCTTGTTGTTGAATATGAAAGGATTGATTCCAGTGATGAAAATGTACATCGATTTGGTCATTCCTGTATTCTAGAAACCTCTAACCATCGAAACAATAAGAAAATTTACATGATTGGTGGATGTAATCATCAAGTTCACTTTTCCGATTGTTATTCTTTGGAATTGAATGAAAAGACTTGGAAAAAAGTTTCTCAAAAGGATCATCATGTTCTTGCCACCTCATCGTCATTATTTAAAGAACTCAATGAAGCTGCTGCTAATGATGACACTCGATTTGAGGCATTTCCAGTTTTTCACACAACCACTGGTTTTGAAGAAAATGGAATTTTTTCATATTTTGTGTTTGGAGGAACGAATCAAATCTCTGATATCCATTTCTGTATGTCAGAAACAACAGAAGAAACAAGCAACTTATCTGTCAATGCCACTCCTCAAAACAAAGACAAGTACTTGGCTCACAAAGAATTCAACTACAAACAATTCGATTCCATGTTCAATGATGACATTTATAGACATATTCTTTCGTATTTGAAATGTGTGGATTTGATGAGATTGCAATTAGTGAACAAGAAGTTACGAATTTGTCAACTCACTGAAGAAGATCAATTCTGGAAAGTGAATTACATGAAACAAATTTCAGACTTGAAAGACAAAGCTTTTAAATATCATCATCATTCAACAAGAAAAAGTGCATTACATTCCATAAAATTTGATGACTTGCTCAAACGTACATCAAATTACAAACAAGGATTAGTTCAACTATTTAAAGAGTTTGAAAGTAAGGCTGAAAAGAATTCTAAAAAATTGACAAGTGAATGGATTGAAAAGGTGAAATGGAATGATGAATTCAACAAGTCGTTTTACACCTTGGAAGAAATTTTGCAATATCCCAAACATGGTGTTCACAACACATTAGGTTCACAACCAAGTAGTAGTAGTATTAAATTGGTAATTGTGGGAGATGGATCCACAGGAAAGACAAGTAAGTAATACAAGTATATAATGTATATTCTGTATATTATGAGACATGATACAAATTTTTAAAAACCATTCAATATGTAATTCATATAACCTATTATATCTATTACCATGAATCTGTGTTTATGACCAAATTTGGAAAAGGTCTCTTAATCACACACGTCACTAAACAATTCCCAACCGAATACATTCCCACAGTCCTTGACGCTTACAGTTATTCCAGTCCTTTCATTCCCAACATTTCCATTGGTCTATGGGATACACAATGTCCTGACGAATATTGTCGTACGCTTCGACCTCTGAATTATCCTGGAACCGATCTCTTCTTTGTGACTTTTAGTATTGCCTGTAAGAACTCTCTCTTCAGTATTTCCGATAAATGGGTTCCAGAAGTTCGTCATCATTGTCCCCAAACACCAATTCTTCTCATTGGAACAAAATCAGATTTGAGAATGGATGTAATGTTTGTGAAATCGTTATTGATGGAACATGAGGAAATGCCAATAACTGTGAAACAAGGAGAGTTGATGGCACAAAGAACTGGATGCATTGGATATATTGAGACGAGCTCAAAGACGGGAGAGG
This sequence comes from Naegleria lovaniensis, assembly GCF_003324165.1. Lineage (NCBI taxonomy): Eukaryota > Heterolobosea > Eutetramitea > Acrasida > Naegleriidae > Naegleria > Naegleria lovaniensis. The sequence continues at coordinate 258,131 of NW_025407860.1, read as the reverse complement.
GATTGGAATTATTGGATGAGTTGATCATTAAGGCAATCTGTATTGCTAAAGATTCAACATACAAGTCAAATAACAAGAAGAAGAAGAAGAAGTGTTTGTTTCAATAAGAGGTAATCACCATTCATAGATTTGAGACTATTGAAGTAGTATATTTATATATACAACTATTCATTCTGTGATTCGTTATTGAATTTCATGGCCCTCTCAATTTTATGAAAATCTTCATAACTAATCGATCGATGTCCATTCCGGAATGACATGCCCCAACTCTTCTTATTGGTGATAAAATCCAAATCATCCAACAATGTTTTCACATGAACTTGTTGTTTCACATCCATATCAAATTCTACCTTAATTCTCCATGGTTTAAAATCGTCACTCATGGTCACTTGATAAGGTTCATCCTGTTGGGAAACTGTGGCCAACGCTGTGAACGAATGACATTGATTATTGGTTTTACTTGAAGTGCCTTCAAATTTCAATTTTGGAGAATAGAATACAATTCGATCACCTGCTTTCATTTTCGAAAGAGGAGTACATTTTCCATGACATGCTTGAGCAATGCCAAGTTCCATTCCGCGAGAAACATGATCTTTCGAGGCAACTATGAGCCAATACTTGCGCGAGGGAGTTTTCATTTTTTTTTATCGCTGGCTTTGGAGATCTTGTGTCCTCTCGAACTCTCTTGAAACAAACGATGGCGGAGGACAATTATTCACACAAAATGTCCTCAACATGAGTGTGAATCGTGTACATTTCCAACACAACCTTTCATGATGCTCATATGACATGCATATGTCTCTCAGTTATTATTAACAACTGAACGTTCATGACATTCATAAAATTGTGTCAATTTGCTCTTCCGCTCATTTATTCTTCTTCTTCTAATTTTCTCTTCTTCTTCTTCTTCTCTTCCTTCTTCTTTTGTTGAACAGCACCCTTGATCCATTTCGTCTCTGATTTCTTCTTTTGTTCAATGGCTGAAGCAGCTCCAACTTCTAATTGTTTCAAATCCACGTATGGAGTATTCTTGAGTCCAAAAGACTTGGTCACTCCAGCTACATCCAATAATTGGAATGAGAAAATGTCTTTCAATGGATGTGAGGCATACGATTTGATGAAACCTTTGAATGCTTCTTCTGCATTCTTGAATAAATAATAATTGGAGGAAATAATCTTTTCGAGTTGATCTTGAATATTTGACATTTTAGAACGTGGGAAATCTAATTCATTGAGTGGAATGTTTGCCTCACTCAAATACTTTAAGAAACCTGTTTCAGAGGGTAATAAGAGCAAAAGGGCACGACCTACATTGCCTGCTCTTGCCGTACGACCCACACGATGAATGTATTCCTTTGGTGCTTCAGGTGGATCGTATTGAATAATCCAATCTACTTTTGGAATGTCCAATCCTCTTGCTGCAACGTCAGTACTCAATAAAATTCCACTCTCTGCATTGCAAAAATTGAAAAAGGCCTGTGTTCGCTTGTTTTGCTTCATTTTTCCATGAAGAGCTGTCACAGTGACGTTAATATAGTTCAATAATTCTGAAAAGTATTTCACAGCAGCACAACTACTCATAAAGACAATAATTTTCTTTCCCTTCTTTCCTGCACTAGCTGTGGCCATTGTCTTTTTGAGAAATGAGTATAACAAGACGAATTTTTCAGCTGCTGGAACCACCACATAACCTTGTTCCAAATTTTGTGCTGTCGAATATTCTTCCTTATCCACTCCTTCTTCAGGACTAGCAACACTTGCAGAATTCAAGTCCTCAATTCCAACAAAAACAGGATCTCTCTTAATACTCACTCGAGCAATATCGGCAACCTTTGTTGTTTGTGTTGCGCTGAACAACAATGTTTGTCTTCCCTTCGATGGTAATAACTTGACAATGGCTTTCAATTCATCCTCAAAACCATCATCCAACATTCGATCTGCTTCATCCAACACCAAGGTAATCAAATTCGTGACTAGAAAACCCTTCGTATGAAGTAAATGATCCAACAATCGACCCGGAGTGGCAATCACAATATTTGCGCCCTTGACCAACTTTTCAGCCTCTTGATGTTTTGATTGTCCACCAATCAACAAGGCATGAGTTTGTTTCATAAAGGTCATTAAGGACTTACAAACTGCATAGGTCTGTATTGCCAATTCTCTCGTTGGACTCAATACAATCACTCCCGTTCCATTTCTAGGTTTAAACTCAGCTCGATATAACAATTCCAAGCATGGCAATAGGAAGGCTAATGTTTTTCCACTTCCAGTTTTGGCTTGTGCCAGTAAATCCTTTCCAGCCAATGCAATAGGAATAGAACGAGCCTGGATAGGAGTTAGATATTGAAAGGATAATCCCGATTCTTCGCCATGATCAAAGGCTTGTTGTAAAGGCTCACAAAGTTTGAGTTTAGAGATGGAAATGTTCGTTAGGAAGGAACTAGTCGTAGATACTACTTGGTCATTCTCTTGATGATGAGCTACGGAAGTGTCTTTGAGAGAATATCCGTACTCGGAATAGTAATCTTCTTGTATGGTAGAAGAGGAGGTTTCTAATGAGTCTGATTTCAGGGTTGCTCCATTATTATTATTGCTGTTGTTACTTGTTGTTTTGGAAACAGCCTCATCATCACGGGTTTTATTCTTTTCTAATTTTCTCTTTTTAACGGAAGAGGCCTGTTCCGAAGTGGTTGTGTTAGTCTGCTTCTTGTTGGATAATTCTGTTGTTGCTGGAACATGATCCTCTTCTTCTTCTTCACGTGAAGAAGTAGCAGCAGTAGCCTTGGCTTTTAACTTTTTCAAGAGTTGTTGTTTGAGAAGTTGCGAAGACATTTTTTTCAAATATTTTGATGAACAATTCAAGTCAGAGCAAAATTTCATTTCTTCAACATTCCAATGTATCCAACAAAACACCATAACCTCAATGAAAACATCCTTTGAAAACCCGAACACTTCACACTCTTATTATCCCTTCATCTCTTTCTTCACTGAAGATAATTTCGTTGAATTCAATCAAAAAAAATGCAAAAATTCGTTGCTCGAAATGCCAACAGCAAACAATTATCATCCTTTCGTTTCTGCACTCGGAATGTACTGCCCATATCGGACTCGTCCACTAGCATCACCACACGGTTAAAATCTATATTTTCTTTTAGCAAGAATTATCATCATCATACTTGTTTCATTCATACAAATATACCGACCTCTTCTTCTGTACTGGTTCATCATCATCAACAGTCGGATCATAGAAGAGAATTTTCTCGGAATGTACTTGCATTGAAAAAGAGTGGAGTAGAGAATGATCCCTTACTAAAGATGCTTGATTTTGCAAAACAGGAAGTGAGAATGAAAGAAGATGGATTTAAAAAGACAAAAGATGGTCGGTTCTACACCAAAACATATATAGACCCCGAAATGATGACCCCAGATGAAAAACAAGAATATGAAAGCGGTACTTTTGATGACGTTAATGAGCAAGATTTTGAATCATGGATGAAGAAAATGGAAAAGGAAGAACGAGTCATGTCTCGTTCTCATGATGAGTCTTTTTTGAATGATACAATTCCAGGAGAAATGAAAGATTTCAGTTTTTCAGATTTATTGGACGAAGCAGAGCAGTATTTAATTCATGGCAAACCAATTCCTTTCTTTAACCGACTTGCAGATCATGTACCTCGAGGAGAACGAGAAGACATATTCAAGCGAACGGATTATTCTCACTTAAAGGACAATCCACCAACAATGAAAGACGTTCAACAAATGGTTAAATTTACTGAAATGGGATCAGTGAATAACGATGAGAAGAAAGATGTTTTTCGAAAAAAGGATGGAAAGATTGATTATGTAAAAACTGAGCGAAGAATGTATTATCAGGCTTCGAAAAAGTCAACTATTGAAAATTTCTCTGAGGTGGAACATGATGAAGAAGAACCTGGTGACGTCGATGAGGAAAAAATGGAATATGACACACCTGAAGATTTTGAAAGAATTAAGGTTCCTGATGATGCCTTCTCAGCCTATCACTATTTTAGAAATGAAGTTTACCTGCGGAAAGTGGATTATCCAAAATCTCGAGAAGAAGAGGAGCAGGAGATTTCTGAATTTTTCATTGAGGCCTATCATGATCCTCATGCTCCAAAATCATACAATGACGATACCGAAGTGAAAGAGTTCTTGTTAAAGAAATATAACAGTTTTGACAAGGCATTGGCAACGTTAGAAACTGGCCAAAGTAATGCTACTCCTCTTACAGCAGTGAACCGATTATTCGAAATTAAGGAAGAATTATTGAAAAATCAAAAAAAGAAAAAAGATCGAAAAGCAGATCAAATTCTTGATCGTATCACTCAGCTGAATAGAGTTGTGCTTGCAAAAGGACAGATGGACGCCAAATTTGAATATGATCCATCCACAGGTCGAGTGGAACGAAAAAAGAGAATTGTCGAGCAGGATGTCATGTATGAACCTATCAAGAGCGAAGACATCAGCGAAGAAAACAAAAAATCCAATGCTAAATTACCCAAAGCTGAGTTGATAGGTGACACTGAAGATGACATTGATGAAGAGATAATGACTCAATACATGAAAGACTTGGAGAGTGGCGAAACGTATGAAGAAGAAGCCACAACAGAAGAGATTTTATTAAGCAGACTCATGCGGCAAGTGAATCCAAACAAGTTGGACGTTGAAAATTTCACAGAATCAGAATTAAGACGACTTCAAGAGCTTGTCCACGAAAATAAGGATAAATTTGCCAAACTATCGTCAAGAAAAAGAAGGAGATCATACACACCACGAGCACCTACTATGGACATGTTCTTGCCTAGTGACAGTGAGCTTGAAAAAGCCATTGAAAAGGAGTTTGGTATTACCTATGAACAATTTAACAGAGCTGTTGAAGAAAATCCACAATATGCACAAATCATGGGTCAGCTTGGTCATGATGCTGATTTTGCTTTCCGAGCATTGTCACAAGCCATTGTTGAAATGGGAGGCACTCAGAAGATAGAAGAGAAGCTGAACGAAGAGAGTAAAGTGAATCGATCGTTTGGAGAATGGATGAATGTGTTTAAGAGTGACCCTGCCATGGCCAACAAGTCGTTTGAGGAGATAGTACAAGAGTATTCAAAGAAATTCAAAAAGAAATAAATTGTGTCAAACAAACTTGTTTCATCTTTGATGTTCCTAAATTCATTGTTGAAAAGAAAAAATTTAATTGATATCTATATCTATTACTACAAAATGTGTGGCCGAAAGAAGTCAAAATTGTTTTTTATTGTCGACAATGTTGTATGCACAAGTCACGTGCTACACGACAAGATCGGTGCTACTTAAATTCTTGCTATTAATGAGATTAAGCTCTTGATTTTTCTGCTTTTGGAGACCCAATTTTAATCGTTCAAACAGGTCTGTTAAAATTCGTTTTACCTCTTTACCAATATCATCAAAACAATCATCATCGGCGTTTAAATACGTCTTTCGACATTCATCAATTAATTTCTTATTAATATTAAGGGCAAGAGGACCTGAACGAGTATTTTAAATTGAAGCAACATGATAAATTGATTGTCAACGAGAAGTTCACTCAACGTACCTTCAGGATTGACATATACATTGAAAATATTCACAGCCATTTCAACTTTCTTACTCATTCGAGCTTCTTTTCGATAAGCCTTCCATTCTTTCCAAAAGAAAATTGATTCTTCTGCATATTCATCGACAGCAAATTGTGTCAGTATGGTACAAGCTTTTGGGTGCTGTATAATTGGTATTGTAACACACAAGTGTCACGTTCAACAACACCATTTAGAAAGAGACTTCAACACTTACCTTCAATACATCATCAATACTAGCAAAACGTTCCATATAAATATCAACATCCTCTAAACTTAGTTTCAATTCCAAATCATGAGCAGATGGAGAGCGACCTGCTTTGCATGTCATAGGTGATGCATTCTTGGTGTCACATGCCAGGTCTTCGGTTGCCTTTAAACCGCTCACTGTTCGCATGAGGGTTGTTGGTTCAACATATTCATTGAGCCTAACGGGACGCTTTCGGGAAAATAAATCCTCGCACTCGAAGATTTCTGGTGGGCTGCATCGGAACCTTGACCGTTATTATAATTGATACTTGTTGTGAAACCGTTTTGACCTCGTGGTGACCTCTTCAACGGTGTTGACATGTGACTTTCCAAAGAATTACTCAGCGGTGGTGATGATGATGCCAACGAGGAAGGAATTGAAGGACTCTTCTTCATTTTCAATGGTAAGCTGAATTTCTTTGCAAGTGATGACAACGGAGAGGAATTATCAGAACTAGAACTTGAAGAATCATTGTCGTCTGCAGCAATGTTTGATGAAGAGGAATGATTGTTAATACCACCTCGCGGAGAGCCACTTGTGAAATTGTTGTTGTGGTTGTTGATGCTACTACTACTTCCAGAATGCTCAGCTTGATAGACATCATCGAGTAAAATCCGAATGTCTCCAATTCTTTCGTTTTTCTGTCGTTCCTCTTCAATGAGCTTTCGATAATTTTCATCCAAATTTGAAGTAAATTGAGACATGTCCAAAATACTCAATCTCTTTGAACATCTTCTAAAATTTGTAAACCTATAAAACTCCTTCTTCTTATCCAATAATTCAGTAGATTCATGAATACTATGAATAAAGAGTTTTTTCAAAATCATTTGATTACCCAAATTCATGGCATCACTCGTATTCAAATTAAAGAGTGAACTCAATACACGAATGGCTTCTTTACCGCTAAAACAATCTTTATAGGTTGTAAAGAGGCATGTATGATCTTTGGGTTTAATTTCACGTTTGAATTTGGTAAAATAGAGCAAGAGCTCTTGATCCGAAAGTTGTTTCATCAAATTTGTAGGTGTTTTTATAGGTTCGGAAGTTATTAAAAAACTGTTGAATGATGATACAAATGCTATTATGAAAAGACCAATACTCGGTGAGAGAAACAAGTTTTTCGGATATCCACAAATACACGTTGAGCTTGCAATAAATAATCTATGAGAAAGCTTTGGTACAATAGACGAGAGGATGTTGTTCGTTGGAATTTTTTTTTTTGAAAGTTTCTTTTTTTGGTGTTTTGAGATTCTTGAAAGACACATGTTTCTGGTTCGTTCGCATGATATTTTCTTTCCATGTTTAGACAAGTTAGAAAATAGGATGAAAGGAACCAAGGTTGAAAAAGAATCTCTTTCTGGAGATCCATTTGAAAAAAAGTTGGGAACAGGAAGAGACCTGTAGATTGTGTGAAACGTTCGAATTTGAAAAGGAGTGATGCATGAAAATATTTTGCAATCTGGTAAACTGCAAGTTCAACAGATGAGGTCTTTTATGTACATTTGCCAAACATAAAATTTCATGACCTTAACACCACTGACAATTATGGTAAATGTCAGTCGTTCAGACATCGTCTCTGGATTTATTGTATTTATTAAGCTAATAAAATGCAACTGTAAATCATTCTGATAGAAAATTGTGATAATTAAAAATTTTATTCTCAAAACAAAGAAAAAAATGCATCAACAACAACACCAAAATATCATCACGTCGAATTTATCAATTCCGACCATTTCCAATCTCTCTGTTTGCTTTACCTTGTGTTGTAATCACCATCAAACCAATACATTGTTAAATCCGGAATTAAAAAATAGTAATGAAATGAAAAAGAAGAATCAATTATTATTTTTGCAACCACATGATGATGACCAACTGAAAACGGAATCATCATCCAGCATGGATAAGAAACAACATTATTTACCTTCAGAACTTGCAGAATGTATTATCAACTGCTCACAGACTCGGAAACAAGCGATTTCCATGTTATTGGGATTGAATGATGAAACAAGCCAATGAGATGGTCTTGAACTCTATGACTCATTGCTGCTCATGAAAAGAATGAGACATGGAAAATTAAAAAATTGAATGCGAGGAAAATTATTCTCTGATAATGTCAAAGGAGTATGCAACACTCACGGTGACGAGTTTTGACTCTACTTGTTAAACATTTAGGAAATTTTGGACTGAAAGTACGCCTTGGATGGAAACAATTGAGATTTGGATCCTCAAATTAAATGGATGAAAGATCTTGTCTTTATTGTAGTAACAACCCTGTATTCAATTCATTCTTCTCAAAATTGCCAATATACATCATACTCATTTCATTGAGTGTGTAATAATCATTCTCTGCAAAACTGTTACTTCCTCGCAATTGTTTTTCCAGTTCGAGTAATTGTTTGAAAAATCCTTCATTCGGTAACACCGTAGACCTGTATTAAGTTCACAGCATGAACACATGGAATCGTTGAAAGAGAATTACTAACCTAGCTTTTTTAACGATGAAAAAGGCTGGTGATAAGTATTTTTGAAATATTATTGGAAATTGAATAATTTGTTTCACAGCAAATAAACAAACCTTCTCGAAGTGTAATATTAAATTTTCGCATCAAATACGCAATGCATATGGTTGAGCTTCGTGAAATTCCAGCAGCGCCTATTTTGGTAATTCAAAAAAATTATTAAAAATTAAAATTCAATTCCCCAAATAATTATTTTTCAAATGGTCATGATCATTCCAAATATCCACCGATGTGATTCGAAAATCAGAGTAACCAACCACTTACAATGTACCAACACTGCCTTATTTTGTTCATTCATTTGCTCAATAAATTGAAATGTTTCATCAAAATATTTCGAAATATTTTGTTGCGATCGATCGTCCACTTCCACTCTCAAATAACACATTCCGTCGTGTTTTTCAAAATAATTTGGAATTTCTGAGGTACAATTGATAACTCCTTTAATATTTAATTTTTCAAGACCTGGCCATCTGCGTGCATGTCCAAATGCTCCTAAATATTGGAAATAATTATAACCAAAGTATGTAATATTAATAATATAAAATGATGAAATAAATATACCAAATGATGATGACAAGAATAAATATATATAGGAGAAGGTCAATTGTGAACAATAAGTTTGTTCATGAGATAGGTCATCATTGCAAACACGTTCCGATAGACAAGTTAAAAAGTTGTTGTATGAATCATGAACCATTCCGATTTGTATTTCAATAACAATTCATGAGAAAGTAATGATCCACACGACCTACCTAAATACAATTTTGATTCAATAATCGTCGAAGGTTTATTTGCAAAATACGACATTTTTTTCTATAAAAATAAATGTGTATTTCGAATTTGACAGTTTGCAAGGATTTTTCCTATCGCAAAGCATCTACGGGACATAAAAAACTCTCCTGTGGTGCATGCAAACGATTGGCATAACGACTTGTGGAGTTTTGAAGTTTTTCAATTTTTGACACAACAATGAAAGGGGTCGTTTGGGGAGAACATTTCTGGTTTCGTATCAAGTATGGAGGTCGTCTGCAGCAACCATGTTGAGACTCCACATAGCTCTTATTGATACATCTATTTTCTGAAACTTTTTCCATTCTCAACAATTCTTCTTTCAAATCATGTTCAAAATGTGGCTCAGCAAAACCAAATTCACACAGTTCAGAATCAAAAGGATCTTGAATGGAATCAATCGAGTCCAACACGAGTTGGGAATTGGGTTTACAAAGATTTTCCATACATGTACATTCCAGAGCAGTGGACAAGGCTAATTCCAAATAATGTTCGCACATGGAAAACAGTGAAGAGGTTGTCGAAGATACGATCATATTTACAGAGGTATTGGTGGTATTGATCATATGGTTGTTTATGGAATTCTTTGGAGGGGTCAACGGCTTGGTATGCATAATGTTTTTCCGTGGTTTGCATTTTGAAGGGAATTTAAATTTCTTCAACTCGGAATACTCCTGAGAGACTTCTTCGGAACCTGAAAATGATGACAAAGCGGTTGATACAGAGATGCTCGCACAGGAACCCATGGTTTGTGGATTTCGTTAAGGTAAGGGAGAGAATATCTTTTTTTTCAAAGCGTGAGGGGTAATGGTAGCACAAGGGGAATCTATAAATTCGTTTTTCTTTAAATGGAGTGACGCCATAGTCGTACCAAAGATTCAAACATCTTTTTTGTTCATCGTTACATAACAGTTCGCAAAATTATGTGCGGAGTCGCATAACTTTATGGATATTGTGGCGGACATGGAACCATGTAGGTCAAAATTCACGCAGAAAGAATTTTTCAGAATTTACAGAAAACTTTTTGGCCACAATAGGTTATTTTCAGAGTAAAATTCTTGAAAATTCCCAGCTTTTCCCCCCGACACTTCTCCCGCTTCAATTTTCAGGAATTTTAAGACATTATCAGAAAAATTCCTGAAACCCTTAATGAAAAAATGGGACAAGACAATCTGGATCCAAGTTCGCATGTTTTTCTCAAAAGGCAACATCAAAAGCCAAAACCAACTTGTTCAAAAAGCAAATGATGTGCACTCTTCATGGTTTTTAACGGCCAGTCCACTTGGAAGCCCCTTAGCTTGACTTCAAGTCTTCAAACAAATCGGAGCAGTAGTATTAAACCCTCAATCATTCCTAGCTGCTTGCCAGAGTAGCTCATTGTCAAAAGCCCCAACACAGACACCAGGTCAATTGCACCACTTCCAATCTAACAAGACGAATAATGAGACAACAGAAAAACAAGCCAATAACTATAACCAACAATGATTGTTGGTGATTAAGATGACGGGAACGACTTCAACACTCCCCTCGTTGAGTTCTGTTTGATCGAAATCCCTGTCAACAAGACAAGATCTTTTTACACCACCTCTGAGAGAACTTGTAGATTGGCAAGAAAATCATTCTTGGAATTCACTACCTCCTCAATGATCCATAACTTTTGCACTATTCGTTTGTTAAAAAAGACGACCACAAATATACATTCCATGTGTCCAACAACACTCTCATACGGCTGATATGAAATTACATTTTGTGTGTGAACTATGTTTCGCTGCATACCTTGTAAACCACTAACATCGCTAACAACATCACCTGTTTTTTCACATCATTCGATTCTGAATGGCAATTGACCAATGCCCCAATAAAGCCATTGTTCGAATCGAATACAGAGTCCCATGAATTAATTGTTCATTCATAATGAAAATCCATCACCACTGGAAAATCATTATAAGGAGGAATTGGTATTTGACTTTGGATTGTGTATGGTGGGGTACGTTGCTCATTCCAGTTTTAGCTCACCATGTGACACACAAATTACCATTGCCATTGTTTTGATATGGATTTTGAATCAAGCCAGTTCCAGCCATGTAATGAATGACAACTCTTAAACGACGACAATTATTAATCATGGTAATTAACTCTTCGTGAGAGGGCGAATTTAAGTAATGAAATGCAATAATACGTGGTCAAAAACAGGCAACAGAGAGAGCACAACTACTTTTTAACACAACTATTTACAATTTATTTACCATTATTGGAAGTAGAAACCCTGTGTTCTCTTTTGTGATTGAGCCAAGAAACCACGAATGAGCTTTTCTGGTCCAACCATGCTCGTCTGGTTCATTGAACCTTTTTAAGTTGAGGATAAAGATTATCGCGCTTATCAAGATATAACTCCCGTGAAGAGCGACGTAGACTGTTTTTGGCAGATGTACTTGGCCATACTAGACCCCACATAAACGATAATATTTCAGTGCAAGTAATATACTGGCCAACGGAATAAAACTCTAAAAAGCAACTACTCTTATACTTACCTGTGCCATCTCTAAAGCATGCCTTTCTTGCTTTCTTTGCTCTTCGTTTTCATGTGCTATTTGCCTTCTTTGTTCTTCGTTTTGATGTGCTATTTGCCTTCTTTGCTCTTCGTTTTGTTGATATTTCATTACTAGATACTTCTGCTGCAACTCCAGTTCTCTCATCTTTTTCGCATGTTTTTCTTGCTCCGAAAGGTTTTCGTTTGGGGCCAAGATGTGTTGATTTTCGTGTTCGCTAAACTCAAACTGAATACTCTCGGGATCAAGTATTTCGTTTAAGATCAAAGTTATGTTTTTTTGTTTTGGCTGGTTTTGAATTGGTGCTGCTGCTTTTTTTAAAGGTTTTTCTGTCATTTTTTGTTTCAGATGGAGGGGCCATTGTACAAACGCCTACGTTGAAGTAAGTACAACATTAGAGGTCAAGATTCAACCAGTAAGAAACGAATAGGGATGGAGAATGTTATTTCTGTCCAGAGAAGGGAGAGCCATCACCAAGAGAGGAGTTTTTTCATGAGCCAGATCAAATTTCCAATAGATCGGAATACACATGTGGAACTTCACACGAGTTGAGGCAAAACCCGCAATGACTCAGATTGGGATAGATATGAATTGGGTCTTGGTATTTGAAACATGTGTGAGCCTATGAAGAAAGGTGAATGATTTGTTGTCCCTGACATCCATTCACTCTGTTATAATTCCAACAACGTCTTACTGTTGTTGAGAGAGAGTTGATCTTTGTTGCTCCGATGATGAAATTGAGATGGAATTTACAATGATGAATGAGAAAAGAAACCAACATTCAACAACAACACGTTACTGATCTTGTGTTGCTTCTAAAAAAGAACTGAAACTGAGGTGAGTTCATCATTCCTTTTACGAGTCGCTAGTACTTGAGTTTCTGGAAGGACTCCTCTTGAAAAAACATGTTCCCTTCTCTCGAAGGCATCACTTCATTGTTCTTTTTTTGGAATTTTGAGGAAGAGGAGATATCTCCAAGACGATTAAGGTTTTTCAGTAGTTACAGCAAAAAAAATAGAACCTAACGTTCACAAGAAATTATTCGCTCACGCGTCCGATTGGAATAGTACCCACTCACTCGAATACGATGCCTTTATTGAAATATATATCCATAAGCACCAGTATTGAATCGTCGTGTATGGATTCCATATCGGGTTTTGGTTATCCGAGGGCTATTCATCAAGACATGCTCAATTCCATTCCCAATCATAACATGGCGAATAATAATGGCAATAATATACAAGTATCTCATGTCACAACAAGCCATACGACATCGCAATTAGAAGATCCATCCAAGAGCAAGAGTTTTTGTGAGGCAGAAGCAAATGGAGACAAATCCAAGCGATAAATAAACCATGTTTTAATCACATTCATTACATTCTTTTTATTGTTGGGGTCGTCCTTGAGGTCCTCATGGAAATCGTTTTATAGTATGACAACCTGCCTTTAAACGAGAGCATGAATGTAGAAACAGGAGCATTTCCATAACGTTTATCAATAATAAATGGAAATCATTCGTGAAGTAAGCTTGTTCTTTCCAGAGTTAAAACAAAGAACCTTGATGATCACCAAGAAAGGACTCAAACAAGGAGACAAGTTATTCGTTTGTCTTCCAAAGGGAATTTTGTACCAACACTATTGAACCCACTGATTTGGCAAGTATAGGCTTTACATGTAGAACCACAGGTCAACCAAAAGCACTCACTGCAACTCATGGCATCTTTTTAACAAGTTTAACTCAGGACTTTCTCAAGAAGTCTCACTCGTAGGAATTCCTATTCAAGGAGCTGGTAGTGGAATGAACATGCCACTCTTCTCATTCCCAAAGAATTCACAGCTGATGAATTTTTAATACTCATTCCGCTTCATCAAGTTACTCGAATTTTCACAACACCAAGTGATCCACACCATCTTTTGGTGATGAGTCACACTACCTTTCCATGGTATTACTAGGACACGAAAGTTGTTCGCGAGTTTAGAAAGTTCTGTTTCCACAAGCTTTCTTTTAGCCCTGTGTTGCGTATTCTTCTTAACATCTGTGTCAGGGTTCCATTCCCTTTGAATTTCATGCTTAGGACACACCCATCCAACCTTTTTGATTGTTCGTTTGACTGTCCTGTAATGATCATCTGCCATCACTACATCACCCTCTTCCAAAGAATTTTCAAAAAGAGTTTTGTCCCTAATAATTCTAAAACTATCATACTCTGTGGGAGGCCGATACTTGGAAACATATCCAATGCAATAAAGGAAGTCGCACGCAAAATCATCATTTATGTGACCTCAGCATATCACCCAGCTCTGTATATTTCTCTTTTCGCTTGTTCAAATTTTGGTATGTCAATAGAGTCAAGTGCAACAGTACATTTGTGAGCCATTTGAACTCTAGGTCTTCTTCGGATTGCTTTTTAAAAGTCTAATAAACATCAAATTTTATCCAGGTCCGGTTTTCTCGTTTACTTTCATAAAAAAGCGTAAGCGTCCGGTGGTGTAACGGTGAGCATAGCGGACTCTGAATCCGTTGACGGAGGTTCGACTCCTCCTCGGACGGTCGTAATTTTTTTTGTTGTTTGAAGTTTTTCCACCACAACAAATTATCGCTGCAACGCTACTGAAATCAGAAAGGATTTCACATTGCAATTGTACTAACATTTGCTTCACAATGAACAAGCTTCCTTTTCTTTCCAAAAAAAACTTTATCATAACAAACTTAATTAATGAGAGAAATCCATGTTGTGGTGGAGTATATGGAGCTTTGATAGCACATTTTCTCGGTTCTCCTTCCTTCAACCTTGCGATAGCCTTGGAGAAGTTTTTTGGTGTTCTTGGCTGTTGTTCTTCCTCTTCGTCATCCTCTTCGTCCTCAACTGTAGCTACTAGGTCTACCGTATCTTTGGTTTATGGAGGGCAATTAGGGATTGACTTCACCAAAAACAGAGCCAAGTGTGGAAGAAATAATATTTACAAATTTTCAAACTCTCTCGACAATTTGTGTGAAAGAGAAGCAGGTAATTGATCAAGATCAGAATTTTCTTTGAATAATTCATGTCTGTGATTCACTCCAAAATCAATCATGATTTGAATCACTTCTGAAAATAAATCATTTTCAAAATCCAATGAATTGGCAATTTCAAAATAATTATTGCAATCAATCTGAATGGATTTGAATGCAAGAGAAACCAATTCTGGCATTTCATTCGCTGAAGCTGTTAAAATGAGTGAAATGGCATGTTTTGGTTCAATGTGTTCCAATTGATCATAACAATATTTGACAATATATTCCAAATTCATTGCATCTTCAGGTGTGGAAGGAATGAGTGTCAAAATTTCATCTTTTTCATCATATTTCAGATCTTCCAATTCATATCCACTATTGAACATGGCTTCAAAAAGTGTTCCACGAGAACTCAACATGGTTCGATGACCATAAATAAATGAATTGTTGTTCTTGTGAGTGAGTTTGATTCGAATATCACTCGTACGTTTGTCATTCCACAACGACTTGATCATTTCGTTTGGTGATTTTGTATTTTCAGTTGACTCTTCAAGAACGATGGGAGATATCTTTGTAATTGAACTTTTTTCAAGAATTTCAACATAATAAGGAATACATCTTGGATCTCTTATGATGCCAAAATGTCTTTCTCTTAATTTGATTTGAATAAATTCCAAACAATAATTCTTCAATTTGGTCATGATGGAATGAGAGGGTTGTTTTGTCAAGTATTGTTCAATCATCAATAATGTATCAATGACATTATCAGAAGTCATGTGTTTCTCCAATAATACCGAAATAAAATAGTTTTTCAATTCCATAAATTCACTGTGAGCAAGACCCAAAATGTACAAGTATTCAATAATTTCAGAAATCATTGTAGGTTCCACAATCGTATCTGTATCATATAAAACAAAGTCAATGACATTTTGAATCAATTCATGACAAGACATGTCAGAAAGTAAATTAAAATCTTTCAAAATGGTGGAATGAAAATGAGGATAAAATTTTTCAAAAAGTGGTTGAAAAACAATGAGTTTGGTGTTGGGAATCATGTCTCTTTCATGTTTCGATATATGTGAAACGAAAGGACAGAAATGTGAAAGGGATGGTTGATAGGGACTATCTCCATTATATCCTTGAGTTCCATTGCCTGCAATGGTTGTGATCATTCCATTGGAGAGAATTTTTCGAATTCTATGATTCAAGGTATCTGCAATATAAATTTCATTATTAGATGAAACAAAAACACTGGATGGGTGATTGAGTTGTGCATTTGTTGCCAATTGATTGTCTCCATTGTATCCTTGAGTTCCATTGCCTGCAATGGTTGTGATCATTCCATTGGAGAGAATTTTTCTAATTCTATGATTAAAGGTATCTGCAATATAAATTTCATTATTGGATGAAACAAAAACACTGGATGGATTAAAGAGTTGAGCATTTGTTGCCAATTGATTGTCTCCATTGTATCCTTGAGTTCCACTTCCTGCAATGGTTGTGATCATTCCATTGGGGAGAATTTTTCTAATTCTATGATTAGAGGTATCTGAAATATAAATTTCATTATTGGATGAAACAAAAACACTGGACGGATAAAAGAGTTGAGCATTTGTTGCCAATTGATTGTCTCCATTGTATCCTTGAGCTCCACTTCCTGCAATGGTTGTGATCTTTCCATTTTTCATTATTTTTCTAATTCTATGATTTGCGGTATCTGAAATATAAACTTCAGCATTGGATGAAACAACAATACTGGATGGATATTTAAGCTGAGCATTTGTTGCCAATTGATTATCTCCATTATATCCTCGAGTGCCATTGCCTGCAATGGTTGTGATCTTTCCATTTTTCATAATTTTTCTAATTCTATGATTATGGAAATCTGCAATATAAACTTCATCATTGGATGAAACAAAAACACTGTATGGATATGTAAGCTGAGCATTTGTTGCCAATTGATTATCTCCATTATATCCTCGAGTGCCATTTCCTGCAATGGTTGTGATCATTCCATTTTTCATAATTTTTCTAAGTCTATAATTACTTCTATCTGCAATATACACCTCATTGTTGGATGAAACAAAAACAGCAAACGGAGCGTTCAGTTGTGCATGGATTGCCTTCGTCATTTGATATTTGGATGCTTCCGATGAATGAAGAGAGAGAGCCATTTTTTTGTCGCTATGAGCCCCAAAAAAATAGATTGAACTTTATTTAGTCTCAATGGGACCGTTGAAGCAAAATGAACAACCATCCATCCTTTGAAAAGGATTGGTGTTTGAGGGATTTTCTGCATTTTGTTATTAGACTTTATTCTTTGAATCAAAAGTGTTGTTTTGGAGGTGGATAAGGAATTGATCAGTTGTCGGACGAAAAGAATAAATCAATCCTTCAACAATCACAATTACAACACGAAACAAAATTAGAACAAACCGAGAATATAAAAGCACTTGGGAGGAGGTTTCTGGATTTCAGACTGACTGGTGTATTGATAAGACAAGAAGATGAAAGCACTCTACCACAATTTTGAAACAACACACATATGTCTACGTTGTCATGCAAAAAAAGAGTGGAGTTGTATAGCAACATAAGGTTGGCTTGTGTTACATGGATTCTTAAGATGAATGAAAAAATCAAAAAAGCCCTCGCTCAATTTTTCCCAGACCTTGAACGAAGATTTGAAACGACCTCGTTTGAAGACTCACTTCCACGAAGACAAGTCATAGCTCTGGATAATTACATCACCGTTATCCTCTGTGCAAATTCAAAAAAGAAAAAAAAATGTCCACAGAAACCAATAACAACAACACACCATCATCATCTTCGGAACAAGCGCACACCCCTGAACAAATCATTACACCATGGGACGTGGAGGCAGAAAGTGAAATGGGAGTGGACTACTCAAAATTAATTGTCCAATTCGGTTCTGAAGAAATTCAAGAAGATTTATTGGAACGAATTGAGAAGGTCACTCAAAGACCTGTTCATCACTTCCTCAAGAGAAAGGTCTTCTTCTCTCATCGTGATATGCACAAATTATTGGATTATTATGAACAGGGAAAGCCCTTCTATCTCTATACCGGAAGAGGTCCTTCCAGCGAGAGTATGCACTTGGGACACTTGATTCCGTTCCTCTTCACCAAATATTTGCAAGATGTCTTCAATGTTCCTCTCGTTATTCAAATGACCGATGATGAAAAGTTCTTGTGGAAGAATTTGGAATTGGAGGAGGCTCATCGGCTCACTTATGAAAACGCCAAGGATATTATTGCTTGTGGTTTTGATAAAGAAAAGACATTCATCTTCTCCAATATGGAATATATGGGACACTTGTACAAGACTGTTCTTCAAATTGAAAAGGCTGTTACGACCAGTCAAGTCAAGGGAGTGTTCGGATTCAACGATTCCGACAATATTGGAAAATTCTCATTCCCTGCCATTCAAGCAGCTCCATCCTTTTATACAGCCTTTCCTCACATCTTCCCAGAGAATGAATCAACCAAGTCAGGTTCATCAGATTCCAAGAAAAAGTCATCCTCCTCGAGCAAGCCAAAGAAGAGAAGAGATATCATGTGTCTCATCCCATGTGCCATTGATCAAGATCCATACTTTAGAGTCACACGTGATGTGGCTCCTAAATTGGGATTCCAAAAACCATCTCTCATTCACTCCAAATTCTTCCCTGCATTGCAAGGTGCGAAAACTAAAATGTCAGCTTCTGCAGAAAATTCATCCATTTTCTTGACCGATACACCAAAGCAAATTAAGGACAAGATTAACAAACATGCCTTTTCTGGAGGTGGTGCAACCAAGGAAGAACAAGAAAAGTATGGTGCAAATCTTAGTGTGGATGTTCCATTCAAATATTTGGAATTCTTTTTGGAAGATGACGCTCTCTTTGAGGAAATTCGTGAAAAGTATTCAACTGGTAAAATGTTGACTGGTCAAGTGAAAGGTATCCTCATTGATATTTTGACCAAGATGGTGAAAGAACATCAAGAGAGAAGAGCCAAAATTACAGATGAAGAGGTGAAAGAGTTTTTATCGGTTCGTAAACTCAATTTCGCTTGGCCAACAAAGAAGGAGGTTGTTGTACAACCAACTTGTTCTGACAACGAGCAGAAATAAGGTGGTGTGGTGGTGCACGAATGTATGGATGGTCACTTGATGATTGTTTTACATAAATTATTATTTAATCACAAACATGAACGTGTTCTTCACCAAAATTCATGCTTTTCAAAATTATTATCGAACCATCTCTAAAATTGTTGTATTGTCATTTTCAAAAACTCGTAAAACGTTACCGCTTGTTGGGTGAGTATTCTTTCTTTAGTCTCTTACTGGCCTTTCATGTCTTTGACTGTTGAAATAAGTCACCTTTCACCAATTTTTCAAGAAAACTTTCAAAAAAACAAATTTTGCTTCCTCTCTCTCCATTCAACTCGTACGAGAACCACCACAGGAACACCTTCCAATCAATTCAATTCCAATCAAACGAACACCTTTCAATCATCGAGAGTCTTTCTCGACTTCTTTCTCTCTTGATTATTCACAACCAGTGTGTCCGAATCATACAACACAGCCTCTTTCTCTTTGTTATAATTAATATTATTATTATTATACAAATAATATTCGTTTAACAACAGCAACAACAAGAACTTTAAAAAAATAATAATTTCTAAATTAGTGTGATTTTACATCATCATCATTGCAAAATGAAAAAAAAAGACAAGTCATCGAATCATCAAAACAAAGAAGAGGCTCCCTCTCGTGTGTCCATCTCTTCCAATGATTCTTCAGTTTCTAAAGGAAGTACTGAAGAGGTTGAGATAATGACAGATGACATGCCTGGTTCTGCTGCCATGCTCGCAACACAAGGCAACAAACGAAAGCATCGATTCAGTATTAGAAATCTATTGGGAGGTAAAAAGAATGAAGTTGTCAGTCCACGTGCCAGTAGCAACCTGTCAGCTGCCACTCAATCCACTTCAGCTTTGGATGATTTTAAAAAAATGGCAAATATGGAAAAATTGAGTCTAGATGCTCCTACTTTGGACGGTTCGGACTCGAGTGATCAAGCATTACTCGATTTACAACGAAGAATTGCCGAGAATGATTTAAATTCACCAAAATCTCCACATGGACTTTCAACGTTTAAAAGTTCAAGTCAACTCAGTAGTGTGAGCTCTCCCAATACAGCAACGACCATGACTGATTTATCTCCTTTCAAATTGGCAGAGAATGAAAGAATTGTGACCATTGAGGAATTGGAATTATTGAAAAATGTCGCTACCAATGCTGAAGAATTGAAAACTCAACTCGAAACCAAGATTTTACAATTGGAACAATCGTTATCAACGTTGAAACAAGAACATGAAACTCAATGTAAGAAATTGGAAGAGGAGAAACAATTGCTTTCTGACTCGTTGGACAAGTTACGTCAAGAAACAGAATCCAAAGATTCCAAAATTTCACACTATGAAGAACTTGAAAAGAAATTGCAAGAAGAAAATTCCAAATTGCAGCAACAAGTTCAAGAACATGTCAAGATGCTCACTGAAAAATTGCAACAACAAGATGAAAGTGGCAAGTCCATTGTGGAATCTTTAAAAAAGAATCATGAAGATACCATGAACAAGATAAAAGAAGAATATGAAAAGAAAATCAAAGAACTTGAGATTGACAATGAAGGACTTCGTGACGATTTGGTAAATTTAGATTCACGAGCATCCGATGTCAAGAAACAATTAGAAAAGAAGAATAAGGATTTACAACTTTTACTCGATGAAACCAAGAAGAAACTTGAAGAAGAAATTGAAACTCTCAAAAAAGAGAGTCAAAAGAACAAACGAGAAGCAGGTCAACACATTATCAATAGTGGAGGTGACGATAAAGTGAAGGAAGAATTTGAAAAATTGAAACGTTGGAATGAAGAACTCAATGACATGCTCTCAGTGGAACAACAAGGAATTGCTGCTCTTGAAAAGGAACGTGACAATCTTGCATTACAAGTGAGTGAATTACAAGCAAAATTGGAAGGCACTCCAAAACTTTCCGAAGACGGAGAGCCATTGCCTGATCTTGGAACATTGTTAAAACAATTGGAAGATGTCACAATGGAAAAGGAAGTGTTGGAAGAATTGAGACAAGAAGAATTGTTGGATTATGAAAAAGTGAAAGAGGAGTTGACTTTGGAAAATACCAACTTGAAAGACGAATTGGAAAAACTTAAAAAATCCAAATCAACTCCGGTGGTCACTTCTTCTCAACCATCCGCAGCAACCATTGAAGAAAATGGTGTCACTAAAACTCTTGAAGACATCCTTATGGAAAGAGATGTCTTGGAAGAATTGAGACAAGAAGAATTGTTAGAACATGAAAAAGTGAAGGAAGATTTAAATGCTGAAATTGAGGTATTGAAAGAACAAATTGAAGAAATCAAAAAGAATCAATCAACAAGTATGAACAATCATGTTTCGTCCAAGAATGACTCGACATCACAACAACTTCAACAACTTGTTGAAAATCTTCAACTTGAAAATTCACAATTGAGAGAATCTCTCGAACTTGCCAAAAATGTTCAAAAGATCATTGAAAAGGTTGAAGTTGAAAAAGTCGTTGAAAAGATGGTTCCAGTTGAGAAGATTGTTGAAAAAGTGGTTGAAAAAATTGTCACGGTCAGCAATGATGATGATTCTTATATTAAGAAGGAACTCGAGAATTTGAGAGAACAAGTCGATTCTTTGATTAATCAATTAGATCAATCGCAAGAACTTGTTCGAGAATATGAAAAGAAATTGGAAAGTGAACATCTTGTCATGGAACAACTCAAGAAGGAAGTTGAAAAATCTCGTTCGTTGCATGAAGAGTTGAAAAAGAAACCATTCGTGTTGGAAAATTCACAACAATTGTCAACTTCTTCCGCTGCTGTTGTTGCTGCTACAACGATGATTCAAGAGAATTTGGTGAATTCTAAAACTCCTCAAGAAGATTCAAGTGTTAGATCTGAAAGTTCAACATTCTCTAATCAACAAGTCAGTGTTGATGAACAAGCTACACAAGATATTAAGCTTGTGGACAAGCCAGTGATTGCTTCTCTTGAAAAGGATGATCTTTTCAAACTTCGATCGAAATACGTCTTGTATTCAGAAGATGGAGAAGAGAGTCAAACAACCTCACCTCTGCAAACTTTGCCTTCTCCATCAACAGTTGCAGCCGTTGAGGAGGAGCCAGTTGCGGACGAAGAAAAGAATCAAGATGAAGATGACATTTATCAACATGAATTGAACCAATTTGAGAAGGATTTGGATCGAATGTTAGTGAAAAATTCAATCAATTTGGCAGGAAAGATTTCATCATTGAAAGAACTTGAATTGTTGTGCATCAAGTTGAAATATAACAAGACTTGTAAAATTTTGGACTTGTCAAAGAATAGCATTATTGACAATAAGGGACTGAAAGCATTGTGTGAAATGTTGAAGGTGAACAAGACCATTACTGATCTCTATTTGGAAGATACACAAATTTCCACAATTAATCCACACTTGTTTGATGTTTTCCAACACAATTATACAGTCACTAATATCATCTTTTCAGAGGATTTGGTTCCTGACTCTGAATTGGATAAGTTGGATGCCCTTTTGGATCGTAATGAAACTTATTAGAAGATGTGAAGAATTTTTGTGCTCAACTTGACGTACAGAGCGAACATGAAGGACATTTAAGACATGTCCATCAGTATATTCAAATTGATAAATTATTATTATTATTATTAAACAAACAATTATGGAAATATCCAGAATCTGAACTGAATTTTTCAAGCTCTAAAAATGTTCACACACAATTACAGCCACAATTCCACCATCTTGATGCATTCGTTATCATGTGCTGCAGATTTTAACAAAAATGGACTCTCTTTTGACATTGCAATCACACAGCTCGCTCCAGCGAACAGTGTTTCCTTCTCCTTTCCAATTCTATTGCAACACACAAAATAAGGAACTGGCATAGTTTCCGAGAGCATTGGACTTAATCGATTCAACCAATACGTTTGAAGTGACAAGCAGTTTTCAGGCTCCTCTGATGAGGCTAACCAATTTGCAATGAATAACAACACTTCTGTGCCTTGTTCCTTATGAAAAGTACCAAGTTCCTTATTTTTAAAATCACTCGAGAAATTTGTTCCATTATTAATGTCCATACAAATTCCAAGTCCAATACGAACATGTTGAAAAGTCGAGTTGAGCTCAGTATTATTTACAACTTGTACTTTCTTTTCAGTTAGCGAAAAATCAAACGTTTTAAATCCTTCTCCTTCGTTGGCCCATTTCAAATCTTCACAATACAGAAAATGTTTTCTATAATTGACAAAAGAACCATCCGGAGAGACGATATACATGGAATTAAATAATTTGTAATGATTTCCAATGCTCTCATCATCCGCAAGATCATGATGATCCAAGGAAGAGCCATGATCATTCACGATTGGTTCCTTTTCGGGATAACCACACACAACAGCACAATGATATTTCCGAGCCAAATCCCAACAAAACTCATAGCAAGATCCCTTTCCCTTCTCCTCACAATAAGGAAATACATCTTTTCTATTTTCAAATAAATATCCAGTAAAACTCATTTCGGGAAAGATTAAAATATCAAAACACTTGGAAGATGGAGAGATGATCGGATCTACTGAATCATTCTTGTTCATCTTTTTTGAAATATAACGACCCAACATTTCCGTAACTTTTTGTTGATTCTGTTTCACTTGTTTCAGTTGAATGTTATATTGACAAAAAGCGACTCGGAGACAACGTGATGAAGAAGATGCAAAAATATTCATTTTTTTTGATCCTATTTCTGAGTTACGTGAAATATGTTTACATTAGAATAGAATTAATTCATTTTGAATTTTAATATTTGGGATTTGGAAATTGCATTTATTTGGGAGGGTTATCTTCAAGGCAGTTTTCAAACTTTGAAAAAAAATCATGTCGGTCTCCACTACTGGAATTCAAATCACGAACATGATTTGTGAAGTCAAATCAATCACAGAGGCACTTATTGCACAACAAGCAGGGGTTGCTGCTTTACTGGTCGTGTTGGAAAGAACACCTGTGACGACCAGTACTGTTCATGGAAATCCAATACTCATGGCTTCAAACAACACGAGTTGGAATGTGAATTATCAATTGTTGCATGAAATTAAAAATCAATTTCCAAATACAGCTATTATTGCAAGAATAAGGAAGGGACATTTGGTTGAAGGTTTGTATGAATGTATTGTATGAATATTCAATCGATATATTGAATATTACTTAATATTACTTACAAATAATTCTTGTTGAACATATGTGTAGCACAATTGTGTGAAGAAATGGGAATTATGATGATCGATGAAAGTGATGAAATGAATGTTCAAGTGAGTGAATCGTTTGTTGAAAAACGAAACACACATTTAACAACTGCAATGACTTCACCTCAAGTTATTTCAACATTCACAGAAACCGATCATCATTCATCCTACATGTGTGCTTGCAGTGATTTACCAGAAGCTTTGAAGAGAATTCATGAAGGAGCCAACATGTTGAGAACGAGAGGAGAGTTTTGGTGTCCACAGAAAGGTGAATCTTGTACTTCTTCGTTATTGCTGAGCTGCGTCACACAAATTAAGGAAATATCCAAAAGTGTGGACAATATTGTGAATACGTTGAATGAGGAACAAATTGAGAGTTTGGCATCAAGGGAGGAAATTCCGAAAAGTCTACTCCTCTCCATGAGACAACAACAACAATTGTTAGTGCCATTGTTTGCATATGGTGGTATTTGTTGTCCGGCAGATGTTGCTTTGGTCATGCAAATGCCCAATGTGAGTGGTGTCATGTAAGTGTGTTTACATTGTGGTGTCCCAAAAGCGTCTCTTATTATCAATTGTCTTTACAATAATGGTTCATTGGAATGTGTGCATACAAACATCTTAGTATTGGAAATGAAATATTCGGGGTAAGTGTGGAATTATAATTGTACAGAAATTTCAATACTGAAATTGCTGATGAAATCTTAAAGTATGACAACCCTCTCAAGTTATTGCGTTGCATGGTTCAGGCGGCTAGATTGTACAAAAATCCCTCTCTACTCTTGCAGTTAAGCTTGGAATTTGGTTCACTCCAGAGTTCTGTCAGGCCAACCACGCCTCAAGCCGTTCAAGCCAAGAAATTGTTGGATGAAAAAGGATCCTCGCAGCCAGCTCAACAATTAACTGAGCATCACAAGCCTATCGATAGTTCTCATTTACGTGAAGAATTGAGCAGTGTTGTCGCCAATAATGATTTCATGTAAAATGGATTGAATCATCATGTCACACAACTACAAGATGTATGGTGCTCTAATTGCTGTTGTTACTACTCAACATTATTTCATAATTAATCTCTAATTGTATTGTTACACAGTAATTTACATTTGTAGTAAATTATTTGGAATTCCAAAATAATTATTTACATGATCAATTGTTTCACGATATTAAATGCTGTTTTCTGTATAAAAAACAAAATTTCGTGTTGTTCTCATCAAGAACGCATTACCTTATCCAAGTATATAATATGAATAGCACGAAAATAACAAATCCGATCAAGAGACAGAACATTCCGAGCATTCCATGAGTTTTCTGTGATAATATTTTCAATTTTTGTAGTGTTGCATCTAGTACGCCTTTCGTATTACTCATATCATCTCCTATTTGTCTAAAATAGGCGTCTTGTTCTGCCAATTCGCTATTTATCGAGAGAGCAATCTCCTTCAAAACTCGTACTCCCTTTACCATTGTTCCTGCTTTCTTTTCCACGTCCTCTTCTGCTTTATCAATCAATAACTGAGTTTGTGTTGCTGTTCCACTGTTCCGAGAGGGTGTTGTGGTCGGTAAATATGAATAATCATCCTCGTGATGAGAGGCTCCGAATAATTTGGATCGGAGTGTAGCTCCATTCTTTCTCATCATTTTAATAATATTCAATCAACCTTTTGTAATTTCACTGTTGAAATCTTTCGTGTTGGATGGAGATGATGATTTTGTTTTCCGTTGGATAATAAAGGAACGGATAAACAGTATTATTATTAATATTAATATTTTTTTTGTAAGTTGCATCATCCACGATTGTTGTGCTGGCATGATCCTTTCTTCAAGTTCCAATCCCATTCAACGGTCATGGATCCTTCTGTTGTTTTGAAGATCTTGGAACCTTCTCACAACTTGGCGCCAATTCAAAAAACTTTTTTAACTGTTGAAATTTAAAATCCAAAAAATTCCAACCACCATAATGCCCTCCTCATCGTCGTCCTCATCATCGGCTTCACTCCGTAAAATTCACTCACTCATTGAGAATAAAAAGAGAAAACACAATGAGGAGCCCGTAACAACACCTTTGAAAAAAAAGAATGAAATGGTCGTTGATGAAGATGATGATGAACAAGAGGATCATCGTATGATGATGAGTTCTCCTCTTCAAAAATCCTCATCCTCTTTGGAAGCATCTACAAAGAAGAGAAAGATTCAAGAGCCTTCTCCAAAGAAACAACAAAAAATCAATACGACGAATCATTACAATACTACAAGTAAACAACAACAACAACTCGGAAACAAAATAGGAGTTTCATCCTCGAGTACGAATAATAATAATTATACCAACAAGCAAGGCAAGAAGAATGATGGTGCACTTTCGAGTCTTCAACAAGTATTTCAAGACCAGCTCAAATCATCAAAATTCAGATTCCTTAATGAAAAGCTCTATACCACGACTGGTCATCAAGCTAAAGCACTCTTTGAAAAAGATCCATCTCTATTCACACTTTATCATGAAGGATATAAACAATCTATGGAAAAGTGGCCCTTCCAACCTGTCAAGAATATGATTAAATTTTTAAATGGAAAACCAATCTCGTGGGTAGTGGCAGATATGGGTTGTGGAGAAGCTGAAATTGCAAAGAATGCAAAACAAAAGACGATACATTCTTTCGATTTGGTTGCAGCAAATGAAAAAGTTACAGCTTGTGACATGAGAAAGACGCCTCTATCAGACGAGACTGTGGATTGTGTCATTTTCTCATTGTCACTCATGGGTACAAATTTTTTCGATTATTTAAGGGAAGCTTCAAGAATTTGTAAAGTAGGTGGATGTTTGAGGGTAGCTGAATTGGAATCACGATTTATTTCCGAATCAAACAGTAATACTGACTCTGGAAAGCTCAATGACTCGTCGGTGATGGCTGATGAAGGCGAAGAGCTTACAGCGACCAAATCACCCCGAAAAAAAGTGAATCCTTTTGCTAAATTCGTGTCCGTGGTAGAACATTTTGGTTTTAAATTGGACAAGCAATCACAACCAAATGGATATTTTGTCGTCTTTGAGTTTAACAAAGTGAAACCTTGGTCTGAAATCTCCAAAATTAAGGATCCAATTGCCAAGAATTCAGAAGTGCTAAAGCCTTGTCTTTACAAGAAAAGATAAAATACTTTTTACAGTTGTTACCATTAATACAGCTAATACAATTCATTAATTTATTTTCATTACCATTAGTATTTATTTTATTCTCAACAATGTGTGGAATAGCCAAAATTTATATTTACTCATATTGACAGCGCTTTGATACCACCAATCCAATCCCTTGAATCTATTGCATTGATAAAAATTGGTTTCGAAATTTCGATACGAACATAGAGGAGAAGTGCTGATTCTTGTGAATAGTGTCAGCGTTGTGCAAGATTTACTTGAATTCAACCTTATGTAACGAAAGTAAGATCTTCACCCTGAAGTTGGGATAATTCGCTTGTCTTGCAACACCAAACTCAGAACAACATGTGCGAAATTATAAATTTATTGAGACCATTCAAAAATTTCACCAAAACAATCCATTCGATGATAAGACACTGGCCATCTTGTCAAGCGTTCTAATCTTCATTGCTTTTAGTGGCACAAAGCGGCTTCTCAATACCTCTTTCAATATATCTAGTGAACTGCAACCAAAAAGAACATACAACCACTCATGGTTTTTCAATGCAGAATTACCAAGCTCTCACCTTTGACATGTTCTCTTCATTGAGATAATTGACTGTTTCTTTTGAAGCGCGATCTACTTTGTTCGACTCAATGTGACATGAATAAAGTGGAAGCCTGTGTGAATGATGAGTATCGGATTCATTGTTCATTGTTGAGTTATCATTGTCATCATCATTGTCACTCAGTGTCATGATCTTTTCTGCATCAATATCAACTTCTACTCGAGCTCGATGATTTTCAAACAAACTCATCGATTTCAAGTAAAAACAGTCAAAAAACTTGCTATAATTTTTCATCATGTGTAACCCGTTGAAAATCGTGGTTTGGAAGGAAACAAAGGGCTGATCGGCTTCCAAAAATCGTCTTCTCCTCATGACGCAATATTTTCTTAAATATTTCCAATCCGTCTTTTTCGCGAACTTGTTTCCAGAGATATCTGAAATGCCGCGGCAAGGAACTTCAGGTCATGAATGCTTTCGTGACGCTGGTTTTTATGTTCCAAATGCGAACGCGAGTATTCTGTAGCTTTGTGAAATCCTTTCCATAATCGAGTAAAAAGCAATCTCCAAAAGAATTCGTTTTCATAAATTCCTTCATACCATCTCTTACACACTAAAAACATGGATCCGTTCAATAAAAATCCGAGAGGTAAATATGGACAAATATTTCCTACCATCACTTCTGTTGGAACTTGTTGAATCAATTCCCATAAATATTCTTGTTTTTGTTTTTTAATGATTGTTTCTAAATGATCAAGTATTGACAAGTATTGAATCCTGTTCAATGATATGGATGATGAGGAAGAGGTATTTTCTTCAGAAATGGTTGTCTTGATCAACTCGGTAAGTTGTGCTTGCAATTTGTTCATTTTTTTTCTGCAGATTTGAAAAAGCGTGACGCAACTTGTCATCTCTCTTGTAATGCTTTCGCAGAAGGAATTCCCAACATCTTGTTTGTGTCACATGTCACATATTTTTTCTTTCGTGACCAAAGCACAAACGACAAATAGGGTAAGCCAAACAGACAGCAGCAACGTGATGAGAGTAGTAGACAACGCGAGCAATGTAGTTGCTTGCATACAGGTTGTTCATCTTTTTTTTCCACACAACGAGAGTTCATTAGAACAATATTAAAATTACATGTTTGCGAGCTTGACAAATAGTTTGTGCAAAAGAGGAAGAGGTAATTGGTGAACAGTTGCAGCTTCCTTGAATAACTCATGCCTGTGATGCACTCCAAAATCAATCATGTTTTGAATGACATCTGAAAATAAATCATTTTCAAAATCCAATGAATTTGCAATTTCAAAATAATTATCGCAATCAATTTGAATGGCTGCAAATGCGAGAGAAACTAATTCTGGCATTTCATTCATGGATGCTGTCAAGATGAGTGAAATGGCATGTTCTGGTTCAATTTGTTCCAATTGATTATAACAATATTTGACAATATATTCCAAACTAATTGCATCCTGAGGTGTGGGGGGTACGAGTGTGAAAATAAGTTCCTCTGTGTCGTAATAAAGATCTTGTGACTGGGATCCACTGTTAAACATTGCTTCAAAAAGTTTTCCACGGGAAGCCAAGATGGTTCTGTGAGCATATATAAATGAATTGTTGTTCTTGTGGGAGAGTTTGATGCGGACATCACTTGTACCCTTGTCATTCCACAATTTCTCAAATGCTTGTTGTGGAGTCAATGAGGTTTCATTTTCGTCTTCGAGAATAATTGGAGTGAGTGAAGTGATGGAAGCACGTTTGAAAATCTCAACACTGAAAGTCATCATTCTCTCATCTTCATAGAGGCGGCATCCTTCTCGTAATTTCATTTGAATAAATTCCAAACAATAATTCTTTAACTTGGACATGATCGAATGAGAGGGTTTTTTTGTCAAGAACTGTTCAATTGTCAATAGTGTGTCAATGACATTGTCAGATGTAATGTGTTTCTCTAATAATATGGAAATATAATCATTTTTCCATTTCATAAAATCACCCCGGGCGAGTCCCAGAATGTACAGCTGTTCCAGTAATTCATTTCTATCTTTTGGTTCCTCAACCTTATCTGGGTCATATAAAACAAGATCAATGAAATGTTGAATGGATTCATGTTCATGACAAGACATGGACGAAAGCAAATTCAAATCTTTCAGAATTGTGGAATGAAAATGAGGATAAAGTTTTTCAAAAAGTGGTTGAAAAACAATGAGTTTGGTGTTGGGAATCATGTCTCTTTCATGTTTCGATATATGTGAAATGAAAGGAGAGAAATGTGACAGTGATGGTTGGTGGGTACTATCTCCGTTGTATCCTTGAGTTCCATTTCCAGCAATCGTTGTGATCATTCCATTCGTGAGAATTTTTCTAATTCTATAATTTTTGGAATCTGCAATATAAACTTCATTATTGGATGAAACAAAAACACTGCTTGGACCATTGAGTTGTGCATTTTTTGCCAATTGATTGTCTCCATTGTATCCTCCAGTTCCATTTCCTGCAATCGTTGTGATCATTCCATTCGTGAGAATTTTTCTAATTCTATGATTAGAGGTATCTGCAATAAAAATTTCATTATTGGATGAAACAAAAACACTGATTGGAAAGTTGAGTTGTGCATTTTTTGCCAATTGATTGTCTCCATTGTATCCTTGAGTTCCATTTCCAGCAATCGTTGTGATCATTCCATTCGTGAGAATTTTTCTAATTCTATGATTATAGTAATCTGCAATAAAAATTTCATTATTGGATGAAACAAAAACACTGATTGGAAAGTTGAGTTGTGCATTTTTTGCCAATTGATTGTCTCCATTGTATCCTCCAGTTCCATTTCCTGCAATCATTGTGATCATTCCATTCGTGAGAATTTTTCTAATTCTATGATTACAGTACTCTGCAATATACACTTCATTATTGGATGAAACAAAAACACTGCTTGGACCATTGAGTTGTGCATTTGTTGCCAATTGATTGTCTCCGTTGTATCCTTGAGTTCCATTTCCTGCAATCGTTGTGATCATTCCATTCGTGAGAATTTTTCTAACTCTATGATTACAGAAATCTGCAATATAAACTTCATTATTGGATGAAATAAAAACATTGAATGGGTGATTGAGTTGTGCACTTGTTGCCAACATTCGCGATTCGCACGCTTCCCGTGATGATTGTAGAGCCATTTTTTGTGGTTTTTTTGTTAGACGACCACGCAAGCCAACCCACATAACGACAAGAACAACAACAATGTTCCTAATCGTTGTTTTGTAAAGTCCAAAAAATGAAACACCAATTGGGGAGGCGGACAATTTTTGGCTCACTAAATAGCCATCATAATTTGCGAAATTTTTCGCAAGCGAAAAACTCGATAGTATAAGGCTCATGGCTGTGTTCAAAACCTGGACACTGGTGTTGCGTCAATAAATTGCTTACACCTATTATACTTGAAATCATGGTTCTGTTACATCCAATAGCCATGAATTTAAAAAATAACGGGCTAAAAGTGACAAACAGAGATAAGTGATTCTTCTTTTTTACTTTGAAAAAGATTTTTCAAGCTCACGAACGCTTTTTCGCTGTGATGCAGGTTTTCCGGAAACGTCATTTTCTAACAATGAGTAGAGGGTATATGATAGGTACTATTGTGGAGTTTTGGTGCGTCCGGCAAATATGCAAAGGGACTAACGAGCGCTTGGTCTAGGTACCTCTATTTTATACTTCACATTTTTAGACGTGATTTTGCAACAAGAAACAAAAATGAAGCAAAGACTGCGAAAATCATTCTTATCAAGTTACATCATCATACTCTTCGGAATTGACAACACCTCAACAAATAAGTATTTAGAAATTAAACAAGATGCCCTTGCCTGATGCGATGACTGTGGAATTATTGGATGAAGTTGCTTGAGAAACTGAAGCAAAAATCGTTTAGTCGAATAGTGGTTTGGACTTGTAATTGATAGTAATTTGTTGTAGTCGTGTTTGTTATTTACTTGATTTCAATTCAGAGTGATAGTAATTGAAATCGAATAATATCACTTGAAAATACAAGTGAACTGTGGTGCAATAGTATGCTTGATAATATGATGGTGATAACTATTTCACAGAATGAAATGCTATCGGATTGATATATTGATCATTCAAACAACAAATCATCAGCTTTATTCATTGGAATGATTGTTTCATGGAATGCGAGTTGCTTACTGTCCTCGGAAATCATTATTTCTTGTGAACATGTATAACTCTCCTCTCTCGTTCTTGTAATTAATTCTATCATCATCATAGGTTGTGATCGATCTTGTGGTCGCTATGGTTGAAGTGTCTTGTGTGAGTGATTGAAGTCATGATGAATTATTGATGTGGTATGTATGCTCTAATGAACATTTAAAAATGATTTATGGGCTCGCTTTCGATAAACAAACGATTGTAACGTTGTATAGTACATTGCGAAGAGTGTTTCTATGGCTATTGATGACGGATGTGATCACCATTTACAGAGTAACATCATCAATTTTATTGTGATGAGATTATGTCATTCCGAGAGTGAGTTTGGAATTAACATTACATGTCAACATATACACCATGATGAGTGAAGTATATTCATGTTCGTTTCATTCACTGATTCATCAGTTTATCGAAATGGTGTCTCACTCTTTAAATTCATTTTTCTTTTTCACATGACATTACAATACAAATTAATTTCAAGAATGTCACAGTGATTTTGTATGATAGTATTTATAATGACATTGTTATTTTGAACTTTGTGGAATTTATCTATTTGAATTGATTTTATTGAGTGGCATCTTGGAAGTGCAGAAAATATTGTGAATTAATTTTGGGAGAGTGAACTAAATGATAATTTCTATAATAATCTAAAACCAAAGAAAAAAAATCAACGAAAGGGTTTATTAATTGTGACAAAGCCTTTGGTTTAGTGTGTGGAAAGTGTGATGGACAATTTTTGAAACGCAGGCCATTTCGACGAGCAATTAAAAATATATAGGAAATGATTACCCAAAATCAAAAACTCACTTCAGATAGACTTGTTACTGGTATTCAAGAGATATTGAAAAGCAATGGTTAAACTCTAGACGACATTATTGACTATATATTTGAAAAAGATTCAGATTCTCTCTACAAGAGAATTGACTCCTATGTATCAAAAGGCCATACCAACTACACAAGACTAGCACATCATTTTCAAACACTAGCATCACCTGAATTACAAGACAATTTATCACCTGAAGGTGCTGTGTACTTTACAGACACCAGATTGATGTCAGATCATTTCTTTTGCGAGCATTATCAATATCATGCATTGAATTTTATTGTCTGTACCAAAGAAAAGCTTAAAGAACAGCGTGATGAAATGAATGAATTAGTTCAACAAATATTTCACATGTCTCATGACAACAATTCTCTTCATGTGGACGTTTCGTGTTTACTGCACGAAGTAGTTGATCTTATAGTGAAGTTGGAAGGAAAAATTCCTGAAAAATTGGAACTGAAAAGTTTTTGGGATGGCCGTTCTACCAATGAAGTCATTCATGCATTTGTAATTCTTAACAGTATTCTTTCTACACAATGCAGATACAATGCATTCATTACAGATATGTACAAAGGACAAGAAATTCATAAGAATGTTTCGAAATATTTTGATATAAGTTTTTCAATATTGAATGATTTGGTTGAACACGGATTTATTTACACTTTTGAGGAAAATGGGGTGAAGAAAAGCATAACTCTACCTGTTACAGTATATATATGTGCAGATTTGTCAGCATTATGGAAGCTCTGTGATGAAACATTTGTGTGCCCATATTGTGATTGTACTCATGAAAATTATAATACAATATTTGAATACAATCACTCTCTCGATTTTAATTGCAGAAATATTATTCTAGAAAAATACCCAAAATTGATGGAACATGTTGTCATTGATGTACTTTATGCAAAGCTTCGAATTGTTGGGAATTGGTTGGCTAAATTAATGTTGAAACTGTGTCCAGATGAATTAGAGGCAGTTAAAGATGTAATTCGACAGTTCCCATCACTCTCAAAATTTGAATTTAAAGAAAAACCATTTTACAAGCAACAGCTGGCAATGGAAGCAAACAAAGTCTATCAACCACCTTACCTCAATGGAAAACAAGCGGACACCTTATTACTCAATTTTGAGAAAATTTTTTTGGAAGCCTTAAACAAAAGCAGCTTTGATTCACAAGATGTTGCAATTTGGTCAATGTTTCGATATATAATTTATGGATACATGGAGGCCCTTCGCAATTACTTGCAGAGCAAAATATTGAGGAAGATTTAATTCCAACGTTGAAAAAGTTAAATGAGATACTTCGTTTACACTATCCCAATGAAAACTTTGGATATTATGTACATATCGTTTTGAATCATTTGCCTTTTATTGAAGAAATATGGCACCCTTACTCGTTTTATGAATCAAGGATGTGAAGGCGTTCACAGTTTAGGTCGACTTATCAATGAAAGAAAATCGAATCACAAACCGAACTCTTCCAGGGTTTGCTGAATGTGTTTTATTGCCATTAAGGGTGTTATATATGTCCACTCGAAGAGGAAGGGACTGGATTGGTAACAAATAAGAGGACAAATCAATTTCCAAAATTTGGCAAGAAATACTCGAAACGTGGAAACAAGACATCGCTTCCATTGATATTAATGATGAGGCCTTAGAAAAACTCGATAAGACTGCTGAGGAAACATCATTGTCAAGCACTGTCGTCAAAAAGTGCGTGTGGGAAAAAGCAGAGAAGAAAACGAATTCCATTAAGAAGAAAATTCAACACCGTACAAGAATTTTTGAGAACGGATCAAATGCGAAAGTATCGTCGCCTCCTGACAATTCCATTAAGGACTGTATGCGATGTCAGAAACAGCATGCTAAACGACTCGCATGTTTTGGAGAATGATGTAGACATGGAAGATGTTTTTCGGATGTTTGAGGATACTCAAGCTCAAGAGGAGATTTTAAACGAGATGTTTTCAGGGAACTTGTAGATACTTCTCATGCTCAAGAGAGTTTCGAACATGGTAATGCAGAAATGGAAGAAGATCCTGACGAGATTGTGGATAGTAGCGAAGTAGATGGTGAAGTGGAATTCCTCTCTGATTTCGAATATTCGGAATGAATGAATCACAACATGATGATTTGACAACCTTCTCTCCTTCAGATGTTCTGATATGATTGTAGCCTTAACACATTAATGTAAGTATGGTTCTTGTTTAATTAATATTGACGTCAATAACAGATTGTTTCAACTCAAACTCTGGTAAATTAAGTAGTCTTGGTCCACCTTCCAGACATTCCGTCACGATCAATCCACATGACATAATTAACCATTTCCCAGTTGCAATATACTCTGTTGTCATAATCATTGACAACAATGGTCAAGCTAGTATATTCTGATTTTTGAAAGGTTGGTTGTTTCTCTGTAGGAAAATGCAAATTCATGTACCAAAAGGAATCATTACCGAGCTTGGGTAAGCCAGTTTCGGACATGAAGCTGTATTTGAATACTCGTACAGGAACCTCTTCACGATTGATATTAATGCTTGTTTCAACAACCTCCTTCTTACATTGATAATTACGACACAAAATCCAATCCAAAACAGCATATGGAAATCTTCCAAGATTCAAACTTGAACCAAATTTCATACCACCTGGTTGTAAATTAGCCTTCAAAGTAGCATAGGCTTCAGCACAAAATTCATTCCATCTCCTCTCAAGATACAACATCATGTCACAGAATGACATGAATGGTGTTTGCAAATTCTGGTTCACTCTCTCCAAACATTTCCAAAACTCCTCACGTGGAACAGGGTTGGCCACAAAATTCACAATTATATCTACTCGTTTTTGATGAGCCTCAACAGTTTTCACCCAACGACGTTTACGAAACTTGCCAACAATTCCGATACGGGTGGTTTTAGTGATTCCTCGTGTAGATCCTGTATGAATTCCGATAAGGTATGTATACTTCAATTGTTTGTCAACATGCAGCAATACTTACTTTTAGAAACGTCATCCTTTAGCTTTTGCTTCTTTGATGGTTGAGTGAAGTAAGTGTTGTTGTAATGGATGAACTTCTTTGTTTCATTGTGAACCTTAACCGTCTTACTGTATTGGATGACCATGTTGCGTGATGTATCTTAGTTGTTGTAGGGATGAATGATGATGATGATGTTTACAAGTACAACTACGAGTTTCGTTTCATATTTAAATTCTGTAAGTACTGGCTTTCAGCAATGGTAGGCAACACAGAGCACGCTCCAGCTACGGAAGAGTGGATTGTTCGCTTTTGATGCTGCTCCTAAGCTTGACATATTAACGCTAGTCATTGTGATATATTATCGTGACACGAATGCGTCTAAGTATGTAACTCAACACAGTGTGGTAGTGTCAATCATGTTCACCAACCAATGATGTTTCCTTATTTCCTTTCACACCTCATTCACGACATTCGTGAACATCTCCTTCTTACTTCACACCAGTTGCTTAGAGACATCTCCAAATCCACCCTTGGCACACTTTGCCTGGAGCAAGCAGGTCCCAGTAGTGAACTTGTTAAGACAACTTGTCTGGTGGTTCAATCGACCTTGCATCACGGTAAGCTCTTGTTAAAACACGAAACTGTTCTTAGGTCATGACAACAGACAACAACGTGATGAGACTCGTCGACAGCAGCAGCAACGTGAGCGTTGTTGGTGAGCGTTTGTGGAACGTCTTTGAACATTTGATTTTTCAGTTCACGGAAGTTTTAACGAGATGCTGCGAAAATGTTGCATACCAAAATAGATGGTCGAATAACTTTAAAAGCAGTTCTATTATAATTCAATATCTATATTCAATGATTTTATCGTTCAACGGATTGTTGTCTTTGGAGATCGACCACCTTTTCCCATTTCATAAATTCCTCAGTGGCTTGAAGTCTACTAAAAGTGTCATTCAAATTGTTCAAAATGTCATCATATAGAATATTGAAAAGTGTTTCAATTTCTTTCGCGTCTAACAGAAATTCGTGACTATCTCTTACTTGGGAATTTTTCATACGCTCGTGCCATTCATGGAAGGCCTTTTTGGTTGTTGATGAAATATTGACTTCATATTTCGAATAGGGTTTCAAAAAATTTTCTTCAATTTGAGAAAGTTGGGAAAGTGTTAATTTTTGAGTTCTGACCAATTCTTGAACTTGTTCAAAGAGTAAAATATTCTCTAAGGAAAATTCTTTTTCAGAATAGGTTTTCAACATTTCAAAAAAATTCGAGTCTTTCAACAAATACTCCAGAGAATTGGTGTGTTGATGGCTATTGATCATGGTTGAAGGTGTTGTAGATTCTTTGGAGGTAGTTGTAGATTTCGTGTCGTCAAATTTCGTAAATTGTGTACTCTTTCGATACTTCAACATTTTCACCCACTCAATGAAGAGAGTATTTCCTCCCATGATCATGTATGCTGCAAGAGAAATCAACATCCGGAATAAACCGCTCAATACAGAGATTCGCGTTGGGGTAAGGAAAGGAATGAGTAAAATCAGAATGGTAATCAAACAAATCAAATCAATTCGAATGTAAAAGGGATCATCGAAAAAGAGGAAATAAATTAAACCTTTTTTCTTAATGTCTCTTCTGTGAAATATAAAGTCAACAGTACTGTATATAATGGCTGATAAAATTGCCAATGTAATAATCGATCCAGTGATCACATTTCGAGAGATGCTCAATGAATTTGTCAAGTAAATTCTGGAAAACATTGGAATAAACACAAGCATGATTAAAAAGGTAAATAAGCATGCCAAAAGAGTGATGAAAATTCCAAACTTCTTTGAAGCCAATCTCTTGTACAATCCAATATTGTTTCGTTTTGAAATAATTTCATATAAATTTCTCAAATAGAGAACTCTCAAAATTGTGATAATGTAAATCACTGTTGCCATTGTCGCTGTGATAATGGAAATCATGGAATATAAAACTGGACAGGTACTGTAAATAAATTCACCACTGCTCAATATTCGAATCATTACCAGTAATGGGCCACACCAAGGAAGCAATAATCGGATTTTCATTGAATTCTTTTGACACATACAAAAGAGGAAAATGTAATATATCAAGCAACATAAAATGGAGGCAAATTGAAAGTATTCACTTGCTAACAATGGTTCAAACAAGCAAATGCTTGTGTGACATGAATATTGAGAGCTGTTCATCATTTCATTTTGCATGATATAATCCAATCGTTGTGAGAGGGTGATATTTTCGTTAATGGTAGGCAAAAACAGTTCATGTGAAAATGTTGAATTGAGAAAAATGTCCTCAAGAACAGTGTTAGTGGCATTCTCGAAGAAGGGTTGATATTCTATCACCAGTGCCATTGTCTTTCTAAATTTTGACAAAATTTGATTGGTAAAACTCACAAACAATTCAGAGTGTGCAACTTGAAAAAAGTTTTGAGCTCTCCTCAACCAACAATAGTCATGTTTTTCATAACAGGACGAAATACCTGAAGTTGAAACATTCATTCTGCAATATTTCATCTCGTACAAACAAGAAATCATGTCATCTTTCAAATTCTGAATCAAACTGGCCGAGAAAGAGTCGTGGTTAACCTGGTAAGATGACGAATCGTTCATCCAAACATATTGAATTTCATAGGGTGAAAGGATGACAACATTAAAATCACTCAACTCCAAATATCGAGATTTTGAATTCTCTCGAATTTGTCGAATCAATTTTGGAACATCCTTATCAGTCGTGATTAAAAACTCAATTTGATTGGAATCAACAAAAGGATTTCCCAAAATACAATCACACAACATGTTGCTCACTTCAACCAATTTCAATGGTTTGATCTGATGCATGGATAGAGCCATTTTCACACTAGATAGAAATGAATCATGCCGAGTCGCGTCATCAGACTCCAAATCAAAGGAGAACATGTGCACTGTGTGGTTGTTGAGCGCTTGTAGAGAGAATGTGGTTTCCTGTTGTTGATACCGTGTGGTGTTAAGCTGCCGTCTCAATGAAAGTACCACAATGGATGAGTTGGAGCTTGTAATGATGGCTGTAGTCCATGATGGGTTCGTTGCTATCTCTTGTTTTTGTTGTTGCGAGATGACACGTTCCATGAAATTGTCAATCGTGGTTGAGATAATAGGAAGTTTTGCGTCTGCAGAAAATTGGTTGTGCGAGCTGTTGGTCAGTAAGGTGTTGAGAAGCAGCGCCAAGAGCAGTGGCAGCATGCAAACCAGCAACTTGTGAATTGCGCCTCTAAACATTTTTTGCTGTTTGTCTTTGCATCTTGTTAGTGTGAAAAGAGTGCAAAAGTTGAATTGGGTATGAACGATTTTGCCGGGGTGTGATTGGTGAGTGACCTCCGTGCACGGGAGTTGTGCCAATAAATGGACAACCGGAAGTTGTTGTGAACATATCAGTCAAACCCGAAAACGAGCGTTGTGCAATTTCAATGTTGTTGGTTGCAATTCCAGTACAGGAAGGGTAATGGCCTTTAATCTATTTGAATGATAAGACGGACCTGTTTGTTGGTCTTTGTAATTTTGATTCACACGTAGAGCATACTGGTTTGAATTTGCTGAAAACTGAAACAGTATGATGAAACTACAAGACGTAAGGGAAACTACTACTTACTGGATAAACAAACGGGACAAACATAGCCGTCATCAATGGGTTTTCTAGTTTCAAAACAGCTTGCTCTGAAGTCAACAGTGTTCTGTACAGGTAATTGAATGTAGGATCGAAGATTCTTCTCAATCATGAATATTGTTGTGAGATATTGAATCAAACCTTCTTGTCTTTGAGGTTTCAAATACATTCCACCTGTTAAAAAGCAAGCTTGTTGCAAAAATGTGGAATCTTGGGTTGACAATACACATGCATCTAATGTAATTCCCTGAGTACCAATTAAAAAACAATATGAACCAAGACAATTCTCTTCAAAATAGCTATCCACTTACCATCTTTTCGGCAGAAAATATCGAGTTCATGACTGAAATATACTGTGAAGAAATGTCAGGTGAGACTTGGAATGTTAACACTCTCGAGTTGAGTGTGGTTCCTTCTGGTTTCTCCTTCTCCAATCTGTTAATAAAGCATAAAGCCATCGTGAGGGCTCCACACAAAGAGAAACCATGTGTGCGGGATACTGTATGATGGAAACCTGATGCATCTTCGGTGGTGGTTTCTTCTTGATCCACCATGGCTTGATCGTCATCGGAACTG
This sequence comes from Naegleria lovaniensis, assembly GCF_003324165.1. Classification (NCBI taxonomy): domain Eukaryota; phylum Heterolobosea; class Eutetramitea; order Acrasida; family Naegleriidae; genus Naegleria; species Naegleria lovaniensis. The sequence continues at coordinate 218,111 of NW_025407860.1, read as the reverse complement.
GTATGGTCCTCATTCATTTGAAAAAGACCATTCAAGATTGAATTAGAAACACTCTCAAAAGTGATTTCATTCAAGAAGAAATCTTTCACATCTTCTCCCGAGTTGGCTTGATTCAAGACACTTCCGCTTTCTTTGGAATAAATTTTGTTGTAATTATGAACTTCTTTTTTAGCAAAGGTGGTTCGACTCGGATAGAGGAAATGTGATTTACTATGATCGGAACTAGCGATCACTGCAATCTTTTTATTCCTCTGAATGGTCAGATACATGTTAATAAAAACCAACAAGTGATTCACAAATTGAGAAAATGAAATTAAATTCTTGGATGCTGCTACTCCGTTGGTTAAGTCTAATTTTCTCTTTCCCCACGTGTACGGATTCACATCCAATAAAATTACAAGTAAATCCAAATCATCGTTCGTGGTTATGGATCCCGATGATAACGAGGACGATCCATCATACACCGAGTTGTTGAGTGAAGTCGATGAAGAAGCTTTTTGCATTTTTTTTCTTTTTCAAAGAAGTGTTTTAATTTTCTGAATTATTGTTCATAACAACATTGTTATTCTAGACCTCACTTCACACATTGTTTATTTGTAATAAACACTCTATTTGTAAGAATTCAAAGCCTTTTTTGATTTGAACTAAAAAAATGTTTCAACAAGCTCGGGTGGTTTCAGGCTCCAGTCATGATCAAGCCTCATACAAGCCCCGTCCTCATGATGCATCAACACCACCATCACTCGTGTTCTATTTGAATGATATCTTGTATCACATCTTTTCATATTCTTTATTACCAATTGTTCAATTCCGATACTCGTTGGTTTGCAAACATTGGTATGAATTTTCGAATAGTTCTCTCTTTTACAAGAATTATCAAAAGGATTTTGGAGGGCTTGGAGGATCATTAGTGAATCCCAAACACTCAGACATCAAGAAATATTTATTCGATTGGGTGGAATTTGTGGAACATTTGTATCCACAAGAGTACAACACCATGCAACTCATGCGACCATCCATGTCGATTGAAGACTTCTCAAAATTGTCAAACTCTGAAATTGAACTCAAATTTACAAAACCTTTTCAAGAAAAATTCTTTCAAGATTATTGGAGGACCATCAAACGCTCCAAGTTAATTACGATGGATAATGGATCTGGAAAGAGAGTGAGTTTTTTTACATTCACTCATGGCAGTGATGTCATTCACTTTGCATTTGTGGATAGCAACGGTGATTTGTTAAATATTGATTCAAAATTTGCAAATGCCAAACAACACAAACAATGTTATTTGTATTATGAACATTATACGGATAGTTTGGGTATTTCAGAGACAGATATTTCCATAGAAGGGTCTGACTGGTTTTGTAACCAATTCAAACCGTATGTGAATGTATTGGGAAGAGGATTGTTCCTCTCCATGATGGAATTTGTTTGCTTGTTTGGTGTGAAACCATTCAAAACTACAAAAAAATCAAGCAATTCGCCCCATCAACCTTGTTACATGTATGAAATGAGGACAAATATTAGTTTGAGTGCTCTCAAAGACAAACCTCACCCCATGCGAAAACAAGCTCATCACATTCATCACAAGCTCCTTTCCAACTCAAATTCTCTCCTTCAAAAAGCTTTGGTTAAAAAAGATTCCCATTGGTGGTATCGCCTGTTAAACGCTGGCTATACCATTCCTGTGACAAGCCTGGAAACTCTCGCTTTTGACCATCATTTCGACAGTGAACATGTACAATTTTTCTATGCTTATTGTGACAAACATGATTTGAAACAAGTAGCAATGCAAGTGACACGTGCTCGTGTTGTCTCACTTCTGTCGAAAGGAAAATCTTTTATTGAACAATTGTGTAGTGGTTTCGACCGTTTTGGACTGTCAGATTATTTTCCTCGAGAAGTATGTTCCACTGTATTGTGTGATCAAGCAACTGGAATTCCAAATTATGATTTGATTGATTGTTTGAAAATGAACATTCGAAATGATTTTTATTGTCCCTTTGATTTGAGGAATGTTCATGAGAAACAAGAGATAACTGTTAAGGCAGACGCTACACGAATATTGTTTCTCTTCGAATCTGAAAAATCTCAACAAGAATTTTCTCAAGTACTCCCACAGAGTAATCCTCTCCTTTCCAAGGCACAAGTTGAATATCGGTATTTGAGTCCACAACTTCTTCAAAACAAAGACATGATATGGAAACAATCAAAATCGAATGGTGTGACAACTGATATTGCTTGTTATTGCGTGAATACCATTACCAAATACATTCGAGCAATGGAAACTCATGTTCGAGTGTTGAAATTATTGAAAAATTCTAAGGAAGGAGGGTTACTATTGCTCTTTATTTTCAAACAATGCCAAATGAATCCTACGAAATTTAATGACCTTTTTGGAGGTTTAGGTGAAGATGTGAAAATGTTGTGGTTACCAGACGAGACTTTCATGTTAGAGCGATTCAACTCGGCCATCTTTCAATGATACGCCATTCTCTTGTTGTTGAGCTCATGGATCATGACATATTGTTTTAAGCATGACGTTTTATGAGAAGTGTTTTTCGAATGACATCTAAAATTGGTGGGTGGGGAATTTTAAAAAAAATGAAATCACAACAAAGAATTCGTTTTGTCAAAGTTTTTCCCAATGCCTATACGGAAGCAGAAAAAGATCAAAAACTGGTCCACTTGAAGTCTACAAATCAGCCATCAGGTACCGCGGTAACTGAAAAAGAAACAAAGGATCATGTGCATTCAGGAGTTTCTGGTAATAGTCAAACATCCAAAGCCGGAACGTTGAGACGAAGAAGAAGATCAAAGCCTTTGTTTCATGATGAATCCAATCAACAACAGCTTCAAGAGAGCACAACTTTACTTCCGAATATTCCTCCAAACAAGTCATTCATTTCCAACAAACCAGTTCGGAATTACAAGACTTCTTCTTCCCATCATAACAAGAAGAGAAATGTACCCAAAACCAATCACGAACAAGATCATACAGACGCTAACGACCATCCAACAACCGATCCTACAATTTCTAATTTGAAAAACACGAATACAACAACTCATGATTTGTTGAATCATCACTTGAAAAATTCTGAAACAAGCAACAACGCCTTTATTTAAATCAACAATTTGAACAAAACAAACAAATCGAACAAAGTGCTGATCTTGCAAGCAAACACTCAAAGAGTGAAAGCCAGGGGAAAGGACCCAACGCACACAAGGTGGGGAAGACCCAACACACAAGGTGCTCAAAAACTAATTCCATGAGTAGTAAGGAATCGAAGAAGAATATTTCTGGCTCCATTGATATCTCTGTCAAAAATTGAGCCACATGATGGACAACGAAACACTTCAGATGATCCAACCGTATAAACATGTCCACAACATGAGCAAGTTTTGGATGTGTACGCTTCGTTGACAATATAAATGTGTGTCCACGGATGCTCTCTAGCTTTGTGAAGCAATCTTTGCTTGAATCTGTAATGTGACCAAGTCAACATTTTTCTTGCTGTCTTGCTATTAATTCTCCTATGGAGTTTCTTTACCATTTTCTGAGTCTCAAACGAAGGAAGTAAGATCACTTGGTAGTTTCGACACAACCACAAACACAGTTTCTTGTGTAAATCATCCACAATATTTCTAATCTTTTGTTGAATTCTTCTTCCTGCTCTCTTGTACTTGTATCTTTTGCAATGTCTGACTTCTGGTTGAGACCACTTCGATTGTAACTTGTCATACGCGCAACACAATCTACCAATTCTTTCGGCACCTCCTGAGCCCCATTTGGTTGAATAACCGTTCAAATCAAAGGTGGTCTGAAATGTTCTAACTCCTGGATCCAATGCTACAACTTGTCCTGAATGTTGAGGGGCTTGGTTCTCACCCCTAATATCCAGTACTTGTGGAATACATAAATAATAATGGTTCAGCTTGTTCTTAATAATGATGGAATCATACTGAAGCTCCTCAGGCAAAGGTTCGGCACTCTTGATATTCCTTATAAAAGAATACAGTCCACTCTTTTTCTTCCAGTGCTTGCAATGTAGAACAAAATGATCTTTTCTGTCTTTCTTTCGCCTGAAACGGATCATGAACTTGTCAATCATTCCAGCCTTCTTCTTTTCAAAATTAGTGTTGAACGCAGTCAACAATTCAATAGCGGCAGCGTCTCTTACGTCATAAGGAGTATTCACAACCCACTGATTTTCTGTCTGATAATTATCGTTATTCACCACAAACGTTCTGAAATTCTTCTTATTTTTCTTGACATCTTTGAAATTGTGTGTAAATTCTAAGCACTTGTTGTAGATCCAACGAGCAGTTCCCATCCACTGATTCAATGTTGTCCTTTCTTGTTCATTGGGGTAGAGTCGGATTTTCAATGATTTGTCTGCTTGCAATTTTTGGGGCGTCTTTTGATTCTTTTTTGCTTTCTTGAGCTGAGGTGGCTTTTTAGAGTTATCAAAAGCCACATTCTCTGTTATAGAGTGATGGACATTGAGTGGAACATCAAACACTGGCTTGGATTCAATCACAGTGAATTGAGAAAAGTTGAACCATCCGTCTGTGCATCCCTTGTTGTTGTACTGATTAAACTCATGAAAGGAATCTCTTGAACATGCCCAAAGTTTATCCGATACTTGTTGTGAGTACTCATTCCAGAATGGAATGATGCCGTGTGCAAGAGATGGATTAGTAGGAGGATGAGTAGGTTCATCCTCTCTACTTCTCTTCATTCGTTGAGATTAAGGTTGTTGTTGAGTTTTTTTTTTGATAACCTCAACAAGAGTTGAAACTCTATCAGTATTGAAGGACTCATTGAATTGAAACTCTATCAATTTGAATAACTTGATTCATTCTTTTCGTCCGAACTGATCATGGAAAAGTGAACGCCTTGACAATTCCTTATCCACCTCCAAAACAACACTTTTGATTCAAAGAATGAATGAATGGTTCGTCAGGAACTGACTGTTGATGATTATATTTACTTGTTGAATTTGTAATAAATTGTGGCTTTTGCTCTTTTATTTTAGTGCTGAGCAACTTAAAACCGTTAATAAAAACAAAACCTCCAAAACAAACAAGGTTATTAATAAACCTTGCGTCCTCAGGACTGTGTTTTAGTGATGGTTTTTGAAAGAAATTGCTGTAATTGTTCATTTGGCTTCAACGGCTCATCAAACGTTCCTTCACTCACTCGTGAGCAATTGGATAAGCATGCTGAAAAACAAAAAGTTTATGCCTTTTTTGCGTGTAAGCCTTGTTCCTCATGGTTCTGGAAGACTGTGTTTGATTATAAGAAAGTTTGCAGATGCAATGATTGTCATAAGAAATTGGAAGCCATTCCCAATGAAGAAGCGATTGGAAAAGGATATTACAAGTGTGAGCGTTGTCAGCACGTTTGGTCATCCATAAATGTCCGTTCAGATGTTGGACAACATTGTCTGGAGTGTGAGGAACGTGGCGATTCAGAAAAGAGGCTTTATTATCCATTTAGAATTGGTCCCTCAGAGAAACGAGGTCCACGTAGGAGTCATCATGGCCATTCATGTGAAGCATGTTATTTCCTTAGTTTTGAAAAACGAAAACAGTGCAAATTTAGAGTAACGAGCTTAGTTCCACGAGTTTGGAGCAAGAGTCACGAAAGTACTGGAACTACAATCTCTTCTGTATCTTCCATTGCCTCTCATTTCTCTGGGGTTGGTGTGGATTTGCCAAGGCGTTTGTAATAATAATGGCTTAAATCTTTTCGACATCTCACATGAGATCAACAAATAAATTAATGTTCGTATCCAAAGTTAAGAAGATTCAAGCAGTTTAATTAAATTTACATGGTTAGGAAATATAGCATGAGTGAGAGAATTAAAAACAAGACTGGCAACAAAATGAACAACATATTGTTGGACTGATTGGCAGGTTGAGCAGGCTTAGCAGTGGTGACAGTATCATTTCTCGTAGGAGGGTTTTGTTCTGTCGTCGTTGATGTGCTTGCCTTAGCATTATCTTCGGCATGAGCAACACTTGTTTGGTCCACTTTAGTTGGCTCTTTGCTTGATTCTTCTGGTTTTTCAGTAGAACTTTCTTGAGGTGGAACTATTGCTGCTGTAGACGATGGAGTGGTTGAGTTTGCTGCAGCGAGTGCCTTTTTGGCTTGTTCCTCTTCGTAAATGTGTCGCCATGTCTCGATATTATTCAACACCGATTCGTGTAAGAAGGTCAATTCTTTGAAGGCTGCACAAAGCAATTTGAACAAGGGCGCAACAACAAATTTTCCAAAATCCATCTGTGACTTTGGGAAATCCAAAGTATTACGATCCATGAGAGGGCTAATTGGAAGTCCTTTCTGTCTCTCTAAATCGCCCTGTGAGAAGAATTCATTAATACATGCATTGGCCCATTTCTTTGCAATAGGGAACGGCCTGCTCAAATTGCTAATGTCTGAACATTTCATTAACACTCGCATTAATAGAATTCTATCTTCGGCATTTTCGTTAGATAATCTTCCAGTTCCTATTCGAGATTCGAAAATTGAAATTATAGAAAAGTGATTGCTCATATCGGTAGCTAAAATGGTCTGGACGAGACATTTTCTGCACTCTCGAAATTGTTCTTCACTAAGACCATCTAAAAAATTGCATTCATCCTTTTGTAAAATTTTAAATGCATTGAACGCATGGTAATTTTCAAGAACACTCTTGTCATTATATCGATAGGCCAATTCATCCTCTAAATGTGTGTGTGTGAATAAATCCATGTATGTCAATAACACATATGTTAAGAATGGTTATTATTCGAATACACCCTATATGCACGTACCTGTTGCGATTAAAAAGTTATTGTTCACTCCTGGGTGATCAATGTCGTGTGTGAGCCCAGAAACGAGTAACACAAGTTTTTCAATGTTGGAAAAGAATGCATCAATCTTCTCATTATTGATCAGTACGTAAAGGTATTGTGTAACATCACAACAATGCCTAAAATTGTGATAAAAATTTGCTCTATACTTCTTTCTCAATTCGCTTAAGAAAGCCCACAATTTGTATGGCTTAATATTGAACGTTTCGAACATGTTCAATGATTTGAAGAAGTACATGACGTGTTTTTTCAACTCCTCATAGTCGGAGTATTTGAATGCGTCATAGTTCAGAGATTTTAAATCTACATCGGGCTTATAGGTGTCCAAATTGAATGGCAATTCTGCTTCAGGCTTCGTTAGAATTGATGTATTGGTCTGTGCATTGGGAAGAGTGAGCGTAGAGGAGTAATTGTTGGTGGTTGAGTCCGACGAGCTCCCAGAATCCAAACTATTGCTTCTTTCATTGATACTGTGCCTTCTGGCATTATATTCCTCGGCATCTTTGGTATATTGATTGACTAGCCAATGACGGGTACTTTCATCCATTTCAGTTGTCTTGAGAGAATCTAAAAAGGCTGGCCTATATAGATTTGAAGAACTAAGAGATTTCATCACAGAAATGAGAGCAAGTTTTGTTTGCTCTCGATCTAAACTTCCGCTCATAATGTCTCCTACTGTGCTGACAATTAACTGAATTGGTGTTTCTATTGATTCGCCAACCTTCTTTTTGAACGCCATTAATTCTTCTTCATTCTTCTTTTCTTGCATGTGAAGTTGATTTCTTAATCTTTGCTCCTCTACAATCTTGTTAATATAAAATCTTTCCCTTATTCTTCGATCTCTATATGCTAACACAGTTTGTATTCGTGCTCTGAGAATTTCTTCCTTGATTGGTTTTGGAAGAAAATCTTCTGCTCCATATTGGAATGATTTTGAAACAGTTTCGGGATCCTCGCTACCGCTCATCATTATGCAAGGAATTTCTCTGTTGATGGCCTGTTTCAAGACACGAATGAAGCCAAAACCGTCCATTTCTGGCATCATTACATCTACAAGAAGACAATGAAACGGATCATCATCATCACGCAGCAACAAGCTCAAAGCTTCCTTTCCTCCTGCTGCCGTTGTACATTTGTATCCCAAATTTGAAAGTAATTTTGAAAGCGTTTTTCTTGTAACTAAATCATCATCAATCACCAAAATATTCGGAACAATATTTGAATCGGTTAGTAACTGTGGGATGGAAGAAGAAGTAACACTGTCTCGTCTCTCCGAGGATGAGCCAAGACTCAACTTTCTCTCTTCTCCCAATCGCGTACCAGAAGCAAGCTGTTGGGTTTGTGTCATCATTTTTTGTTTTGAGAGTAGTAGTCGTGTAGAACAAAAGGACTGCTTTGGCGTTCATGGAGATTATCTCCATGTGTGTTGGTGATGCGTGTGTGTGGGTTGTATTCGTGCGGATGGTGCATAGCATCATTGAAAAACAATCATACAACATTTATTTGGTATTCATGAATGCTTTATAAGGAGAACAGGGTTGCTTATCGTACAATGCGTGAATGGGATGGATTCAATCGCGATCTAGAAATATAGATAATAATGGCGTCAGTTGTCGTAAATGACGATCAATCATAGGAATCAAAGGAAGCGTTGGTTCTAAGGTAGGTCCACTGTTAGAATCATTATTGATTTGATTTTCCTTCCTCCAATTCCTTAATTCGTTGTTTAAGCTTTTCATTCTCCTGTTTTAATTGTTCAATATCCTCTGTGGATGGTCCTCCAAGATAATGTTTCACATATCTGGATTCATTTACCGATTTAGAAATATATTTTGAAAAAATCATCGTTTTGTTATATAAATAAATTGATTCACCATTCATCACACACACGATCATCATGAAAACGCTACATACTCGAGTGGATTTTGTGGTCTCTCTGGTTCTTCATACAATGCCACAAGAGCCTTGGTAAAAGAATCCACAACTCCATTCTTCTCTAAATATTTTCGGAATTCTTCCTTTCTTGCATTAATGGACTGTTTGGAGCATGATATCAACATTCCGAAACCATTTTGTCATGTTTATGAGTGGTTCACCATCATCATTCATGAATCACATTGTTCCATTGTACTGCAACGGTTTCAAAAACAAAAATCCATACCTGATACGACATTTTGTTGCAGTATTTTTTTTGGATTTGAGTTTTGTTGGCGCCATTATAAACTACAATCTCAATGGGATTCTGAAACAAGTATGCCTGGCCTCAATCTCGAAGAAGAATTGATTGTTTTTATTTTAATCATTTCTTGATGGATACTCAGGGCACCAACTTCCAAGAAAATTATTTCCTGTCACGCTATCAGCAAGTAAGAATGAATGTGTTTCACATTCGTATTCATTGAAGGGACAAAGACATCGATGTGTTTCATCATTCTCTCGCAAAGGTTCATTAACTTCATTATACATATCTTTGGAAGATTGTCTGCGAAGCCAGAAAGCTCTGTCATAACTCTTCAATAAATTTTCGTGATCTTTTCCTTCATCAGTGTTCACCCATGCGTGGTGTTTGGCGTTGACAGTCAACCAAAATTGATCCAATTCTTGGTGAGTTTTGAAGGTAATTTCGTCAAAATTGAAAGAGGACTTGATTGGTTTGGGGATGGTATAGGTCATGGAACAAATTCCATACTTTTTCAACTTGAAAAAATAATCCTTGACAAGAGGTGATATTTCCGTAGAATTTTTCAAATCAATTCCAATAGCTTTCAGCAATGTTTGTGTAAAATGTTGGCAATTGGCCTGTGAATACCACAAGTCAGTAAAGTTCAAGTAATCCACAAGTAGTAAAGTGAAAAATGTTTTTTCAAAAAAATTGTACACATAGTTGCAAGATGAAACCAAGTAACAATACGAATATTCATAAACAACCTCCTATTGGCCAATATTTTCAACTTACAGTTTTAACATCATAATATTGAGTTGCATTCCAAGTACAACACACTCGAGTTATTTTGTTAATCACTTCATTGATTTCAGTTTCTCCAAAGGCTTTTAAATGGTAAACAAAAACAGCCTTACTCGAGGAAATGGGCCTGACACAAGCAATAGAATTATCGTTAAACTCGATATACCAGTTTCCAACAATGAGAGCCGTGTGAAACAAACCAAATCCACCTGTAATGAACCAAAATATATGGCAGTTAAAAATATTAGGAGATGGCCACCATTTTAAAAACGTACCTTTTTCATCAGAGTTTGCAATATCCAACACGTGACCAACACGACGAATAAAGCGATGCATTTGAGTTTCATTCAATGTAGTGATCACCAATTTCACAGGAAGAGCTGCTTTCTTTTTTGACGAGCCTCTGACGACCATTTCGCTTTGCTTAATGTACGGATGAAAATATCGATATTTGAATCTATCTGGAAGACACAAGTTTTGAGCAGTGAGCAACAGCTGGGTTTGTGACTGTTTCAACGATTTTTCTAATTTTTTACAACAATTCTTGACGGCGTTCGTTTCAGATTCTGTCAAGAGTTCAGGTGAAAATAGTGCTACTGGATGATACATTTGTCTAGACTTCAGCTTGGAATTGTTAGTGGTAGGAGAAACAGAGATTGCGACCGGAGTACTGGATCGACTTGGCTGTTTAGAATAGGGTTGGTGTGACGAAAAAAAAGCTGTGGAAGAGGGAGTGGCAGTTTCTGTGTCAAAGGAAGCTGCAAGGGTAGGATCAATATGCATTGTTGAATTGCAGGAGAAAGAGGAGCTTGAAAGGAAGGATTGGGAGGTTGAAGTTGTTGAGAGAGAAGGTGATTGATCTGTCTGTTGACTCAGGTCAGTGTCATCTACTAAATCTTTCACCAATGACACATCATCGCTGAAGTCCATGACTTTGTAATTTTCTGGAATGTTTTTTTCAAAAATTTTGTCCATCAATCTAAGAAAATCCTTTTCTAATTCGATTTTCTTTTCAGGTGATATGACTCTGCACCACAAGTATGACATGCAGTAAATTTCCCATAGTGAACATGTTTTGTGAGCGTGGGTGAATATATAATAAAATGCAGCTTACCTTGATGATATCTGTTCTTGTTTTGTTTTTCGCAGTAAACTGAATATTTTCTTGGCTGCATTGGTGTCCTGGGTGACTTGTGCAATGGGTTGGCATGATGAAAGGTGAAAGAGAGCTTCTCCAACGTTCTTGTATCTGGACAAGAATATCGACAAGCTTTCATTCTTTTCATTGAACTCTGTGTAACGATTATAATAAAAACGAATAAGCAGTGTATGTGCAAAATCATCACATATGAGAATAAATTCCGATTCCGAGCACTTACTCTGAACAATTGATTTTTCAATGCCCTTCCCAATTAATAATTGTTGAAGATCGGAAAGACTCCAATCATACATGGGCTGTGCCAAAATACTACCCATGTCATCGTCAATATCTTCCATTAATGTGGGTTTGGCAGCCTCTGATGAATCAGAAATTGAATTTCCCATTTTACAAAAGAATATTCATGACTTTGAGCAACAACTATGAATCCGATATGATGATAGTTCAGAATGAGTGGTAGCGGTAGTGAACTGGTGCAATATCGGAATTTGGTTCGTCGTGAGCCAGGTTGGTAGCAGGCCTGATGATGCAGTAATTTTTTTTAGAAAGAAGAAACAAGCTCGGAGTTGGTTTTCCTTGTTCGAATAGAACTGGAGAGTTTAAAATTGTAACCTTGTAAAAAATCGCCACTCTCAATTTCAGATTGGTGTGCATGATGGTCTTTAGTGTTCTCATTTGACAACACACTGATGTCCTCAGACAAAACCTCCCTCCAAAAATAATTGTCAAAATTACAACTGCTCTAGGTCCATTCGATCAATTCAAAATAATTATTAAACAACCAGCAACATGTCCGAACAATTATTAATGAATGCCATAGAGAATGGCGATTTACAGCAAGTCTCTACATTAATAGTTGAAACCAACGCGAACGTCAATTACATTGATTTTCAAAATAAGGGCTACACGCCCTGCCATTTAGCAGCAGAGAAGGGTCTTATGAGTGTCTTGGAATTATTATTGACATACAATGGTGATCCGAATATTCCGAGTGATGATCAAGTGGGTTCTCAAACGCCTCTTCATCTTGCAACCTCTAAGGGATATAAGAAAATAGTAGAAACTCTTTTAAATTATTATGCAGATCCAAACATGCAAGACGCGAACGGCTACACTCCTTTACATGTTGCATGTCGGAAGGGATTTCTTGAAATTTCAAAACTGTTATTGGCAAAAGGAGGTGATCCCGATATTAAGGATCAACAAGGTAAAACAGCCTATTATTGGGCTCAAGAATACAAACACGATGAAATTCTTCCGTTTTTAGTTCTCTTTTCAGCCATGAAGGAATCTCCTTCGTTGCCTATTGAACCAACCGCAGAAGTGAAAGTGAGAGAAAAACTTGCTCTGTATGACTATACAAAACATCATGAACAAAACAAAATTACGATTCATGTCATTAAAAAACCAGATTCCGCAGGAAAGAAGAAGAAGACAACCACAAAGAAAAAGAAGAGTAGTAAATAGCTTTTTAAAGAGCTCGATTATGAAGAAAACAAAAAAATGGACAAAATCACACAACCTGTTCACTCAGTGACAAATTTCGTTCGGGAAAATCCTGGACTGACTGCTTTTGGAGTTTTCTGTGTATTATATTTCGGAGGAAGTTTATATTATAGAAGGGATAAACCTCTTCTCAAGGCTGAGGATGATAATTAATTATTTTTAATTATAGTAATAGTAGTGATTATTATCATCCACCATGACATTTCTCAATTTACCATCACCCGACTTTTCTCCGAATATTATTATTATTCTAATTTTCCAAATTCTCTCTCCGATCATTTCATCATTGGTATACCACACCAATAAAAATTATAATATTTAAATAACATAATTTATAAACCACACAAAGGTTCTAAAATTCAATCCACACGTTCTTGCTTCAACTCCGTTTCACTGCTGACAACCTACCAACCATGATTGAAACAAAAAAAATGTCCTCACTCACAAATAAACTCACACAGTGGGTGAAAAAAGTAGTCAATTCCGCTACGGTTGGCAATGCAGCACCAACCACTAGAAAATTTGTAGGAAAGGATGTCAAGGGAAATAGTTATTATTCCGAAATTATGGGAGGAAGAGAAAGAAGAACTGTTGAGTACAGTGCCGATTATGATAAATCCATTTTACATCTTCCTCAGGATTTACCTTTGGAATGGGTGTCATGGCTCAAGTATATGAGGGATCATCCACCCACAGAGAAGGAATCAAAAATTTTGGATGAATACCGGGAACGGCTAAAAGCAAATGGTGAAAAGTGGGATCAAGAACAACAACGACAAGCTTTGCAAAGTCAAGCCAATGAGGGCATGAAACGAACAGGATTAGGAGGCTCGCGATATGGTAGTACGAATGATGACACATATTCTGGAAGTGATAAGCCACCTTCATTTCAATTTATTGCAGATCGATTGAGACAAGAAGGGAGCATGTCATCCGATGCGGAATCCTTGGCTAACGAAGTTGAAAATTCGGAACGATCACAAAACATTAACATTTCACGAGTGTTGACTTCAAGTGGAGAATTAAAATCGACCCATTCATCTCAAGACCTTGAACAATTACAGAATAGTGAAAGATTTAACAAGTTCGAGCGCACAGACAACACACCAAAAGATCCATACGCACATTTAATTCCTGACGCAAGATTGAAAAGATCTCGTACCGATGCTGATATGCAGGCTATTATTGATAGAGAAAATAAGGAATATGATATACCCAAGGATTTATCAAATCCATCGAACTTGTCACAAGAAGATATTAGAAATATCACACGAATGTACTCTCGAAGTAGGACAAGCCCTTTTCTCGGCAAAAAGCCTCAAATTAGAGCAAACTCGAATTACAAAGTTGACGAATAACTTTTTCATGATTTTACAAACATGATTTCTGAATGTTCGGAAAATGTATATATGCAGTCGTAATGATGAATTTAAGCCAACTGAACAGGGAATTTTTCAATGCTTGTGCTTTTATTTAGTTAATGTAAATAATTGACTATTTCAACAAACCAGATGTAAAATGTTTCAGAATCCCTTAATGTTGTGTCGCAATTAGCATGTCACTAATAGTATGCTGGCTCTCCAAGTAAACCTTCTCGAGTAATTTCTTGTGGAATGCTGATTGTGTTGGATTAAGGTAGAATACAATATGCATGGGTAACGTGCAAATGTGAGGTTGTGTCGAAAATAAGGAAGAATATCTAATAATGTGATTATAACTGATACCATTCGCATTACCCAGTATATATAAAAGATGATTTTTTTTAAAGTGAAATGCTCCATATTCTCTTCCCAAAAACGCTTCATCGTATGGAAATTCCTTTGAGTCATGATGATCCATGACAAGAGGACTCTTCACTCGCCGATCATCACCTTCAACCTTAAACGGTGGCCCACCAAAGAAGTGATATGTGTTGGACATGGATGTCAATAAGGAACAATTGGTGCCTAACTTGGCATACACTCCTGCATGAAAGCTCCAAGAGGTTGGGATTTGTTGAAATGGTGTTATATTGGTCATAATCAGTTGCCCGGAGGAATATGATCCAGCAACACACATACTCCCATCAACCAGTAATATGATGAAATGGAAATTGCCACAATGCAACGACTTGACAGGTTTAGGGCAAACATGAGCTCTATTGACCCAATTATGGTAACCTGTCCATACCAACAAGTAAGAATTTTTGATGCATTTCAACAGCCACACCAATATTTTCAATGAAATATTAACCAGAGCAATATTAACAAGTTGGTCAAATTATTTTAAACAATCCATATGGCTCCACCACCATCCATACACATGACTACATACCTGTTGAATTGTCAATCCAGTTCTGACCTGTCATATGAACATCCGTATCATTAACAATACACACACTAAATGAGAAACAGCATCCAACATGCGTCACTCGACTCTGATTATTATGCAATTGTAAATGCGGCGAAAAAACAGGCTGATCTAAATCTATATTTTCATCGTTCGACAAACGACTATACGCATTAGATCCACGTCCATATAGAAATGTTTCTCTTGTTCTCATGTCCTCCAATAGAAATAGAGCATGTTCTGTATAGGTTGAGATTTTTAAAACCCTCAAATGTGCAGTTGTATCCTCGGTACCAAATTGAAGTTTTTCAACTTTCCATTTGATATGAGAAGTGGACAGATCATCCACATTCGCACGATCACTCTCATTACTCGACAGTTCAAATACTTGTCTTGTATAACGATCAAGCACATAAATCAAAGAAGGTGATCCGACCAAATCTTCCACTTCATTCAGTTCATCAATCTCTACTTGTTGAACTTCATCATTTAAATTAATTTCAGTGATGGGTAATTTTGAATGATTACCACCTCTAGAAACCGTGGATGTGGTTCCGATCAACGATGAAAGATATTCATGTTGTTTACGGCTTGATTTTTTCTGTGAGGATAGGGAAAGAATGAAAAGTTTCATTTTTTTTGTAATGATTTTCCGAGTTCAGAATGGGTTGATTTCTTGATTGCTAACGATCGTTCGAACTACAGTTAAGGTAGAGGTCATTGTTTTCCATTCATTCGACGAACAATCATACATACAAAACTTGCCAAGTTTTCTAAAAAAGGTTTTCACAATAGTCTGAACTATTACTAAAAAAAAATGTCTTTCAATGTATGGATGAAAGGCCTTCTCGTTTGGCTTGTCATGATGGCATGTGAATTTGTGCATGGTGTGTTGAGAGTTGTACTACTACAACCACTCGTGGGTGATTTTAGAGCTCGACAATTGTGTGTCTTTTCTGGAATGGGAATTATTTATATGGTGGCGAAAAGGTTCAAACCTTGGATGGGATTGGTTTCATTGAGGCAATGCATTCAGGTGGGAATGATGTGGGTGTTTTGTACTCTGTGTTTTGAAATTGGTTTAGGAAGATGCATCATGGGTTTGAGCTGGGAACGAATGTTGGAGGATTATAACTTGTTTCAGGGAGGATTTCTGTCGTTTGGAATTGTGTTCATGCTCTTGAGTTTGAGTGTATGCTGATGGGAGGCTCTTCATGACACATCTCCTTGAAAGTAACCTGTAGTTTTATTATTATCATTTGAAATTATGGGATGGTTCAGAAAAAGAGAGTATGAAGAAAATATAATAATTTTGGAAATTTGTGGTCATTTGAAATTCAAACTAAATGGTCTAGAGGCAACAATTGCCTTTGTGTAATTTGGATAAAAAGTTTTGATTATACACCATCATCGTCTGAATTGACGAGGAAAACGAGAGGTGTTGGAAGTACATTGTTGTGTGTATTCATTGTTCCAATATTACGAATAGAATTTTCGGAAGAAGAATTTACCAGTCCTGATAACGATGCCATTTGATTATTGTTGTTCTTACTAGAAAATTAGTTCGCAAACATTCATCGTTCCGAAAATATGTGTTTTTTTGAAATTAATGCACAATTCAATTTGCCAATGAATTGGATGTTTTTGAGCATCCTTCCAAACCTACCTCATGGCTACTACCGATGTACGGAATTGATTATTATTTATCAACATTCCGATATATGATGATGATGATTTATTGTTTACCGATACCGATGATGATGAAATATTTCTCATCATGCTCACTCTTTTCAATACACCAGAACAATTTCTTCTCATTTTTTTAGGCAATTTTCAAAGCTAGTAAGAAATTAGCTTATTTTCAAGAAGAATTCAAGACAAACACCATATTTACAAGATTGTTTTTTCCTTGTACAGGATTAGTACTTCAAGAACATGTTTAAATAGAACAAGAAAGAATTCAAATAGAATAAAAAATGCAACCACGGGAACCTTCCGTTTCTTATCTATTACCCTATCCCAATCACAAGATCAAGGCACATCGGTTCGGAATTAACAAATTGTTATATTTGGAAGCACGAGAAGGATCTACGACAACAGAAAACAATACTACTCATCATCAGGAACCATATTATTTATTTTCGGGAGGAAGAGATGGAACGATCAAATGTTGGGCTCTTCATTCTTCATCAGCACAACATCAGCAAATACATCAACAAGAACACACAACATTATCACCTACAAAGACATCATCTCATTCCCCACACCAATTCATGTTCAGTTTAGAGGAGCATGTGGATTGGGTGAGTGATATGATCTTACTATCGGATAAGAGGCATTTAATTAGTTGCAGTCATGATAATACCATCATGCTATGGGATGTTGATATCAATAATCCACAACATTGTTTAACGTATAGGTGAGTGTGAAGTTTAGCTTGTGACTTGTTTGAACGAAGGAAATTTTGTTTTTAAATATGGGTGAACGTTTGAAACAAACAAATTTAATGATCGGAATTTACATCTATGATGATAAATGTCTTAAATCTACTTGGATTATTTATTTGAATTTCATATCGTACGATAAATATGAATTAACATTTCACGGGATGGTTTCACATACATTGGTTTCATTGTAAAACGACACAACAGAACTCACACAGATTATGTTACATGTCTTGCAGCACCATACACTCCGTTGGGAGGAGAAGCATCTACTTGTTCATTATTTTGTTCTGGAGGTTTAGATAGTTCTGTATTTCTATGGGATGCCGAGAGATTGGTGTCCATTCGGAAATACTTTGCGTCTCTGAATAATCCAACGAGTTCAAACATGCAAGACAATTCTTCTCCCATGAAAACCATTCAACAATATGACATTCAGAGTTTACAAAGTTACTATCCTCCACAATTAAGCCCACAACCAAAACACAGCATTTATGCACTAGCCATGTCTACGTGTAGTGCCAACCCTGGTTCAATTATTGATCAACATGTGATGGTTGCAGCTGGATCCACGGATCAAATGGTTCGACTTTATGATTTTAGAACCTCGACAAAAATTGGAAAATTACGTGGTCACAAAGACAATATTCGTTGTGTCTTGCTTTCGGTTGACGGCAAGAAATGTATTACTGGATCTACGGATGGTACAGTGAAATGTTGGGATTTAAAAACTCAACGATGCTTGCAAACCTATTCATTTTCAAATCCTAAAACATTAGCTCCTTCATCTGTGTGGACCCTAGAGTTTGATCCGCACGATCCTGATCAAAACACAGTCATTGTGGGCACACGAGAAGGTCTAACTTATCAACTCGACACTAAATATAGAAAATCATGCACCATCACAAACCTTCACTCCATTAATCCATACGAAAATAGAAATTCAGTTCTAAGCACCTTAATCATTCCATGTAAAAATAACAAGGCAAATAGTACTCTGTGGGTAGGAGCTCTTGACTCCAATTTATATGAATTTGAATATGGCCGAATTGTGGAAAATATTAACAACACCAACTCGAAAGATATTTTTTCTCAAGACGGTGTGACTGTGATGGCAACCACTCCAAAATCTGCTTCCAGCTCATTTTCTCATATGGACTTTTCGTCTCCAGTTACTTCTTCCAACCTTGTAGAAAATCCTCCCACTCCTAAAACTCCAAGCTCACGAAGTCGAGCCAGCAGTTTCCTCGTTCAACGAAGAGCTTTTAGTGTTAATGCCGGCATTTCACATTACATGCCTCGATCAAAGATTCCTGGATGTCCAGGTATTGTTGAACATTTTATTTTGAATTGTAGAAAACGAGTGCTCGTGAAGGATAATTCTGGTCGAATTTCTCTTTGGGATATCACCAATGGAAAAATGATTGAAGATTTTGGAAATTCACATTCTTCAAATATGACAGACGATGATTTATTTGAAAAATTATGTGCTGACTTTTCAAAAGAAATGATTTCAGTAAGAAATTGGTTCACAATCGAGAAGAAATTGGGTTCGCTTGAAATTGTCTTGACACCCAATGAATGCTTTAATGCTGAAAATTATGCCTATGAATCTGGATTTTTAGATTGTGACGAAGAAGACAAGGTCAATTATGGAGTCATGATCATTCAAGCACTCTTTCGAAGATGGAGAGAAAAACGAAATGAATTACTTGCAGCTCGTCAACAAGAGGAATCCATTCAAAATATTGAACACGGAACCAAGGATGATGAGACTCCAATGAATGACGCGACCACAACCAAAACTGCATCAGAGCATTCTACTCCTGAACAAACGGCACAACAACATGAGTCCTCAATGACCTCAGAACAACAACAACAACAACCACATTCAGATCCCATGAATCACGAACTGCAACGAGCAGAACGAAAATTTGATTTACCTGAAAACACAGCAGTGATTATACATTTCGAAAAAACTTGCTCAGATAAGAGTCCTTTCAAAAAACAAATTCGACATTTTGACGGAGAAGAAACTGAAGGTTTCCCAATTCCTCAATGGGTAGTGGATATTACCAATGGACTGCCTCCAAATGTAAATCCTCAATCTCACAAATTGTCATTTTATTTGGAGCCAGCACCGGATGAACCATTCTTGAAACCATTACAATTGAATTCTGCCAAATCATTGGCACACCGTATTTTGAGAATTTACAAAGTTGCATTTCATGTGGTAAACAAGTTGAATATTGAATTACCAACGTTTGCTGAATTGGAAGAAATTAAGCGAAAATATTATGAATACAAGAGAAAAGAACACGAATTGAATCCAGAGATTCCTCTTGTCACGCGAGAGAGTGATGAAGCATTTGACGAGTCGCTCATACTACCACCGAATATTGATCTCAATCTGAGGTGCAGACCTGAGGATTTGGTGGAAGTATTCTGTCAGGGTCACAGAATGAAGAATCGATGGAATTTGGCAATTGCAAACGCCTTCTTTAGACCAAAAAACGTTTCTTATATTACGCTGCATTATAGACAACGATATTTAATTCCTTCGTCATCAGTGCGACAGTAACAATTGGACCCATATGAATATTTTGTATTCATGTAAATAGTTTACAATGTAAAATGCGAATGGAGTGTATTTTCACACAAGTTATTTCATTATTTCTTTTTACGCGAGGTACGAGGCTTGGTTTGTTTCTTCTTCTTTTTTGGTTGTTCTTCCTCCTCAGCATTTTCCTCATTCTCGTTTTCATCTTCGTTTGTTTCTTCTTCTTTTTTACGTTTGGAGGCAGCTTTTTTCTTTTTTGGAGTTTCTTCCTTCTCGCTTTCCTCGTCTTCGCTTGCCTTTGCAGCCTTCTTCTTTCTTCCCTTAGTCTTTTTCGGTTTTTCTTCCTCTTCTTCTTGCTCTTCTGCAGATAATGTATCCATAACGTCGTCTGTGTATGTTTTTCGATTACGAGCTGACTTTCTCTTGGATCTTCTTGGTTTGCTTTCATCATCATCATCTTCATCTTCATCCAAGGGCTGTTGTTCTTCAGATGTATCATTCTTCTCATTGTTCTTTTCCTCATATTTCTTTTGAAGTTTTTTAAGTGCCATGGCTTGTCTTTTTTCTTTCGACAATGGTTTCTCAGGTTTTAGCTCATCTGGAATTGAAATCAGAGCCGATGAGATTGTAAATCCAGTGCTGGGAACGAAGAAACCTCCTGCTTTTGCTCTTTCATAAGGATATTCCATACTTGTCTCGTTCAAAATATTTGGATCTGCTCCATAGTTCTTGACCATGTCCACAGCTAATTGAATAAATCTATAACTACATGCCAAAAAGAGTGGTGTCTCGTCCTTGGAATTTTTTGCATTAATAATTCCTTCAAGTTTTTCCTTTTCTTTGAGTACAGCTAAAAGTGTTCTGACGCATTCTGTTCTTTGAGCTGAAATCATTTCATGAAGTAGAGTGTCTTTGGTTCCTTCACATTTCATGTCAAAGTCAATATGATCCGAATAATTGTCTAAAATGTGCTGAATCACCACGTCTGGAATCGCTGTTGAACTTCTAATAGCTCGTATGAATGCAGTAGGACGATTTGTAAAGGTGTCCGGCCCAACCACTATTTTTGCATGACAAATGATTGTGTGAATCAAAATGAATCGTATCGTCAATGAGTGAAATTTAAAAACCAAACTTACATGCTGATAATTGCTCTGGAACTTTACTCAATACAACAGGTAGAGAGTTTAGATTTTGCTCAAAGCAAGCCATAAGAGCTGTTCCATGGGGGCAATCCTTCAAATTGGTTAATGAACAACCTGTTATTGTGCATTGTTCAATTGGAAATCCAAAAGTATGTATAATGGAAACAAAATTATAAATGGAATACAAGCGATAATACGCTTTGAATGCTACTCAACATGAATAAAACAACATACCTGCTTTTTCAACCATAAACTCAAGAACATCCTTATTTAAAATGGCTGCAGACACATAGTCATTGTCAGGATCATTCAAATCACTCCAGCCATTTTCATACATGACTTCTAAAGATCTTGCAATGGGTATCTGCTTCTTGTGACAAATTTGCATTAATTGAGAAAATGTTGTATGGGTCATCATTTTTCCAGAATAATGTTTTTTTGCATATTTGGTAATTTCGGCCAATAGTTGCTCTATCTTTCCATTCTTTTGAGAGAGCAAACCCATCCAAGAATTACATGATAACTTGGTTAATTGACTTCCTTGTGCAAGTAAGTATGCTATAATTTGGTGCTTTTGTTTGTATGCTACCTTCTTGCCAATGATCTGATCGAGTAAGGTGCCCGAATATGTGGCGTTACTGAAAGTTAACGAGAGCTCAGTATTGGGGTTAATGTTGTACTTTTCGCACAGAGTCTGTACATTGGTGTGAGTTCCATGTGTTGTTTGATTGAATAATTACTAACCTTGGCAGCCTCTAATGTGTTCAGCCTTCCAATGTTTCCAATCACATTGATTTTCAAATCTTGGTTAAACTCAAAGTCAATGTATCCAGCAGCCTCTTCATACCAATTTCCCTATGGTTAAGAATGGACAATCAAATTAATGATTTGGATCATCTTGACATATTGCCAATACTTACCGAAATATAGGGAATTGTTGATTTAGTTTTGGATTCTCTGAAACTCAACAACTGCTTTCTGCTTTCCTTAATTCGATCGAACAATGATCTCAAATCCCTTTCTTGATAACTGGAAAATATAAAATTAATTTCTGCAAGAGCTGGAAAACGTTCTAAAATATGCTTCAGTGCGGCTGCATTAAAATTGTAAGTGGCGTGCCGTCTGCTCTTTCTAGGCTTTTCCAAGCCAAGTATATTCAACACTTTCAAACTATTCGACCAAACGTTTCTATTGGTTTTATCGTGGTCTGGCATATCAGAAGCATAGCCTGCATAATAATAGCCTCTACCATATTGATTGCTAAATAATTGTGTAAAGTATTGGGTGGGAAATACAAAAGTAATCTCGTTCAACTGTGTACACGGAGTCAATATTTGATTTTTGCAAGCGTCCTGTTCCAGATAGAGCCTTGGTAACTTGATTGACTTTAAACAATCCTTGCAGCTATCAATTAGATCATACACATTTTTCAATTTCGGATCTCGTGAGTGCATCCAGGTAGCAAACTGCATGGAAGACAAATCTAAATGTTGGCTCTTGGATAGGGCAAATTTAAACTTTCTCTGATAATACTTGCTCAATCGTTGCAATGAAAAGTAGTAGGGAACAGCAGGCAAGAAGGTGAAAATTTCAAAAACCACATCTTCCGGTAACTTTTCAAGAGAATCAAACTGAATAATAAAATCATAATCGTTAGTGAATGGTTTGATTTCATCAGAATCATCAATCATAAAATTTGGTTCTTCCACAACAGCCTCTACGTGCTCATCGTCCGATTTTTCTTCTTCTTCTTCCATCATGACGTCTTCATCTTCTTTGACTGGTTGTTTTTTCTTTCTTGGCATTTTTTTCTATTATTATGAAGAAAATTTTGAGTTATTGTTCGAAGTCCTCGTTCGTCAACATTGAAGGCTTCTGTTGAATACAACATTTATTGTAAAAGATCAACTCTATCAAATTCCTCAAAAACTGTAAATCCTTAAAAAGCGCTCAATTTTTGGTCGAGCAACGGTGCGTCCATTCATTCGCACAAAATAAATTCGCGATCGAAGTTTTGATTGAGTTTTTGGAAAGAAAAAAAATTGTAAGGCTCTCTTGCTCAAGAACGCTCGCACACACATTCATTGGGTGAATCATCATCATTGCAAGTCAGAATCAATAATAACAACCCTACTTACATTTTACGTAACATTCCGAGTTTGGAAAATGTCCCAATTTCGACGAAGCATCAATAAGACTTTGGTCATTCCCATGTTGTTCATTGGCAATTACTTGAACAATACTGCAAGCTCGTATTATTCTTCTTCCTCCATGACTCATAATCATGTTAAGAACTACTCTGGAGTCTCGGAACAAGTAGATGCTCCGAATCAACATGAATCATCATGGAGTACAATTACTCGTGGTATTAGAGACTCTTGTTCAATGATAATTTCCAGCTTGTTTAAATTACATACTTAATGTGCTGGAAATATATGATGAATCATCAGCAGCTCAAGTTGTTATTAGTTTGTGAAGCTAACAACACAAACCATGATGAGGTTTCTCCTCTTTCGGAAACATTTTTCTCATGGATGGTCATCATCCATTTGCACGAAAAAGCAGCTCATGTTTAACCTTGCACTTTCATCAACACTCTCTTCAGTAGAAAATAAAAACGCTAGCTTAGTCATTCAAAATTCCAATCAAACTCCAGCTTGATATCTTGGTGCGACTTGTCGATTCCACTAGCCATTAAAAAAATGTCTCAAAAACGACCATCATGGCTCTCTCCGAATTTTTCAAAAACATTTTACGATTCACAAACACTCTCCGATGAGGATATTCTCTTATTAACCGGAAAACATTGGCTCAACGATAACATGATCAATTTTTATTTTCTTTATTTGGAAAATGAAAAATACAAGGAACATCAGAATGAATATTGTTTCATGGCTCCCTCGGTTTCATTTTGGGTTTCCATGATTGAAGATGAACAAGATATTAAAGCCGCGTTGGATCCATTAAAAGTTCAAGAAAAACAATTAATATTTATTCCGATCAATGACAATACAGATATTGAAGCAGTGAATGGTGGAGGCTCGCATTGGAGTCTTGTGGTGTTTGAGAGGAAAAACAATCAACAAGAAGGAAAGTGTAAATTTTATTATTTTGATTCGGGTGGTGCCATGAATAAGAGAGCTGCACAGAAATGTATTGAAAAGATGGCTCCACATTTTGGAGATTGTGGTGCGTTAGATGTAAAATTAGTCGTAAAGGATGCACCTCAACAGAATAAGTATGTTATCATTTCATCTTTTGGAAATTTATTGAACTGTTGTTTCTTGTTAATTCTTGTCAATGAAATTATTCGTTTCACAGTGGTTACGACTGTGGAGTTTATGTGGCAGCCATGAGCGATTATATTGCAGAACATGGAGTTTCAGATTCAAATATTGACAAGGTAATCACTCCCTCTTTTGTGACGCAATTAAGAAAAGACATGTTGGATTTGGTAGAAAAAAAGACAAAAGAAAATTAAACAGATAACTAAATACTTATTTCAACTGGCTCTATTGAATTTTGTAACAACATTACTTAATACTGAACTATTTTGCGAGATTTGTTTCTTTCGAAATGATCCTTTTATTCTCAAGAAGACCATTTTGCCTTTCACTTTGGATGTGTGAATTCAATAGAGTACAACATAAGTGATGAGAACAGAGGCAACAAAGGGAGAAATACCATCGTCCATGTAACATCTGCCAGCCAGTATATATTATCAATATTCAACAGCCATATCGTATCAACACTGTGAATGGAGGTCCCTTCTTTGGGGTACATTCTTCTCTCACATCAAAACCATGTTTCTTTAAAAATTGAACAGGCTTCTCTTCTCGTGACTGATTTTCATAATGATGAACAATGGTATAAATTGGTAATGTAGCTTCATCACTTGCTCGAATGATTGGCAACAATACTTCAGTTCCTAGACCTCTATTTCTTAATTCTGGTTTTACGACAAGTGACAGCAGGGTCCAATGAGGTTTCTCAGTTTGTGAAAGCAATTGCGCATGAATGGTTTCCATACCCTCGACTGCTTTCATGGTTCTAAACAGTCCTTTAATACCACTGAATAATTCACATCACAGATAAAGTTAAATTTTTCAAACCAGTAAAATCAATTGTTGCACACTTACAGACTCTTTGAAGCTTTTCCAATTCCCAGCCTTAACATTTTCCAAAAATCAATTCCTTTCGAGTTGAATGGATGCTGCCATATTGATATGGCTTGAATTTCTTTTGCTTCTTCATTCATTGGATAATACGTGTTCACATAAATTCGTCCATATTTGATTCCATACTTGATCAACATGGAACAAAGGAATAATAAGGACTCATAGGAAACCTCGTCTGGTGTTTCTGCCTTGAAAATATAGCTTAGTAGAGGATGCCAAACATGTTGAGGAAAAGTCGTTGTGTGGATCGTCGAGTCATCACCTCGTGGTGTTTTTAGAGTCATGCTTCCTTGGGATTCCTTCACCTCTTCAGATGCTTTGCTAGGACTCGATGCCTCAGAGGATGGAACATCACTCACAGTCCTTCCTGTCGATGCCATCGATTCATGATGATGAGTAGTATTATACTTGTAAAAGAGTGGCGATCGTAAGGATTGAGCAAGAAAGTTGGCTGCTTCCTGAACTTGTGAAGGATGTATTTCACTCACCACACTCTTTCCTCGCTTATTCATGTCACGTCTCTTTTTGGGTTTGTGAATTTTCACAAATGCAAATGCTTGTTGTTTGAAAATATTCTTTTCAGTTTGTGTCGATGGAACGGATAATACAAGAGGAGAAGAGGCAGTGACTTTCTCATTCAGTGCAGTAAAGTCAATAGAGGGATCACTGGGAGAGGCCACTAAGGATGGATGTTTGGTATTGGCACTTCCTGATCGTTTTCGTTTGCCAGAGTTGGGAGATGCTGCAGATTTCATAATTTCATCTCCAACTTTGGTAGTGGTCATGAACACTCGCCACCACTGTGTTAAAACAATTAATTTCATACATGATGGATATATTCGATTGTTTAAGGATGGAATATTTTCGAAAAAAAATAATACTTACATGCTCTTCCCAAATGAGAAACAACTGTTTGCAAGAAAGTCCAATATGATACATGTCTTCAATTTTCAAATATGAAAATACGTGCAGTTTTAACACATCAGGTAAAAGTTTAAAATCTTTCAGAGCAAGTTTTAAATTGCCATGTTTTCCATCTGCTTTGATCTTGTTTAGAACTTTGAGAGTTTTCTCTGCAGTTGGTCGTTCTCGAGGATCATAGCTTAATAATAATTTTGCCAAGTCGAATAATTCTTGGGAATATCCGAGTACTTTGACACACTGATGTTCAATGTCTGTGAAAAAGTTAGGATTTTTTCTCAATTCCATAGAGATCATCATTTGTTTTCCTGTCATCATTTGAAGTAAAATTCTGAATGGTCAAGGAAAACGCTAAACATGAAACAGAAGCCATAACATGAATACTTACACACCGTAAGAATACATGTCAGTTGCTTGATCGTAAGGTTCCTTGTTTAACATTTCATAGCTCATGTATTGAATTGTACCACATTGAGTATGAGCTCTATTGAATATAACATTGCATAGTTCACATATACAAAGTGCAATAAAATTCATAATTATAAAACGACCATAATTCAATATTCGCTGACAACATTGTTTTCACTTACAAGCTGTGTGTTCCAATTTCTCGACTAATACCAAAATCACCAATTTTAAGAGTACCGTCTGAGGCAATCAGAATGTTTTGAGGTTTTCTAAAAATTATATAAAAATAATACGATTATTCACAGAATCAGAAGATTGTCTTGATATGAACAATCTGTAGTCAAAAACTTACAAATCGCGATCTAATACAAGTTGGGATGCCAAATGTCAATAAATATTTCAGCTAGATTCATTTGTTGAACACTTACGAATAATATTATGTTCATGCAGATATTTAAGGCCTTCTGCTATTTGTTCTGCATACGTTATAATGTCTTCTTCTTTAAACTTTTTATCTCGTTTGATCACACTCGTGATAAGCTTTTGTAAATCTCCTCCAGGGCAGTACTCAATACATAGACAAACAAAGTGAGTTTCCGTACTATATTTGTGAAGAAAGACTTTCAAATATTTCATAATGTTCGGATGATTGAGATCTTTGAGCTTTTGAGCTTCATTGAGGTGAAGATTGGCGTCATCAAAACTCGCCCATTCCATACGTTTAATGGCAACCTCTTCATGTGTCTTCTTGTGCTCAGCTAAAAGTACTTGACCTGTACATTCAAGAGCAATGGCGCACAGTTTGTCATTTTTGGAATGTTAATAATATTGACACAACATCATGGTATCGGATTGTGAACTTATGAATCATGTTCGTCATGTCCTAATACCTACCTTCAGATCCTCGCCCCAAGATTTTGATGATACTGTCATGATGACGAATGGAGTGATCCGGTTTTTCATAAGTCCATCGCTTTTGAAATTTGTCAACTTACTAATACTGATCCATGATGAAAGGGGTGAGTGCAGTTTGTTCAATTAAATATTATTAAAATTGAAATCCGCTCTCCGCTCACTCTTGCAACAAATACTGTAATAAATATATGGACTTCTAAAATACAATAATTCCAAATACTAGAGTAGGCTCTTGTTGTTGTTCTTTCCGTACTCACAAATTTTCGTTTTTATAGAATCTTTTCCGAGTTAATTCAATGGATTACAACCAGAAAATCTCCAACGAATTCAGGATGATGATGATGAAATTCAATGATCTCAACAAGGTGGTGAGCTAGTTGTTCCCGAGTGTTGGAATAACAGAACGGTTCCGCAAAAATCAAAGACCTCTCCAACAACACACTGTATTTTTAACTGATTTTTTGTTCTGGCAAGTTCCAATTTCATAAACGAAACCATTTTCTCGTCTGTGGACATGAATGTTCATCCTTGTGGTTGGGCGAGGTTTCCTATCAAAAAACTGTCTGTTGTTTGGTAAATTGAGAATGTAAGAGGGAAGCTCTTTCTGATACTAAGTGCAAACGGTAATCGATAAAAATCGAAAGAGTCGTTGAAAAAAATGTCAAAAGTCACCCAAACCAAAGTCAACGCATTATTGTATTGGGCTCAAAATGCCACGAAAAACTACGATAACGTGGACATTAAATCTTTTTCATCTCCATCATTTGCTGACGGACTTGCTTGGTGTGCCATCATTCATCACTTTAGACCTGATCTCATTGATTATGGTGAGTTTGAGTGTCAAATTCAGAAAACCACAACAATTTTTATTTGGATGTTCTATGAACAATTAATTGAATTATATTTGAATATTGAACGAATATGAACACACGCCGATGCGATACAAAATATTGTTGTATATTCAATCCTCCATTCTCGATGGTGTGAAAATATCTTGTTCCGAATTTGGCATTTTTGTGGAACACCACTCTTCGCGGACACTTTGACAGCATCCTTGTCACGAAGCGATCCCAAGAAAAATCTTGAACTTGCATTTAGAGTTGCTGAAAAAGAATTAGGATGTACACAATATTTAGAAGTGGATGATTTACTAAGTAGGTTCGTATTGAATTGTTCCCATTTTGTTTTTTCAAACAAATGAAATATATTTGTTCATTATCAAATGTGTGTTGATCTTGGAATAATTCCATTTGCACGCTATTCACTTGACAACAACAATTAATACATTCACACCAAACTCTAGTTCGCGTCCAGAACCAAAATCCATTCAACTCCAACTCAACGAATATCGAAGAGTGTTAGGAAGTGCCAACGAAATTCACAGAAAAAATTCCGATTTTGGAGATCTTATCACAGATTACGAGCAAAGTCAATCAGCTCTTAAAAGAAGTGTCACCATGCCATCGAAAAGTCTTGAAAATCCAGAAACTCCTCTCAACAAAAGCCCAGCTTCCTCAAAAACATCAGCGCTCTCTGTACAATCTTCTCTGGGTACTAGTAAGCTTTCTGTACAATCCTCAATGAATACGACTAGTAGCAGCACCTCAGAGCCAAAGACTGGAATTGTGGCACGAGAAGTCTATTCGAATACTTCGAGTCCAGTCATTTCTGTCACACAACCCACAGTCGAAGGACTTTCTTTGGAGGAAGCAAAGAAAAAGATCAAAGATTTGTACGAAGAAATTTCATCACTCAAAACCGATGCTGATAATATCAAGAGAGAAAATAGTAATTTGAGTTTAATGTTTCAAGAAGCCAAGCACACGAAAGAAGAAACTGAAACTGTTTTTAGACAACAAAATGAATCTCTCAAACAAAAGGTTAGCCAACAACGGCAAGATTTGGAAAATGAACGAAATGCTAAACAGAATTTAGAAAATTCGATTGCAAAACTGAAAGATGACATTGAAAATTACAAAAAGGAAATTTCTGAAAATAAGAAGAAACTTGAAAGTCTTGAAAAAGAGAAACAATCTAACAAGGATACCAAATCTGTGGACGAATTACAAAAACAAGTTACCGATCTAACGAATCAAGTGAAACACAAAGAAAGAATAATCACACAACTCGAAACAGAGAAAACATCATCCTTCCAAAATTTACAAAAAGTATTAGCCGAGAAGGAAAAGGAAATGCAAAGCATGAAGAACAGTTTGAAAAACATGACCGAACAAGCAGATGCCATGAAACAAGAACGAGAAAAACTTGAAACTCAAATCAAAACGTTGAGTGGACAATCGAACAATGACATGAAAAAATTAGAAGAAACTATTCAACAATTAACACGAGAAAAACAAACTGCAGAACGTGCTGTAAAAGATACACAAATGCAAATGGATGATATTACTAAAAAATTGAGCAAGACTGAGAAGGATTTGGAAGAGACAAGAAAAACTCTCGATACCAAACTAAAGGAATCTCAGCAATTGCAACAAGAGGCCAAATCATTGAAAGAACAACAATCAAAATTTTCACAAGATGTCACAGAGAAACAAAAGAATCAAGAAAAAGAACAATCATTGATCAAGGAAAATCAAGAAAAACTCTTAAAAGAAAAACAAAAACTGGAAAAGGAATTGGAAGACATTAAGAAACAACTTTCCAAGCAGCAAGAATCCTCAAAAGAGCTCGAAAAACTTCGCATTGAAAATAAGAAATTGGAGGAGACCATTAACAAACTCACTTCTGAATGTACTACATTGAAGAAGGAAGTTGAAAAGGTGAACAAATCAAAAGAGGAAGCTGAATCTGCACTCAAACGTCAATTACATGAATTAGATGAAAAACATCAACAAGAACTTGCTCAAACCTTGGAAAAATCAAAATTGAATTCCTCTCAAAAACAATCCATTCTCGATTTACAACTTGAAGATTTAAGGGAACGATGTGCAGATTTAAAGAAGGAAAAGGAATCTGTTGAGAATGAACTCAAACAATTGGAATCTAAAAAAAATCAAGAAATTGAAGATTATAAGAAGAAGATTTCGAATCTCGAGTCTGAATTGAAGAACAACAGCTCAACCAAGTCTGTCACATCGACAACAACCACACCAACAACTACATCACCAGGTATTTCCCCTAATTTATCAAAATTAATCGAGCAAGAGAGACAAGAACGTTTCATATTGGATCAATCCATTATTTGTTTCGATGCTTGTACTTTCACACATCAAATTCCAACTCCTGTGAAACCCATTTTCTATGCCTTGTGTCACTGGCTGGAGTCAAGTGAGACCTTTGGAGTCAATTTGGTCTCCACTTTGAATTACAAATTCAATTCATACATTTCAACAGATTTAGAAAAGTCATGTTATTGGCTGAATGTCATGGTTCGTCTCATTCACATGCTCAAACTAGAACCAGAATACGAAAAGAAGATGAAAGCCATTTTGAAGAGCAATATTTTGGAAAAGGACTTTTCAGCACCACTCTCCAACCAAGATACATTCAAATCGAGAGCACCTGTATTCTTGAATTACAAATATTCACAACAACTTGTTACTCAAGACTCTAAATCACAACCATCATCAACAAGCCCATCTGTGGATAAGTTTTTAATTTCTCTGGCTCAATTGACCTATGATTGCTACTTTGAATGTATTTACCACATGCTTCTCAAAGCAAAACCCTTAATTTTGGAAAAGATGTTTGGATTGACTCCAACCAATTCAATTCCATTACTTGGAAAAATTACTGGAGATGTGAAAATTGACGTCATTGTTCGAAACATGTCACATTGGATGGATCAAATCAAGAATAGTTTATTAGACACTCGATTAATTGTTCACATGTTTGAAGTCTTGGCAAAATTACTGGACTCTTTAATTTTCAATCAATTTATTTCATCCATCAGCTCAGAAAGACTTAAAAGCAAGAATGTGAATCAGTTGAGAGATTTATCCATGAATCATGCCATCCATCTTAAAATGTCTGTCTCCTTCTTGGAGAGTTTCTTCTTTGAGGAACATTTAACTGCTGGATTGAACATTCAAGATTTATTCCATCAAACAAGAGTAAGTAATTGTGAATTTGTAAAAATAGAAAGATTATTTTTCACACATTGTTTTCACACATTCACTCCATAACTAATAATAATCACTGCTCATATTCATGTATGAATCGTTAACGTTCTGGTTCATGATTGTTTGAATACTTATTGTTCATATTCATGATTGTGTGAAATGACATAATTGTACAACAAATTCAAATAGGAAGGAGCAGATGTTTGTGTGTTGGGCCAAAAAGATCTTCTCCAACAAGGCAATGATTTACGTGATATCGTATGTCCACATCTCTCCACTCCACAAATTTCCATTCTTTTATTGGAATCTTCCATGACTGCACAAGATTTAATCATACCAAAATTATCATCGAATGGTTACACAGATCCCAACACATTTTCCAAACAAACTTCTCCACTTTTTGATTTTGAAAACAAATTCATGAGTACTGCTACACTTCACACCGTTCAATATCCATCCATTTTGGAAAATTGTAACAAACAAGAATATTTCTTTTTGTTCACAAAATCGAACATGATGGGTCAAAAGAATACTCAGAGCCTTTCGAACATGTCATCCTCTAGCACATTGAATGAAAGTACTTTCACATCGACTCCAACCAAGAATGCACAAAAATCATCGATCCGAGACGATGAAGAATATGACGTGAGTGCATCGTCATGGGCCAGTTACAAACACAATGGTGGTGCACTTCTCTCGAATGAGCGTTCAACATTATCGACGTCATCGGCTTCTTCGCCAAGTAAATCCTCGAGTAGTAGTGCTACATCAAGCAAGAAATCAAAGAGTGGATTGAATATGGATAATGGTTTGTTTGATTGAAAAAGGTTGTGCTGTGTCCTTAAGCTTGGTGGCGTTGTGCATAATAAAAAGTTTAATTGAAATTAATCAAAGAAAATAAGTATGGCGCCAAAAACCGTTTCATTGTTAAATATTTAAAAAAAAATGATCAAGCAACCGCCCTCTGGCGATGAGGAGCAATTCTCGCAACAATTTTTTGGAAAGTCTTCACAAGCGATTTTGGATGAAATTTATAACTTATCCTATGTGAATATTTGTGATGCATATGATCATTTTGAAGATTGGGCCATTCAATTAATCGGAAAGGATCCAACTATTAACAAGGAAGATTTAAAAGAACTGTCTAAATTAATTCATGAGGCAGTTCAAAAGCTTGCAAACAAGAGTATAGCTATTCTTGGTCTTCAGGCTGATCTTTTGGACGATGCTGCTTTGAGGCAGTGTTTCAACTTGCCACAAATACCACCCGATTGTCGTGAGAGTTATTGTAAGCTCGTGACAAGCGATATTACATTACCAACAAGCAAAGAAGATGCCCTAATATTTACAGATGACAGCTTGACAACTTCCGATAGTGAAATACTACAAGTTCTATCTGATATTTACTCTATTCAAGAAGAAATGAATACGTCACATGAGGAGTTGGTGCAAGGAATTGCTAAGGGTCTCACCTTACAGAATGAACGACAGGAAATTATCAAAACTTTAAATTATTATGCTTTACACAACAAGAAACTGGAATCTGTACAACAACAACTCTCGCACCTCGCTATGGGCTTGGAACAAACTGTAAATTCTCTCATCAAACATGCACAACATCTTCATCAACAATATAACAACACGAAGAAAGCATTTGAGGAGCAATTTGGGGCTCAAGATCAAGAAAGTATCTTTTCACAAGGAGGAGGGGTATTCGATGATCAATCATCAACGTTTACTGAGAGCAACAAATCCTCACAATCGGAAATTTCCAAAAAACCATCCAAAAACTAAGTCTTTTCAAAAACTACTCTAAACTCTCCACCATCCTTCCTCTAAGTTCTTCTATTGATGCTTTCAATATAATCCCAATCATCACCATATTTTAATAAATTATTATTTAAAATTCACTTGGCCATGACTGTTTAACCATGCTCTGCACTATTGAGAAAGGATTTTTGGTAAATATTTAAAACAATTCATTTCAAATTAGAGACCATGACGATGATGTGATTTAATGAGTAGAACTCTTTTCGGAATGCATGGATGGTAAATCGGCTTTGACAGTAATATCCGGTTTAAAAATTCGGTGAGCCGTTTCAGCACCTGCAAATATGCTTCCCACACTCACTGCAACAATGAACAAGAACCTCCATGATGTCTTCCTCAATGGTAGTGCTTTCTTCATGATTTTGGCCTCAGCAGTTGCTGCAGTTGAATCTGGCTGACCAGGTCTTTTGACGATTTTCATATTTTTTGTTTTCTTTCTAAAGAAGAAGCGAACATCAAGTGTTATCGTATGGAGCAACTGTTAAACAAATCATATGAGTTGGAGCAATAGTTGTTAGATAATGTCGAGGCCTTGGAGAGTGAATAATTTCAGATCAGAGTATTTCCTGTGTGAAAGTTGTTTTTTCGTTTGTCGCTTTTGGCGCCTTTTCAAATTAAATGAAATCAAAAAAACAAAAAATTGTTGTTTCAAGAACAAAACACTTCAAACAACCGGACTGTTGTTGTTGTTGATACCAAATCACACAAACCACTTGGTGCTAACGGATAGCATGGATTTGAAGATTTTATGATTCCCATTGTTCATTGTTCTTATATATATATTTATTCTAATTCACATTCCATAGACTCAATTTCCTTTCATTCAATCATCAACCACAAGAATTATTCTTCTTCCGGAATCGATTATTCATCACGAACAAGCATATTGAACGAATAGATTTGGCGTAAAATGTCCCAGAACAGAGGCTTCCAACAGCCAGCAGCTCCACCCGATGGAAATTTATCATCATCCTCTCAACAAGGCTTAGCATCATTTCTCCACCCAACATCCAGTAATGGCAATTCTTTCACCACTTCAATAGGCTTATCCTCCTTCCTTTTGAATCCTCCATCCCAACATGTATCTGCAAGCCATAGAGGTCCTCTCCATATTTCTTCCGCTACAGCACCATCGATTCATCCCATAGCCATTTCCGCTTCTCCTCTCTCGGCAGCTTCATCTCAACAACTACCATCCTCATCATCATCATTACCCTCTCTCCTCACAACACCCTTTCCTACCGCTACCATTCACACTTCCATTCCTCCAACTCATTTCCTTACTGGAATGCCACCAACCTCATCTTCAAATAGCTCAAATATTAATACAGACCTCATGTCAAAGAAGCGAAAAACTCCCTCAGCGACATCCCGAGCAGCCATTAATGATGACGACGACGAAGAAGACGATGACACTCACAAGATTGAAATTGATGACACAGCCGATGAAACAACAAGTGAATTCACTCCAACTAAAGCAATGAACACCTTGAATGAAATGACAAGTACCCCTCAAAGCGATGTCAAACGAAGGAAAGGTTCGGATGGTACCACCTCTTCTGTGACAACAACAGCTTCAAACACTCAAAAAGGATGTAATTGTAAAAAAACTGGATGCTTGAAACGATACTGTGAATGTTTTCAGAACAACAAACGATGTACAGATAAGTGTCGTTGTCAGGGTTGCAAGAATTATGACGGATGTGCTGATTTGTGTCGAGTGTTGGAGAAACAATCAAAATCTGGAACTAGCTCCACAGCAAGCAATCAGAGAAAAGTCAACTCTCAAAAGAGAAAACAAACACAGAGTCAAACTAGTAGTAGCTCGTCGATGGGAAGTGGTGTCACCTCGGCCAATACATCTTCTCGACAACAGTCTTCACAAATTGGCAGCCCCTCAATATTGGGAGGTGGAGGAATTATTATGGCGCATGGAACGGTACCATCATTTGCTCATCCCTATCAACATCCACCCATGAATACGGATCAAATCTCGGCCTCATTATATCAACATCCTTTAAGCTGTCTCTTTGGTGAGGAGAGTGTTGTGGAATTGTGCAAGAGACTGGTGATTGCCTCAGTTCAACAAGAGCAAATCTTTAAAGATGAGTGGGCAAGCAAGTCCAGTGATACTGCTAGTGGTGGCTCATTGTTGTCACCTGCTCTCACCTCTCCCAAGAATAGCTCCAAGAGCAACACTGACAATTTTCTTCTATGTGACGAGGATGACGCTACCAATTCTGCCATGAACCTCAATCAAGCACAAGCTCTGCAATCTCCACGAAAGGTCTATCCAAAAGGTTTTGAGAACGGTCTCATCAACTCTATCAACACTCGTGTCGTGCAAGAGTTCAAACATTTCCTTACTCAGCAGCCTTACAATCAGCAAACAGCAGATCAGCAAGAGTAAATCTAGATTTTGTTGTTGAAATTTTACAAGTAATCGTGAAGAGATTATTTACAAAGCTCTTATAAATTTATTCCTTCTTTTCCTCACTTGGTTTTTCTGAGGCGTCTTCTCGTTTGGCTAAAGCTTGAGCCTCTTCGAATTTTTTCTTGAATTCTTGAGCGGCTGTGAAAAGTTTAGTATTACGGTGAGATGATGTCAAATTATCCAGTCAATACATCATCAATGACAAGAAACATAGTGTTAATTAATACTAAATCAAACAAATTCAACTTACTTTCAGTGTCTCTGAAACGAATAGCAAAAATTTCAGACTTGGCTTCATCGTCAGCAAAATCGGCTGGTGATGAATAGACCCAAGCCTTGTCGCTACCAACATTTTGAGTCAATTTCATCTCTGGAATAATCAAGTGGTTGGCACAAATTGTCAAAGTCTTGTCTCTTCTCATCAAAGCTCTCACTTTATGTTTATCGGTCTTGTTTTGAAGGAATTTCATAATACCAACGCCACGTTCCTTCCATTCGCTAGAGTCGTTATCGAATCTGAAGAGTTTGGCACGACTGTTGTTCCATGATGATGAAGGAAATGACAGTTGGTTCCGTGATGAGTGGAGATGATAAACGCGTGATGATGAATAACAATATATTGTTCGTTTTGAAATGACAATATATTATTGTTGAAATTGAACAATTCATAATCAAGGAAATATATACATCATTGTTGTTATTATTATTATTATCAATTTGGATAACGATGATGATAAAACGATCCAAAAGGTCATCGGTCCAAATGATGATTTATGAAACACTTACACTTGATAAATTTCTTCTTCGTCTTCAATTTTAATATGAACATCACGAGTAGGAAGTTCGTCCTTGTTCACTAATGGAGTGAATTGAGCCTTGCATTCCTCTTCCTTGGCGAATTCTTGTGCTCCTCCTTCTTGTGTGTTATCTTCAGTATCAGACATCTTTTTGAGAATGTTGGGTGTTGAATTTTTTTTTGACTTCAATTTGCGAGGGTAAAGGTACTGGTGGATTTCAGTCGAGGGTTTCCACCCAATGGAATTCTTTGTTGGAGAAAGAATATTTACTGAGGTATTTGTTGTTGGTCACGTGTTTCTTGAAGAAAAGAATAGAACGGAATGTGGCAAGTCAAATTATTCTTTCATATGGAATTTTGTGGCAAAAATCAAATATCCAGTATGGCCTTTCATTTCTGGAACGGCAGCGAAGAGTTTTCGTGGAGACCTAGTTGCTGCAGAAGAAGATGTCAACGATGAAGAGGATCCTTCTCCTCCTGCCGTGACAGTGGTGTCAACAGTTGAACTTGGTTGTTGATCGTTCTTCTTTGTGAAATAATGGTCAACGGATGACATCTCTACGACATTACTCATGTACTCCTTCGCCAAACATTCTACAGTTTTGATTTCTACAAAATCAAATTCTCTCAAAGCGTTTGCAGTCTCTTGAATTTGTTCAATGCATGGACTGAATCCACAAAATTTACCTCCAACCTTGAGAAGTCTGAACACGTTCGAAATACATAACCAAGGTTTTGGCAAATCAAGGAAGATAGCGTCCACAGTTTCTGACTTGTCTTGCCCGAGAATTTGTGAGGCGTCATGCTTTGGTCTCAACGTATCGCTCAAAATAATATGTGATGTTGTTTCATTGGGGTTGAATCCATCGAGACAGACGTCACCGTTTGTGATGGTAATGTTATAAAGTCCATTGGACCTAAATTCATTTACGGCCTGCAAAAATCTCTCCTTGTGATATTCAAAAGTGAATAATTGACCATTTGGCATAATTGTCCTAGAAATACTTGTTGAAAGAGAACCACTACCTGTGCCAGCTTCAATGACAATGCTACCTGGACGTAATCGGAAATGTGTTAAAATCAAACTAATATCTGCATGATACAAAATTTGAGTTCTATGTTTCAAAACAAGGGTCCACAAATGAGGAGTTGGTTTGAGAACGTAGACAAAGGGTTTTTTAGAGTCGGCTGTCGAGTCATCATCCTCTGCTGCTTTTTTACGAGAACGCTTGTCGACATGACTATAAATTTTGGATCCGAAAGGTTTGCCAATGATGTTCTCATGCAAAAAGGAGCCAAATCTACAATCAAACGTATGACCCTTTTTAATAACCTCTGCTTTCATGATATCATGATTAATAAAGAAGACCACCATATCACCCTCTCGGATTTTGTTTGAATTTTTATCGGCTAATGAAATAATTTGTTTGGTATTATAAATTTCACTCTTATCGTTCATGGAAGGAACCAACGAGAGAAGGAGAGTTTTTCTAATTTGTTCCAACTCTTCATTCTTCGGAAGAGGTTTTGTGTTGTTGTTGGAATTGGAGGATGTTTTGGTTTTCTTCTTTTCAGGTTCACTCATTTTTTTAAATGCAATTTTCTCTTTGAAATTTTCGGAATGAAGAATTGTTCGTTCTTGAATTCTCATGCTTGACCAGGCACAAGACGAACAACTCTTTCAACAGGATGATGTTGAATGATTGAGAGTATTGGAGAAACTTGAATGTCTAACGCAGACGGGTTGAAAAAGCAAAATAGAAAAAAAAATGAAAGTTTTGCGAAAGCCCGTCGTCATCTTGGCTTGTCTCTTGCTGTGGATCGGGATCATTCTCTTTTCAGTTTCAGTCCATTCAGCCACACTAACGCCACAACAATGCGAAGATTTGGGATTTAAATCATCGGAATTGAGTTGTTCAACATGTAAAGAATTTTCTCTCTTTTTGAGTGAAAAGAAAATTATTGAAAATTGTAATAATTGTTGTCAAGATGTTACAAATCAAGAAAAAGGAGAGTCATCCAGTAACGCAACAGAAAAAGAATTTGTTAGTGGAGTACTCTACATGTGTTATTGTAATATTAGATCTTTCCCTGAAATTGAAGGGTTTATGAATAACGATGCCAAAAAATTTAGAAATTTGCAAGTATTGCAACGTCAAGGAGTTATGCCAACATTGTCCATGAAGAGAAAAGATGGTTCAGAAGAATCTCATTTAGTGAGTCACTGGAAAATTGATGAAATCAAAGAATTTTTAAATGAAAAATTACTTGCATAATTATTGATCATTCGATTAGGAGTTCTATGTTGTAATAAATCTATTAAAAATTTAAATTTTGTTTCAGAACGTCAAATATTTTGAATCGTTTGAGTTTTTCTTTAAGATATTTAAGGAATGGTGTGAAAGGTGGCAGTTCAACAACCAGTCAGTGGTTTGAGTTTCAACAGCTGTGAAAGGCGAGATGCTTGCTCCCCAATTATTTCGAAATCAAGAGAGTGATGTCACTATGAAAATGAAGGTTGAGATTCTTGCGCACAAAAGAAGAAACGCGTTTTTTTAGAATGTTCAACAAAAGAAAAACGCCGCCATCAGGAGAAGATTTTGTCATCATTGTTGCAGTTGCTCGTTGTTGTTTTTTTCATTCGGATTCAACAAATTTTGAAGCACTTTTATTGCTCACATTAAAATTTAATAACTGCCATCAATTACTTTTCAAAAACAAATTGAAAACAGATTCGGAACCATCATCACGCGCATATTGAATTAGAGGAATATTTAAATTATTATTCATCATATGGAAACATCAAATTCTGTAAATGTTTCTGCTGCAGCATCCAGTTTATTAACCTATCCTGTCAACATGTTTAAAGATTTGAGAAGGCGATTGGGACGCGGAGGAGCCCCTGATTTTCACCATGAACAAGAGGCTTCTCCTTCCAACGTGAGTGCAACACCAACCAATGAAGAAGCTGCTTCACGAATGAATCGACAAATTAATTTCCAACAACAACACTCTAATAATAATCGCAACAATAAGAATCAACAACTATCACAATCCAATGACGAAAATGATAGTGAAATTTCGAGTCAACATTTCCAAAAACGTCACAGCAGACATCATGCAAGCATTTCATCATTACATTCATCGGAACGAGAAGACGACAGTGCATCCACGACCGATGGTACCATGTCTGATCGAATGGGACT
Organism: Naegleria lovaniensis; assembly: GCF_003324165.1. Classification (NCBI taxonomy): domain Eukaryota; phylum Heterolobosea; class Eutetramitea; order Acrasida; family Naegleriidae; genus Naegleria; species Naegleria lovaniensis. The sequence continues at coordinate 178,373 of NW_025407860.1, read as the reverse complement.
GAGCGAGCTCGAAACAGAAAACTTTGATCCTCAAGATGATAATCATTCTCAGTCATTGATATGTGAAGATCAAGATGAAGCATTCATGGAAGACCAATTTTTCATGAGCTCTCCTTCACAACAGCAACAACAAAGATATCAACCACGGGAATGCATGAACAGTGTAGAGTCAGATGAAGATGATGACGACGATGATGGAACCATACTTTTCACCAACAATCAGAATTGTTATCAAGATGATGACATTCCAACCCCGTTGAATCTGTCTCCCATTAAGCCATGTGATTCATCTTCAAAACAAGAAAAGAAACATCCAATGGCTTCTCCTCTCCTGCAGCAACAACAAAGAAGGTCAAGTGTATCATCGTCAACCTTCTCTTCCTTTGTGACCAACAAGAGAAAACCAATGGCTGCCACTCCTGGAGGCAGACTCTCCTCAAAAACCTCTTCCACTTCTCACCTCAATAACCTTTCCATCACTAACACGGCCAATACCACCACGAATTCACCACACATTCCCACGGCAACAGTGGATCAACATTCTCCTCGACCTCATCAATACAGTTTCCTCTATCATCATGGAGATCACATGCAACGATTCCGACATACCCGATATCAAACTGGACAGTTACCGGAAAGTGGTCCCTATCGGTTTGATGATTCACGAGAAATACGAAACAAACTCTCTCTCACAAACACTTCCGATATTCAAAATGTAGGCCAATATGAATTTAACGCAGTGAGGCTCACGACTTGTGATTGGTTCATTAATGGCTGGCAAAAAACATCCACGCATATGATCCGAGTTCAAATTGATATCTATAAGAAGAGAATTACATTTTGCTATTTGAATATGGATGAACAAACCGTTCAGGAGAAGCTTGTGATTGCATTTGATGATATTACCGGATTAGAATTTCAACATTCTCCCTTATCGGACGATATTGTAGTGATTGAGGTGAATCAAATTCCATCGGATGCTCCAGCCTCGATGAGATCCAACTTTTTCTTCCTCTATCTCACCAAGGAAGATAGTGCCAAATACATGGACGGAGCATTACTCTCTTCAGACAAACGTTTATTGAAATTGGCCATTGTTGGTCTTCCTACATGGGCCACCATTGTCAATCGGTATAGCATTCCTATTTTTTATAATCATCGCATTCGAGGAGTGATTACCACTCTTGTAAATATTTATATTATTATTAGTTTGATTTGGGGCTTTTATGACTTGTACAAGAATTTACCAATTGTTGGAGGAGCATTGAGAGCCATCTTTGGACCTGTGGCCTCGTTTTTGGAACCCATCATTAAGAATAAGATCATGTTATTGATACCTCTTGTATTTTCAAAGGTTTGGGAAGCGGCACAAATATTCTTCTCTCTATTTGCTCCATTACTTTCAGTGTTCACACCGTTATGGAAGCTCATTGTAACATTATCAAATGCCATTACGAATGTATTCAAACCACTAGCGGATGGTTTTGTGATACTCGTCAATGGCCTTATTTATCCTTTCATTCAATTGTATCATCATGTATTATATCCACTATTTAATGGACTTTATTTATTATTTGCTGGAATTTCACGATTTTTATCATTGATAGGAACGGGCATTTATACGGCATTTAAAATACCTGTACAGTTTGTTGGAGTGGTATCTGCAGAGATTGTTGACATGTTTGTCGACTTGTTTTATGCCTTGTCAACTGCTTTGAGTTACCCAGTGACATTTTTCAAGTTGCTATTTAGCCTGATTGCTGGAATTATTGCTTTTATTTATTCTGCTATTGTGTATCCATTCACGAAATTGGGCACTCTTTTCAAGTTCAAGAAGGATATTGAGCATGCCACTAAGGTGGTCAGTAATGTGGCCGCTGCCTCTAGTCAAGCTGCCTCTACGACCTCTTCTCTCAAGGACTATTTGATGAGCATGAAAGAAAATTTCCAACCCCTCTCAAGTTTATGGAATGGCATTCGACGAATTATTGATAGTATCATTCATACGTATCACACCAAGATCAAACATAGATCTGTTTGGAAGAGGCGTATTTTGATTACTATCATTTGTTTAATTGTTTTTGCTGGTCTTGTCATTGTTTTTGCTCTTCTCACATAGATGGTGTGACAACAATTTTATCACAATAAAATAGGGAATACAACAGTAATAATTTGGAATTAGCACAAGTTACTTCAGTTTGGCTTTTTTAGTGGAGGATGCTGTTGCTGTCTCCTCAGCTTTCTTCCTTCTCTTCTTGAGTTTGGACTTCAGCTTTTTGTACTTTTTGAAGAGCTTTTTCTTATCTTCTTTACACATGGTCACTAACACTTCATAAATTTCTTCAGGACTTGTGTCATCCTTGGTAAAATAATCTTCAAACACGTCGTCATTGTTTTGCACTGAAGCTTCATGATCTGTAGTCATCAAGTCACTAATTTGTTGCATTTGCAAAAGTGGATCTTCCCTAGCTACAATATCAGAATCCACTCTACTAATCCCAAACAATGGACACTCTCTGTCAACATTGGTGTGACCAAATTGTCCGCATTTTGTACACTTTACATTTCTAAGCTCAATACCAAAAGGCTTGTGTTTCACTTTTACAAATTCTGTGTAGGATCCTTCTGTTGGAGCATGTTTAAGGAATGGGAATTTTTCAACATCAGACAACTGATCTTTGGGAATGTACTTCTTTTCTGATTTTGATTCTTCTTCTTTAGTATCATTAGTAAGATGTTCATCTTTAGGATTTTCTATGGCCGCAGCTGATGACAAATTTTCATCACTCTTTTTTGTGTCAATTTTCATAAAGTCTTGAATTGAGTTGAGGCCTTCAGAAGAGCCATGTGCAGCTTTTACTCGAATAATATTTCTATTTCGTTCCTCTCTTTCTTTTCGTTCTTGCTCCTCCCGTTCCTTCTGCTTCTTTTCCCTCTCCAATGAATCTTTTAGACCAGGAGGAAGTTGATACAGAAAAGCCACCGATTTGACATTTCCATGACTGATTGAAGCTGTATCGTCGTTATTATTTCCACGCTTTCTTCCTCCTCTTCGAGATTTCTTCTTGATTTGAGTGTCGGATCCTCGAACAAAATCAGAAAATTCAGGAGTTGTATCTGCAGAAATAGTTGATGATGATGCCGTTGGCTTGGTTGATGGTTTGACAAATTCCAATGGCTGATTCTGTTCAACTTGTTTGTTTGCCGTTTCTTTTGTTACTTGTTGTTGATCATCGATATTTACAATTTTTTGTTTTAGCATTTGCTTTCTTCTCTTCATCTCGGATTGCAATTCCGTTGTCTGTTTCCAAGCAATATTATTCTCAATATTCTTATTTCCTTTCCGAGACGAAGTCTTTGCTGTTGTAACCTGATCATCTTTGTATAATTCTTGTTCTTGTTCTAATTCTTTCCTCCTTTGCTCCTCTTTCTTTTTCTTGGTTAAATATTGTTGTTCCGCAATCCATTTCTTTCTCTGATTTTGTTTGTTGAGAGGGTGAAAGGATTTTAGGTTCAAAAACGCAAGAGCCATTTTTTTTGTTTAAATTTATTTAATTTAAATCCAATTTTAAAAAATGCCTTCATCACCGTTGATGGATTCAACAAACGATGATGATAAGATGAATTCTGCTAGTCTTGATGATGGAATGGTAGTAGCAGAGAGTAGTAGTAATGCAGTACCATCTTCAATATCGGAACAGCAACAGGTTGGAGATAATAGTGTGGATGATGGTTTTAATACAATAACGGCAACACCATCAAACACAATGATGGATTTGTCAGGAGATTCTTCTACTCAGGAATTGAATGGTTATAGACCAGTGGGTGTGATTTCTTTTAACAAGCTAAACATGTTGGTTTATACATTTCAAAACAAGATGTTTATTATGGATCCGAATGAACCAATGCAAATGGAAACAATACCATCGAATCACATGTATGATAATATTTCTGGATGCTCATGGCAAGCAAATGAAGGAATACCTCTACTCTTAACAAATGATTCCTATAATACCATCTCATTATGGAAAAGTGGAGATCATTGTGTGAATGATTTTGTTCTGAGAAAAACTTTTTACAGTGAAAATGTATTGTGCTGTAAATGGTGTGATTCAATTCGAATTTTTACTATTCATCCACCTTCGGAACGACTATTTGAAACTGAGGGAGAGGGAGAGCTTCTTGAAAATAGATACCAATTTAAAACAAGTGTGGCTACTGGCTTAGCTCATGGAAGTAGAGCATTTATCGTTATTACTAGCCATGGAAGAGTGTTGCTCTACTTTTTTGACCATGCTAAGGCACGATGGGTCACGTCTACCATTCAACTAAATCTAGATTGTGTCACTAGTGCAGATTTTACTATTCTAAATAACGGACAAATATGCGTAGCGTGCAATGAACGTGACAGCTCTGCTGTTCACATATCCTATTTTGGAATTGAAGTTGGCAGAAATGTGGATGCCACCCTGCCATTCAATTTGAAGTTTATCTCACGTTCAGTGTTTGTGCTGGATCATTTGGTTGATGGACTCTACTTTATTCCTTTCATGGATCGATTAATAGTGAAAACGAAGAATAACAAATTCAAGTCATTTTTCCAAAAAGATCATACCTTTTCAATATCAAAGGTAATCCCAATTTCTGAAGAATTAAGAAATTCTCTAAGCGGAACGGTTTGGAAGGAGCATCAAAACTTTGACATGCCTGAGGGAGATGCCATCTCATTTAAAACATCTGTGGATGGCCAATATTTAATATTTATTTCTAGAAGTGGAAGAATTACTTTTTACATTTATAACCTCTCTTCAAATGAATACGTACTCCATGATGAGATTTCAAACATTTTCTTGGACGGTGCAAGTAGAGAGCTCGTGAAAGAATCAAACCTTGTGCCTTCCCGAAAAAAGCGAAAAACGAAACAAGCCAACACCATCAGTAGTAGCGTCATTGTCACAAACAAACCAGAAATATTGGATGCTTGCTTATCTCCCAATTCTACCATACTTGCTGTATTAGATTCACACATGAGAGTTAAACTGTTTACCATGAAGAAAAACTCTATAGAAATCTATCGTAAAATGATGGACTGTTCCATGCTCAACGGTTTTGACAAGTGGGATTTACTTGCTTCTATTAGGAACCAATTCACAAACACAGAAATTATAGAGCTTGCAGACTCTTTCGGAAAATCCATGAACAACTTGACTCAAAGCAATATTCATTTTTGGCAATTCCAACACGATACATTTGCACTATTTATTAACTCGTAAGTAGTAGCGATGAAATTCGAAATTGGGACATGACACTTGTATTCTAATTATGAATTCTCTCTGAATTTAATTTGTCATTTTTTTCATTCAAAGAATGCTTCCAAGTGCGGAAAAACGAGCACTCGTCTTGGTTGCACAGTCAATTACCTATTGTAATAGTATTTTACAAATTTTGAGAGCTGAAAAAAGTATTGCCTCTCTTGGTGTACTTCATGCTCAAAATCGTCCAGAATCCTTTGAAGAGCTTATGAAATACTGTGAAGAAATATCTGCCAAGTTGAACGTTGATGATGCGCTTTCATTTATTTGCACAGCCAATTGGACCATACGATTACTGTTATTTATTAAAAAGTGTATGACGGATCTAATCAATGAAGGAAAAACCAAGACAGTTCCAGACTTTAGTTTATCGGTTTATTACTTGGTAAGTAGTAGTAGTGAAAGAAGAGTTTGACATATTGACGTGTGTGATGGAATTTTCAATCTCATCAACTTGTTGTGAATTCACACACTTGTTATTGCACTCATTTATACCACCCACACTCAGATTGGGAGCTTAAAATCTCAAAACTTGTTACCATTATTATTGAAAGAACTTGTGATTGTGTCCGTTGTGGTATTATCTCTCACTCCAAAGATGAAACAAGAGAATCAAATTATGTTACTAAGCAAACATACCATCACTCATGCAGTTAATTTCTTTTGGAAACTTTTGGGTTCAATTGAGGCGACACTGAAAAAAACGGAAACATATAAGGGAGATCATATCAATCCTATCATCATTGAAGAGTGTTCTAAAATCTTGTCAGATGTAAACAAGTCAAGTTATGAAGAAGCACTTTCGAATTATTCAACACAACAGCATTTGGAAATTTTGGATTTATCTCCCATGATGAAAGGCTTTTTGTATCATCCAAATTTTATTGATATACTCCCTCACAGGAAACAAGTGGATTCTATTACTAAGGTAACACCTGTTGTGGAGCGGCCTGAAAGAATTTTGGACCCAAAGAGGCCACTTGTTACTCTCAAAGTTTGCAAGTTGTGTAATAGAGTCACGCAACAAGATCCCTCGCCAATATTTTCCTGGAGTAAGAGATTCTCCATGTCTTGCCTGATGTGTGGCAGTTTTTGGAAACGATGCAGTGTTGAGAGCTGGCAAAGTATGGATAACTTTTAAACATGCATGGTCTCACTCTAATACACATGATGTATTGAGCTTTTCTCAATTCATACTGAGTAGTAATGGAAAACACATAATTTATTGTTTTAATATCCTCTAATCTTGGTAATAAGCTTCTTTTGATATTCTTGTTGCAAAGGTTCATATCTGGCAAAGTCCATATGGTAGTGACATTGACCAGAAGTAAGCGATCGTAAGTGTGAGCTGTATCCAATCATTTCGCTGAGAGGAACTTCTGCACAAATAATGGTAAAATGCTCTAACTTGCTTTGCAGGCCCTTAATTTTTCCTCTTCTACTTCCTGTAAGGTCTGACATGATAGATCCAATATAAGTTCGATCTGTTTCAATTTCAATATCCATGTAAGGCTCCAATAATCGAATGTGCTGTTCATTCTCTTTTAGTACCTTATTGAAGAGAGTGTGAGCACATCCAATGAAGGATTGATTCTGTAACTCTTCATTTCCAGAAATAATTTGCTCATTGTTGTCATCTAAAATAGATGCTCCAACAACGGTGACGGTCATTTCTTCAATGGGGTAACCTAGCAGTGCACCTCTCATGAAACTACTTTCAATGCCATACCGAATGGATTTTTCAAATTTCTTAATCACTTTTTGATCAGGTAAGCATAAATCCTCATCCCATTCAAAATTCACTACATTGCCTTGGCCAGATTCAGATGGTCCTACTTTTAACCACAGTTTTGCGTAAAGCCTCTTTCCAGTCGTCAACTTTTTGTCAAATTCCAAAAATGTCACTGGTGACTCCACTGTAAGTGTCTCTCTGTATGAAATTTGTACTTCTCCCATTTCCACGTTGATGCCATACTCTGTCAAAATTCTGTCCTTGATAATTTCTAAATGCAATTCTCCCATTCCGCTCACGAGGGTTTGATTGGTCTCTTCATTATTCGTAATTTTAAGACTTGAATCTTCTTTTTGAAGAATGGAAAGCGCATTATCAAGGGCCTCTTGCTCTGCCGAGTTCTCTGCCTCAATGGAACAAAAGAATACGGGCTTTGGAACTGAGAGTTGAGGAATTGCTGTGTCAAGTTTAGCTCCATGCTTGGCAACCAGAATATCTCCTGTACCTGTTTCTCGCAATCCCACTAACACTCCAATATTTCCACTCGAAATTTTTTTAACCTCTTGAGGTACGTTGGCATGCATTTGATAAATCTTTCCAATACGTTCTTTTTGGTTTTTGGAATGGTTGAAAATTGCAGGTGATTTAGTAATGTCAATGGCACCACCATATACTCTGACAAAAACGAGTAGCCCTCGTTGTGCATCATTAATCACTTTAAATGCAAATGCATTCAATTCCTTATGTTTTTCATCAATTTTTGGTCCAGGAAGATATCTAATGACTCCATCCAATACTTGTTGAACTCCTTTGTTTTTGAGAGAACTTCCACAAAATATAGGTATAGCTTTTCTAGAAATGGTAATTCTTCTCAATGCATTATGAATATCATTAGGTGTAATTTCTTCCTCGTTCAAATATTTTTCTCCTAAATCTTCATCAATACTAGCAATTTTGTCAATCATTTCTTCTCTTGCTTTCATTACACGATCTAGGTCTTTAGGTTGCACTTCTAGAGGTTTGTACTCTCGCGACTCATCTCCTGAAAATTTATATTCTTTAATTTCGATCAAATCAAAAACGGATGTAAAGGCGTCTTCTGTGCCATTAGGTAATTGAACTGGTATTGGAGTTGGGCAACCTGGCAGCCTTTCCAAAAGTGTGGAAATGGCAAATTCAAAATTGGCTCCAATTTTATCCATCTTGTTCATGTAAACAATTCTAGGAACGTTATATCGATCTGCTTGTCTCCACACTGTTTTACTTTGTGCCTCTACACCATTGACAACATCAAAAATTGCAACTGCTCCATCCAACACGCTGACAGATCGTTCCACCTCAAATGTAAAATCCACATGTCCTGGAGTATCAATTAAATTAATTCTGTGGTCTTTCCATTTAAATGTAATGGCTGCACTTGTAATTGTAATTCCACGTTCCTGTTCTTGCGGCATATAATCCGTGATGGTATCCCCATCGTCCACATTTCCCAAGTGAGAGCTGTACCCCGAATAATAGAGCATTCTCTCAGTAGTTGTTGTTTTTCCAGCATCAATATGAGCAATAATTCCAACATTTCTAATCATATGACTCGGAAGTTCAAACATGATATTTCCCAGAGTATCACCACTATCTTGAGTATTACTTTTAATATCTTTTTGTCGGGTTGTGTGTTTGAGAGAGGAGGAAGCCTTCTTTTCAGAATGATCGGAATATTCTCGTTTGCAAGTACTAGTAGTAGTATTCATCGGAAACATGAAATGATTCGTTTTGCTCCGCATGATGGTCATTGGTCTACTACAACTAGTACGTAATATTGTACTTGATGCTGTACCCAATGACGAGAGCATGTTGTGCTTTGAAGAACAAAGAAAAGATGATGGACTAGGAGCCAAATATCGTTTTAACATTTTTTGTTTTTTCAATTTTATTGATGAATGATAAAAAGTATTTCTCATTAAAGTTATTCATTCAGACTTGGATCAAAACCATTTCAAATCAAGAACACCAACTCACCATGGTGAACTCGTTGGATTAACATTGGTGGTTTTGAGCCACGTTTGCCCAGGTCATCAACACGTAATCACACACAAAAAAATGTCTCAATCCCTTCTTGATTATGCTTATTATTGGTTCTATCGATTTATTGATCTATTCCAACCACAAACTCAATACTGTATTTTAGGATATACTCAGTCTAGTTCTTACACTCCGGCTATATTTACTGAAATAACGGACTTGTTACAACGATCATTTGCAAATAATGATACCAGATCTTCTCCGATTGAAACTCAATATTCATACAGCGTGGAATATAAAAACTTTTACATGACAGTCTTTAAATTAAATTATTATTCAACCTATTATACTGAGGAAAATATTTATAATTATTATATCAAGGGAAAAGCTGGACTTTTACTCACGATCGAAGTTACCAATCACACTTGGGAATCAGATGATTTGCCAAATCGAATTCAATTTGTATTGAAAAAGATTGGAAAGAATGTACCTGTATTATTTATCATTCATGGATTGCAAGAACCAATGGGAAAACATGCGAATAGTATAGCCGAGATGGTACAACAGATGGTGAGAAAGCATGATCATGAAGAGTACTCGTGTATTGTTACCAAAGAAAATGGTAAAGATGGTGCTTTATACGAAGGATTGGAATGGTTGTTCATCATGTCTGCCAAGTGATCATAGCTTGAGTTTGAAAAAAATGTGTAAATACTCTTGTGTTCCAAAATTGCACCAGAAAGGACATAAAATTTAATTTCATGGCCAAACTCAATCCTCATGTTTTTCCGATTACTGTTGTTGTTTCATATTTATTTACCATTACGTGATGATCAATAGTAATTCATGGTAAAATGACAGCTGGCATCCGTTTTCGGTTTACAGTGTCCTGTAATTCAATGAAAAAAACTTCTCGCAAGTCAGGGCAAAAAATGCTGAGGCTTGAGTTTGGCCATGGCAACCACAATTCGGAGTGTAGAGCCTTGAGGTCTTGCTCATCATCATCCGTTGGCCACAATCATCGCAACAACACCAACTTGTATCATCATGATAGACTTATTATTTTATGTAAGTTTCTTGTTGGGATTATTCCAATGATCTCAACCTTAACAAACTGTGCAGTAATTTCTCTCCTTCTATTATGTAATTATGCTGCACCATTTATTTCATCATCATTTTCGTATACAATCTCTGATCAAGAGCATGTCATTGAACAGGTGAAAGCATGGAAGTATAAACAACGAAGTTTTATCAGGGTTATTGAGGGAGATGTGTATCAGGAACGAAAAAGAATGATCGATACCAGAGAAAAACCCCGAGCAGTAGATGTAGTTGATGCAATCGGGGACGCAAAAGCCAATAGCGAACGAGTCAATATAGTAAGCCCGGTTCTTGGAAATATGTCGCAATCCTCATGGGACACTCTTGTGCGGGTAGTCAGTCGAGAGCTTGAGTTGGAACATATTCTGACTCTTGGAAGAAATACAATTTTTGATTTGGGAGAGAAATGTGCAACAGGAATCAATGTAAGTTTTGTGGGATCTCTTTTGCAGAAAGCTTACCAATTGTTGTGATGCTTGTAAGAATTTTACGGAATATGTCTATGGAGAAGAAATGTTTTTCAGAGGCAAGCATTTCAACATTTCCCGAGATCAGTATTCAACATTTGAAACGGGTAAACCTGGAGATTTTGTTCGAAACAGTACAACTGCTAGAATTACAAACAGAATTAGTGCCGGATCGAAACATGTACTTGTACTAATGCCTAATGGAAAAGTATATTCCACTGGAGTCTATCTGAATGGAAATTTGGGAAGGTATGTTTCCGACATAAACTTTATTAAGGCAGTAACAATAATTTTATGACATTCCACAAACTTCAAAAGGAGAATGACGGATTCAAAAATTGTCTATAATGCTCCTGTTGAAAATCTCAAAGGACACAAAATTTTACAAATTGAATCAAGTATGAATAGCAACTTGATTTTAACTGACAAGGGCCTCTATGGTTTTGGAGAAAATACAAACTCTCAAATGGCCACTGGAGGGACCAAGCCAGTCCTTACCCCAACTAGAATCAATGGCTTCAATTTTAATACCACCATTGTACAAATTGCTATGGGATATTCGTTCTCTTTTGCAGTGGATATCACTGGAAAGCTTTGGGCTTGGGGTGATAATCTTGCTGGTCAACTTGGTGACAGAACATGGGACGAAAAGAATAGGCCCTTCGCAGTTTACAGATATGGAGCATTATTGAACCAAACGATCTACAGAGTGTGTGGTGGTTGGAAACATGCTCTAATGTTAACAACAAATGGCTCGTTATATGCAATGGGAGACAATTCATTAGGGCAATTGGGAACAAACTCAAATGTCAATACAGGAGAGCCTGTTAAGGTGAAAATGGATAACTTTGGATATCGAACGATTGTTGACATTCAATGCGGTTATGCTCACAACCTTGCATTGACATCAAGTGGAGAAGTTTTTTCGTGGGGATACAATGAACATGGCCAAATTGGTGACGGAACCACAACGAACGTTCTAAAGCCAAAGCTGGTTCCTGGATTGAGTGACTGCAATGTGAAAAAGATTCATACCAAAGCAAATGTGAATATTGTACTTTGCTCGAATAACACCATCTTTGCGTGGGGAAAGAATGATGTCAACCAAACGGGAACTGGTCTTTCCACATCAACTGTTTCTGTACCAACTAGAATAGATTATACACAACAACCTATTGTTGATATGACATCGTCAGAGAATTACTCATTCCTATTTCTTGCAGATGGCTCTATTCATGCTGTTGGTTTGTGCAACAATGTGCCATATTTCTATGGCCATGAATGTCTTGATTCTCAACCTGCATTGCTACCTGGTGCTATGCCCAACGATCCCAAAAGATATGTTTTTTCATTGGATGGAAAGTTCACCAAAGTAAGACTTCAAGACAGCATGACCATTCCATGGTATCAGAGAAAACCTGTGTATTTCGAAATGGGGGAGGATGGATATTTACTCAAGCCGGAGGTGACAGTACCCACTCGATCCTGGAATGGATTTAACATGTACAGTACGAACGTCACCAATACCAACAATTGGACAATCTTGGAATATAACAATTCAACGAACGAGGGCTTTCCTGTTTCAATCTATAATTCCCACTTTTTGAAACTTAATGAGTACATGTATTTGTTTGGAGGATTTATCAATGATGAAATATCCAACTCGATCTACAGATGTCCAATCTATACCTTGTCGCAGGAATGGGAATTGGTGAATGTTACGCTTCCTATACCGTTGGCATCTGGAAGTATTCAAATTATTGGAGATTTCGTTTATATATTTGGAGGAATGTCAAGATTGTATTACTACAACGAAACCTGGGATGAAGGCCCAACTCTTGCTCCCATTATTGTGGACACGATATTGAGGGCACCCCTGTCTAATGTTTTAGCCTTTGAAATTGTACGAGGCAAGAATATTTCTACTCCTCTACATTCTGCATATTCGGAAATTGTTGGTGATTATGTCTATTTATTTGGGGGTTTCAATGAATTACATCAGTCGACATTTAACATTTTTAGAGCTCCAATATCAGACCCAACAACATGGCAAATGACTTTTGGTCTTTTACCCTTCTATTCAATTAATACTGGAACGTTTGTTTCCACAAACAACTCTCTCTATATATTCAATGGAGGAAATAGCAGCACGGCAAGTGGTGGACCGTTCATGGCTGTTGCTAGCACAAATGATCCTGTAGAATCATGGATGCTCTACAATGACCCAGTCCTTACCACCGAGTCATGGTGTAAAAAGTACAGATTGTTGTGTTTGTTCTGTAATGGCGTTCAAGCCACACACCCAAGCGTTTGCTCATCAGGTGGAGTTTGTGCAGACTACGATACTTGCGTGTGTTCACCAGGAAGAAGCGGTAGAAATTGTGAGTTCGTGAGCATTTTGGCGTTTGAGAACAATCGAAGATATGCTGATGGCACCTATGCTCGATCATGTGAAGAGTACAAAAATCCATTCAATACATCTCGATTGTATTCTGGATATACTGGAAATGGATTTTACATGATTCAACCATATCCAGAAATGCCTCCAGTGCTTCAATTTTGTGACATGACGCCAACATTGCCAAGTTTCACCCATCATCCTGAAATGGTATCGATGCAAACCAAGGCCAACGAACTACAAACATACTACCGTTTACTCAAATATTCAAACTCTATTACCAGCCTTGGAGATGGCCTTTACAAATTAAGGTACGATCCATCAAGAGTTTCTCTGTTCACAAATAACCAAGTACCTGATAACCGAGTTTCACCTCAGTTACAAATACTTTGTAATGTTCCCTACACAGGTGCTCCTCTTTTGTGTAGTTATGCTGGAGCATGCGCAAACAGCAAATGCATTTGCGGTACTGAGAGGTATGGAACTGACTGCCGAAAAGTTGGTATTGTATTGTATGGTGGATATAGAAGATATGCAGACTTGACCTTTGCTGCCTCTTGCTACTACTATCGATTCCCATCAAACTCAAGCAGGCTTTATTCTGGTGAGATTGGAGACGGCATGTATTTAATCCAACCTGACTCCACCAAAGACGCTATTCCCGTATTTTGTGACATGTCATCAAAAGATAGCTCTGGAAATGATAATTCTGGTTGGACCTTGGTGTACAAGTATCCAAAACGAGTGAGCGACGATGCTTATACTATTTGGACAAGCACTAGCGACACAGTAGGAACACCAAACAAGTTCAGTACAGACATTTATCATTTGGCTTCTGTAAAGAATAGTTGGAATATTTTCACGGAGGCAAGGGTTGAAATTACCTCTGAAGGTTCAGTTAAGAGATATATTGTCTTTGGGCTTGGTTCAGACAAAAATCTTTGGTTTACCAAAGACTCGGTTAAACATTCAAACTGGGGGCTACATTTGGGTTATTATGACACATATCAATATTTCGCTGCAATTGGTGACACTGTTAATAACAGAAGGTGGACCGTTATCAAGTCTTATTACAATTGTGATTACGACCTTGGCTGGCTTATTATTGCCAGAGCCACTGACACTTGTGTCGTCAGTGGAAGATGGAAATCTGAGCCATACGGCCATTCCATTTATTACTCAAATGTTGACACCACCATGTATTTCAAGGATATGCTTTTGGCTGATACTGTTATTGTCATGTTGCGATAATTTATTCAATAAATGCAAATGGTGACATACTATGTCACACAATGCTCGGAAAAATGGGAGTGTCTGGCTCCTTTCATCCTTAAACATCACGTCCAAACTATTTTATACTTAGAACTACTACTACATTTCTTCGTCCGTACTCGTTGTTTGGAGGCCTCTCGTAAATGCTGCACTTTTTCGATTGTTCAACTTGTCATTAAAACGTTGACTGTCATTTCTCCTAATGATACGGGCTGAATTTCTATTATTTTGAGCTCTATCCGAAGATAAAGTACCCAGAGATGCTTGTTGTTGTTGTGTCGTGTTGTTATGTTGTTGGTGAGAGGATGGTGTTGTCATGCAGCTTGGTTGAGACTTGTTCGTGGTTGACAATAGAGTTGTGAGATGATTCGTTGTGTTATCACAACAATCCATATTCTCATTGCTGTCAAAACTGCTACTTGCAGTGCTCCTACGGTCAGCACCTAACGATGAATTCAACGAGGAAGGAGTGGATGGTGAGCCTCCTTTCTGTGTGGATTGTCTCTTTTTCAACAAGAAGGAGAATATTTTGAAACCCTTCTTTTGTTCCTGAAGGTCCGTTCGATTCTTTTCCGAGAGTGTTGGCATGGTGTGTCACGGTGTTGTTGTTGTTTCTAGTTTTTCAAAGTTTTTGGTGAGAGTCAATGAGAGAAGAGAGAGGTCTAGAGTTATGTGTGAAGGTCGTACGAGTCGCGATCGAGTTGGCACTAGCAACGGAGATTAGTAATAGTACTTGAGACGGTGTGTCGAGAGTGAGATCAGTGAGGGAGTTTTTGCGTTGTAGGTCAAAGAAACGTTTCCTGTGTTTTTTTTGATCGTTGTTTTTGACAAGAAAGACCAACAACATCATAATTATGATAAACAAAATCATGACATTGATGATTTTCTAAAGAGGCAATAAGGGCTTACGATTCGTTACAACATGAAATTATGATCTTTCCAGAGTCTCAGGATTCGACATTGGCTGTCAGATGAATGGAATCAAGGAAGCTTTGTTTCTTTTAGTATTTAATATTCGAAATAAATCCTAAAATAGATCAAGGTTTGAATAATTCTCTGAATAGGAGCAACATGTAGGACAAGTTGTGGATACTCTCTAGCTCTCTTCCACACCAAGTTGTTGCGGTATTCATCTTATCAATCAGAATTCCATTTATATTTTTATCTTCAAAAAACCTGTCACATTCTTTCAATCTCAAACAACAACATTATGATAAAAAAAATACCTGAACCTCTTTGATTCACACCATAATGTCACCCTCATCAAGTAGCAACAATACCAACATGAACAATAATCAAGATCCAACAACATTCAAGAAGAGAAGGAAACAAGAAGAATCATCCACAATGAAGAAACAAAAAAATGATCCATCCATAGAGACCTCCATGGACCATCAAGTCGTTTCCAAATTTTCTGAAGAAACTCTTGTTCGGGACCTTTTCAATCAACGAAACGACCTTCAGTTGGATCATTCAAATCTCATTCTCAAAAAAGATCATGTATTAAGACCCATTTGGATTTGTTCCGATGTGGATGAACGATTCCATATTTTCATGGAGACATGTTCTCCAATCTATCTACAAGCGTATGATTTTCTAGTGGCAATAGCTGAACCCATTTCTCGTCTTGAAAGCTTTCATGAATATATATTGACCGAATATTCTCTTTTTGCTGCTGTTAGTATTGGAATGAATACTGAACATGTGATTCAAATGTTGGACAAGTTGAGTAAGGTACAATTACCAGATTCGTTAATTAACTTTATTACGGAAGTAACAAGAAAATATGGTAATGTTAAACTTGTTCTACAGAAAAATCGATTTTTCATGGAATCGCAACATTTAAGTGTTATGGAAAAATTATTGGAGGATTCTATCATTCGTTCAGCTGCTGTCAGTCCATCAGATCGAACAGAATTTCCAAACATTGATTCGAGTGGAAGATTCATTATTAAATCAAAGCCATTGGAAATTGAAAAATTCCAAAAACAAGCATTAATTTCAAATACCAAATCTGTTCCATTTAAAATTCAAACAGAAATGATTCAAGTAGATCATGATCAAATAGACAATTACGACAACCATGATGATGATTGTGACATGTCTTCCACACACGTAATAACAAACTATTATCAATTTGAAATTCATCCCAACCAAGTTGAACATGTCAAAAAGAGATGCATTGAAATTGGTCTTCCCACTCTCGAAGAATATGATTTCAGAAATGACAGTTCCAACAAGTCATTACGCATTGATTTGAAACCAACAACTACCATTCGATCCTATCAAGAAAAATCACTCAGCAAAATGTTTAGCAATGGAAGAGCAAGAAGTGGAATTATTGTCTTGCCATGTGGTGCTGGAAAAACACTTGTTGGAGTCACTGCTGCATGTACTGTTAAAAAGAGAACACTCGTATTGTGTATCAACTCGGTGAGTGTTTTACAATGGAAAAATCAATTTAAATTATGGAGTACCATCGATGAACGTCAAGTCATTGTGTTCACCTCTCAAGAAAAGGATTCACTTCCAAAAGAGGAACTCCAAGAACCTTTGATCATTATTACGACCTATTCCATGTTGACACAACAACACAAGAGAAGTGGTAAATCGAAGGAAATGATGAATTATATTCAAAGTAGAGAGTGGGGTTTACTCATTTTGGATGAAGTTCACGTCGTGCCAGCTCATCAATTCAGAAATGTCTCCAGTTTAAAATCGCATTGTAAACTTGGACTCACAGCCACTCTCGTTCGTGAAGATTCGAGAATTGATGATTTATACTTTTTGATTGGTCCAAAATTATACGAAGCCAATTGGCTCGATCTTCAAAAAAAGGGACATCTCGCTCATGTTCAATGTGTAGAAGTATGGTGTCCAATGACTGCTGAATTCTATGCCGAATACTTGATTGCTAATGCCAAGAAGAAGACTCTCTTGTATGTCATGAATCCAAACAAATTCAGAGCGTGTGAATTTTTAATTCGATATCATGAAAAACAAGGAGATAAGATTATTGTATTTAGTGATAATGTCTTTTCATTGGAACAATATGCCACGAAACTCAAACTTCCATTCATTTGTGGTAACACGACGCAACAAGAAAGAATTGAGGTTTTGAATCGATTCAGACAAGGTCGTCCCTTTAACACCTTGTTTATGAGTAAGGTTGGTGACACGGCGATTGATATTCCAGAAGCAACAGTCATTATTGAAATTTCCTCTCATTTTGGAAGTCGAAGACAAGAAGCACAACGTTTGGGAAGAATTTTACGTCCAAAGGCAGGAGGACTGAACCATCAACACGCTTATTTTTACACATTGGTCTCTCAAGACACACGTGAAATGTTCTACTCAACTAAGAGACAACAATTCTTGATTAATCAAGGTTATAAGTTCAGAGTGTTGCCAGATATTGAAAAGTATTATGAACATTGTGCAAGTGGTGAATTAGGATTGTCCTATGGTCGCACCACAATCAATGAGAAGGAATGGCTTGGTGTGGTCAAAGCGGCACGTGATGCATGTGGTGACGAAGAAAAAGTGGATGATGAGAGTAACACTCAACAAGCATCAATTTCTATGGCACAGCTTTCAGGAGGACAAGGAGTTGTTTATCATGTACTTGATGGAAACACTGTAAAGAATAAGAGAAACAAGTCTACAGTGTCAGCTGCAGTTCATCCACTCTTTAAGAATAGAAATTCTTCATCCAAATATTAAATAAATGATTACTGGAAAGCGTTTGTGAATGAACGTTCGAATTCGTTTGGTTTGACGTTCTTGCTGTCTCGTGTTATGGATATTGATGTTGGAATAAATTCAAAAATTAACAACTGGATTTTGAAAGACTTCCACATCGAGAGAGTGTTTGGGAATGTCTCACGAGGACCACATGGTCTGCTTGACACACGTTTTATTTTAAATTGAGAGTGAATCATTCGTTCGCACTCGTTCATCATTGAAAGAGCTCTTGCTCCTCTCGTAAACGAAATGAAAATCAATCACTGAGATCATCACCTGGTCTCACTTTCCAGAATTCCCATTTCCATTCTCATTATTATTCTTTTTATAATATTTCTTATATCCATAAACACCAGCTCCAACCACAACACCACCAATAATCGCTACGGGAAGAACCGTTGTGGTCAAACCAACCGCACCCGCAGCACCAATCGATTGCAACGTAGCAACGGTTGAGCCAGCAGCAACACCACCTCCATTGGCCACGGCTACAGCACTCATCCATGATGAAGCCAGAGAGCATGAAGCAATTCCTGCTTTACCAAACCCGAGGAGAGAAGCAAGAGTTGGAATACCAACGTAGGCGGTTGATCCAGCCACAACACCACCCACAGTTGCTCCCAAAGCTGTTTCTTTCACTGGAGATGATGTATTTTCAGAGTCGTTCGTTGTTGTTGGTGGGTTCATCTCTGATTTTGTTGTTGTTGTTGTTGTTGTTGATAGAGATTTAACCTTCGTGATTAATTTCGAAGAGTTTGGAACAACCGTTTGAGACCAAAAGTTTTGCAAGCTTTCCATTTTTTTTGTAAGATTTTTCATTTATGAAAAGTACAAGGTCAGTTTCTTATTTGAAAATTGAGAAGGAGAATCGAATGAGAATTTAACTTTGTGGTTGTTTCGATTAAAAATCATTGATACACTTAAAAAAAATGAGCGCCAACTCTTCTACGATTTTTTGGCAAGATCGAGAAATTAGATTTGATTCCAACTTTGAGGCAGGGTATGTTGAGTTGTATACAACATTGGACCCGAGAGTTCATCATTCTCTATGATGGAAAATAATAATTTATTGGATAATTGGATCCCGAAATATGGTTGGGCAAATCCATATTGAAATGAATTGCAACAACACACTGTTAGAGAACTTAATTTGAGGAAGGGAGAGTTTGAAATTGATGTTTTGGAAAATGTAGAGGATACGAAAGGAAATAATGGAGAGAAGGGAAGATGTGTCATTACAAATTTACGATTATTGTGGATCTGTACAAGAAATCCGAAAATTAATTTGAGCATTGGATACAATACAATGGTGAATATTAAAATTCAGACAGGATCGAGTCGATTAAAAGGATCCACTCAAGCATTATATTTATTAACAAAATATCATGGCTCAAGATTTGAATTTATATTTTCAAATATGGTGAAAACAAATCCGAGACTATTCTCGACCATTCAAGCAGTATTTAAAGCCTATCAGTCAAGCAAAATGTACAGAGAAATCCGCTTGAGATCGGCCATCATTAAGAATAAGCATTTAGAGTTGTTACCCAAAGAGCAAGTATATACAACATTGAGTGGTGTTTGGAATTTGAGTGCAGAGCAAGGAAACTTGGGAACATTTATTGTGACCAATGTACGAGTGGTGTGGTTTGCAGACCTTGCAGAAAATTTCAATGTATCCATTCCTTACCTTCAAATTGTAAGTAAGAATGCAACGCTACTGAACTGACATGAGGAATGAAATGTCTGTTGACTACTACTTCCAACTCTTTTGGTATCTATAACACATGAATCCTTCACAGAAAAATGTATCATTTAGAGACTCCAAGTTTGGAAAAGCATTTGTGGTTGAAACGAACAGAAGTGCAGGAAGAGAATTTGTGTTGGGATTTAAAGTCGATCCAGTCGAAAGACTCAGTGATTTGTTCAAAGAAGTATCATCTCTTCATCAACTCTTTACAGATAATCCACTGCTTGGTGTTGAATATCAGCCAGAAGAAAAGCAGGCTAGTCTCGAACAGCTCATGGTTCCAAAAACCACAGAGAGTATTAAGTACATTGGAAACAAAGACACCAGTGACCCACTCGCTCCGTACTATGTTGACACTTCCGACAAGTCAAGCAATACTTCGATTGGTTTCAGTGAAGAACTTGGTTTAGCTTGTGAAGAACTTAAGGATGGAATGTCCATCAAAAAGTTGTGGCAATGCATTTACAAGGTGTAAATAAAAGTTGTGTGATTAATCCGAGCGCACGATGGTCATCACACAAGGTTGGAGTCCATAGACAACACGATCATATTTTAAACGTGCACGTTACACGCTAGAACCAATCCAATGAATTCATTGAATCATGCAGGTAATGTTACAGAAACTGCACCCAAACTCTATTCTTTGGCCATATTACAATCATCATGCTCCGATATTAAAAAAAAATGTCTTCATCCATTCCCAAACTAGTTGGTAACACTCCACTCTCCGAAGCAGATCCAGAACTCTTTGACCTCATTGAAAAGGAAAAGAACAGACAATGGAAGGGTCTTGAATTAATTGCTAGTGAAAACTTTACAAGCCAGGCTGTGATGGACTGCCTCGGAAGTTGCCTTACTAACAAGTACAGCGAAGGACAAGTTGGAGCTCGTTACTATGGAGGAAATGAAGTGATTGATGAAATTGAAAAATTGTGCAAGGAGAGAGCTCTTTCTGCTTTTAATCTCTCACCAGAAGAATGGAGTGTGAATGTACAACCCTACTCCGGATCACCTGCTAACTTTGCGGTTTATACTGGTCTATTGCAACCTCATGATCGTATCATGGGTCTTGATTTGCCAAGTGGAGGACATTTAACTCACGGTTATTATTCTGGAAAGAAGAAAATTTCTGCTACTTCCATCTTCTTTGAAAGCTTGCCATATTGTGTGAATCAACAGGGTTATATTGATTATGATGGACTTGAAAAATCAGCCAAAGTTTTTAGACCAAAATTAATTATTTGCGGAGGAAGTGCATATCCAAGAGATTGGGATTATGCCAGATTGAGACAGATTGCCACCGATGTTGAAGCCTATTTAATGTGTGATATGGCTCACTATTCGGGATTGGTCGCTGCCAAAGAGCACAATAATCCATTTGAATATTGTGATGTTGTCACATCCACTACACACAAATCACTCAGAGGACCTCGAGCTGGTATCATATTTGCCAAGAAGGATCTCATGCCAAAGATTGATTTTGCTGTATTCCCTGGAATTCAAGGTGGTCCACATAATCATCAAATTGCAGCCATCGCCACTCAACTAAAGCAAGTACAAACTCAAGAATTCAAGGAACATATCAAACAAGTGAAGGCCAATGCCAAGACACTCGCCAAATGTCTAATTGACTATGGATATACTTTGGCAACTGGAGGCACTGATAATCACTTGGTGTTGTGGAACTTGAGACCACAAGGAATCACTGGAAGCAAGATGGAAAAGCTTTTCGATGCAGTCTCAATCACAGCCAACAAGAACTCGATTGCTGGCGATCCAAATGCATTGTCACCATATGGAATTCGTTTGGGAACTCCTGCTTTGACCACTCGTGGACTCAAGGAAGAAGATTTCGAACGTGTTGCTGAATTCTTGCATCGTGGCTTGCAATTGGGATTGAGACTCCAACAACAAGCTGCCTCTCCCAAGTTACCAGACTTTTTGGCACAAATTAAGCCAGAGGATGAAGAATTGAAACAATTGAAGCATGATGTGGAAACGTTCGCTAAACAGTTCGGCATTCCCGGTTGGAATATTGAAGAAATGAAATTCAAAGATTAATTGCAGTAAACAACATTGCAAACGTGTGCATTCTTGATTTTCCTTCTAAAAGAACATTGATGAAAATCAATGATTTACAAACCAAATTGATACAATTCCGTGATTATCATTGAAGGCGACGATGCAGTGATTGTCATCATCACGGTGATGAAAATAAGAGAACCGGAAATAATGATTATTTCGAAAATAAATTTCTTATGTTATTAATCACGAGCTAATTTTACATCTTAACTTCCTTCAAACCGTCAACAAAGAAGAACAATTGTGAGGTTTTTCCGTCATCATTGAACTTTTGGAAGATGAGCATCGACTTGTCCATATCGTTAGATTCGCCTTGGTAGAATTTGTAATTCTTGATGTCCTTACCAACTTGGTCAGCGAGGAACTTCTTGACTTGCTCGTTGAATTTGGCGAGCTTTTCAGTGCTCTCCTTTTCAATTTTAGCTCTCAAAGTGGACAAGTATGGTCCGACGGTATCAACCAATTGCTTAACCTTTTCAATTCCAGTCATTTCAACCAAGTGGAAGCTATCAACAATTTGGTCAACCTTTGTGGTATTTTCTGGCTTGTTTTCCAATTTTTCGAATTGGTCTGGATCGTAGAGGATATCCTCATCTTCATCTTTAACCATGAACTTGGAGGAAACATTGTAAATGAATCCTTCATATTCAACCTTCATTGGGAAAGAATCAGAGAACAATTCATCACGGGTGAAAATATCAGTGTAGACCTTCATTGTTGTTGTGGTTGTTGGGATGTTGAGATATTTTTTCAAGACGAAAAATTTCAACTTCAAAAAAATTGGTCAGGTCTGCGATTGGTTGGTACTGGGTTTACAATTGTTTGTTTTTCAAATTGCCAAGACGGGTCATGCCGAGGTGCTTATTAATGATAAGGCAATAGCATAGGCAGCATCATAAAATTACATGAAAACTTTTAATTGGAGTACAGTACTCCTTTCCGAACGAATGAATCAGATTAAATCTTGCTATATTCAAGTTTGGTTTCTAACTTCTTCATGTCCATCATCTTTCGAACAGCTTTCATAAAGTCCTCATGTATGACATAGTCTCTCTTGGCTCTGAGAGCAAACATACCAGCCTCAGTACACACGTTACGTAAATCGGCTCCATTGAATCCGTCCGAGAGCTTAACAATGGCATCATAGTCAATTTCACCTTGTTTGGTCATGCTTTTGGAGTGAATTTGTAAAATGGACAATCTTCCTTGT
This sequence comes from Naegleria lovaniensis, assembly GCF_003324165.1. Taxonomy (NCBI): domain Eukaryota; phylum Heterolobosea; class Eutetramitea; order Acrasida; family Naegleriidae; genus Naegleria; species Naegleria lovaniensis. The sequence goes on along the minus strand of NW_025407860.1, from coordinate 155,286 downwards.
TCATTGGGTAATGAAATTTCAATCTTTCTGTCGAGACGACCAGGTCTCATCAAGGCAGTATCCAGCACGTCAGGTCTATTGGTGGCCATGATAAATTTGACTTGGCCGACATCGTTGAAACCATCCAATTGATTCAACAATTCCATGAGCGTTCTTTGAATTTCACGATCAGCACTGGTACCTTCTGAAAATCTTTTGCCACCAATGGCGTCAATTTCGTCCATGAAAATTATACAAGGTTGGTGATCACGAGCATATCCAAACATTTCACGGATAATACGAGCGGATTCTCCAATATATTTATCTACAATGGCACTGGCCACAACCTTCAAAAAGTTTGCTTCAATATTACTTGCAATTGCTCTGGCCAGCAATGTTTTACCTGTATTCGATTTGTGAAATGATGAGAATGGTTAATTCAATGCAGCAAAGCAAGTAAGCCAAATTTGTAACGATTGGGGAGGGTAGTGTTCAAAAGCAAGTCATTGGCATATTCGAACGTTAAAAAATGTTTGCATGTCACAAATGGTCAAAACATTAATGGAATTGTGAATAATTATTAGTACATGATTGACCAAAACCACAGAAAAACATACCAGTACCAGGAGGTCCGTACAACAACACACCCTTTGGTGCCTTGATACCAACTCTCACGAAAATTTCTGGGTTAATGAGTGGAAGTTCGATGGCTTCTCTTAATTCTCTAATTTGTTCATTGAGACCACCAATTTCGTTAAAGTGTGTCTTATCCAATTTGACATCTTTTGATTCAATCATGTTGAAAACAGAAGGATCCACTTCTCGAGGTAAAATCCTCATGATTGTCAATGTAGTCATATCGAGAGCAACTCTTGTACCTGGCTTCAATTTTGCCTTGTCAATCTTTTTTCTAACTCCGGTAACATATCTTGGTCCACTGCTTGCCTTTATAATAAAACGTTCATCATCCAATTGTTTTAAAACTTCTCCTACAATTTGTCCAACAGATTGAAGAGCTTTAAGATCGTCTTCTGTCTTTTCATATTTCTTTTTCAAATCTTTTTGATTTTCGCGAATCTTTTTTACTTCAGCTTCAAGATTCCTGTGTTGAGCAAGCTTTTCAGCATAAACATTTAGAGCTTTGTTTCTTCTTTCATCGATCTCCATTCTCTTGTTGTTCCGTGTGCGAGTTGTTGTTGTATCAATACTACTACTTTGATCGAAATATTAGAATACAGCACCACTGGTACGCAAGCTATTTTTTTTTTGATGTTTTTTTTAAAAATAACTCGACATTTCCTCCGTTTAAAATTCTTTGTTGGCCTTGCTCTTGTTTTTGGCTATTTTATTGGACAAACATTTTAGAAGAATTCATCATCGGCAAAGAAATTGTTTTTTATAATATAATAATCAATTATTCACTTTGGAAAACAACGCCATTCAATTCAATAACACACAATTACGTTTCCGAAAGAATGTCATCTCATCTCCTAGCCTCTGCAACCGCTACTACATTCGACAAGTATCTTCTGAGGAAGTACTCTCTCATGCTCTATCGTTCTCTTTTAAAAAAGAGTGTGGATTTCCATCTCAAGAATGAGCCTTCTCCATCCAGAAGTTACCGAGTGAGTTATTTAATTCCTGGTGAAGAATTTAGACAATATTTAACTGGAGAAATTCGGAAACAATTTAAACAGGCTCAACGATTATATAACGAAGAAAAGAAGACTCCCGAATGGTTTGAACAGCAACTAAAGGATGGATTTATTTATTTGAAGGGTTTAGAGAGAGCCTTTGATGAAGGATTCAACATGTCTCATAATAAGCGAAAGGCTATCCGATTGAGTCCACTTCTTCATATTCTCAAGTTAGCATGTGGAGAGCATGGAAATTATCATTATCATCAAAAATTGAAAGAGGTGTTCTTATTGGCTACATTAATGACTCATCAAAAAGTCGAGTCGTCGTCTATGACCAAACCTACTTTTAATCCAAAAACAACAGAAAAAGGGGTGAAGCAAAAAGTGACTCAATAAGGGTGTGCGTAGTGAATGCTTGCGATACTTGATGGTTTAATGACACGACCTGGATCCAGTTTTATCACTCATGGAGGATTTATTGTTAAAATCAACTCGAACAGTAATAACTGAACCCATTTGTGAAGATAATTACATGACAGACCTTGTGGAAAATAGAGAGGTTTTGTGTATCATAAGGGTTGTTTTGAACATTGTTACATTAAACAACAATTCGTCTACTGTAAATGACATGCGGACAGTGCCTCCACATCACCGACGGCTCAATGATGACAGTTAAATACCCTTCTTTATTTATGCTTTGTGTGCGATATGTCAAAGCATCAATTTCCATTCATAAAAAACAAAGTGTGTTCGAGGCAACAACGTTTATCACAACAACCACACGAGTATTCTCTCTCAGACGTCGTTGTGGTTTCACTTCTCATTTCGTTGTCCTTTGGTTTGTGCTCTTCATAATCTTCTCATCCACACACACACAGAGAAGTTGATTGTCGTTTCAGAGATTCTCTCATCAAGATTCGTTGAAACTTTCGCACCCTCTCATCCTCTCTCATAACACAGCGCTTGTCTCCTCATTTCGCATCCATCTCATCTCCTCCTCAAACAATTTATCACAACAAAAATGTCTCAATTTAATAACAGCATCGGTCTCTTCAATCAATCCGACAGTACCTCTCTCCTAGAAACCGTCACTCGTTTCTACAATGACAAGATCATTCATGATCATTATTGGCACCACTATTTAGATGATCATTATTATTCGGTTTCGTTCATTGTCGGAATGATTATTTTAGCCTTGTTTGTGTGTGTCATGCTTCCATTGAAAACCTTCTCAGTGCTCTATTATTGCATGATGGGACGTCGAAGAATTTTCAAATCGACGGCTCATGATCGACGACAGGAGGCATCCTCTTCGACCAATGCTTTGCAAGAGGAGTCTTCTCAAGAACGAGAAAATTTGAGAACATGTCATTCTTCTTCAACTCGGTCCATGAAAGATACATGTTTGAATGTGACAAAATTCATGTGTTTGGAAGTGTGTGCTGGATGGGTTCCTTCCTTTCTCATTTGTATCTTGTTGTGTTTGTTGATATTATTTGCATCGACCTTTTCAAAGATTCATTTTGCTGGTGCTGCCATGTTAATGAGTTTGGTCATGTTGTTTTGGTTGGTTCATTCAGTCATGTTGGATGGAGGCGTGTTTATGGCAGGTCTGTTTCGAACTGTGAAAAAGGTCAAAGCTCATTACCATTTAAGGAAAAGACAAAATGTGAATGCTCAAAAAATAGATGCCACTTCTACTGCTTTGGAAATGGATGAAAAGAATGGAGGAGTTTCATCGGATTTGAATCATAGCCATGATGCTTCAAAAAATCATCAAATGGAAACTTCAAATTCTTCATCGTCACAACAATCAAATTCTGACAACAAAGGAATTGCAACTGTGTTCGTTGAGGAATTGGGTCGAACCTATTTTGAGTCCTTGTCCTCACCAATTGTAAAGAAACATCCCATAGTGATCGGTCTCTTGGTGTTTCTATTATTTTGTTTGACATTTGGCATTTTCATTGTCACAACTGTTGTTTCTTCAGATTTTTGTGTGGCCTATGATCCTATTGAAGTTTCTACCTTTATCACACGAAAGAATGACAATGAAATTTGTAGAGAGGGAATTTGTTTCACATACATGACCATTTCGAGAGATATTTCCACACAAATGATTGTAAATTTCCAAGTAGTTGCCACTCGTCTCGACGATGCCTACGTTTATTACGGAACATTTAATCCTCAATTAGATTTCCAATTTAATTCAAATACTTCAAGCAAAGTTCAAGCAAGTTGCTTCAAACTAGATAAGGTCATCAATGAGATCTCTCGATATCAATGTTATGCCAATATACTCAATTTAACTCCATCCTCTTCGTATTATATGAAAAGTGCAGCTGTTGGAGTTCCAAATTATTCCTCTTCTCAAGCATCATTGATGGAAGATCCTATGGTGTATAAATTCAGAACAGCTCCGAGTGCATCCTCGAATTCAGATCGAGTTGTATCTTTTGTGAATGGTGGAGATTTTGCTTGGAAAGAAGCAACATTTCAATTGGCCTCTGTGCTGACAAATTTGGGAAGTAATGTGACAACGTGTCCTTATTTTGCAATGGTTGGAGGCGATATTTCATATGAAAATGGATGTCCTTATTGTTATCCTCGATGGGATCGATGGTTCAAGTATTGGGCCAAGTATATGGTTGTGAAAATTGATTATTCTTCATCGATTTCACACACGTATACATTACCTATTGCGACCGCTGTTGGTAGGTATTTTATGATTTTTTAGGATTCTAATGGTTTTTTATCCTTACTGGAATGTTTGAATGTTTTAACCAACCAACGTTTTTATTGGACATTACAATTCACAAAATTAATAGGAAATCATGAAGCTGGAAATTTCAAACGTTCTTCTCGTGTAACAAACGCCTACTACATTCGACTATTTCCACACGAAATTGAAACTACGACAGCTCCTGTTCCCTTAATCGTTGCGGATCCACAAAATTCAAGAGCTCTTCAATATATCCATTATCTTTCCAATCACACTGTCGTGATGGTTTTAGATTCATGGGTTCATGATTCTCCAGCTCAACAGGTGGATTTCATTGTTGGGTTTTTCTCAAATTTAACAAAGAACAATGATAAGGTGTACAAGAATCGAATTGTAGTCATTCATGAATGCATGTACACATCGGCCAAGACCAAGAGTTCCATTACATTGGAAATGAGAGACAAGTGGGAACATTTATTTTTAAAGTATAATGTGACACTTGTTTTGGAAAATCATGTGTAAGTTTTTGTAGTGACATGACCTTCATAATTATTTTGACATTTGAAATTGAAATTCATTGACTCGAAATTTCACACACTCTCTAGTCATACTTATAAACAGACGTATCCATTACGTTTTGGAAAAGTTATGGATGCAACTGCGAATCCACTTGGCTCCAAAGATGGAGCTCTCAATGATTACAGTTATGAAAGAAATATTTATGGAACTAATGGAGGTGTTATACTGAAAGAAGATGAAAAAGCCATTATTTATGCTGGTGATGGAAGTTGGGGTGCTCATTATTATGGCGACGTTATTGATTGGGGTAATCCAATATTTAGACAAATTGGCATTATTACACATTTTTATCATGTAATGACATTTGACAGACCGGACGGTACCTCAGTCATTCAAACAGTTGCCTATGGTTATGATGAAACCACTGGAAATGGTGTGAAAATTCAAGGAAGTGGACTTACCATAACCACCAAGTAAAAGATCTTATTCAAACCCTTAATGAAATAACCCTTTCTTAACAACCTTGAATGGTTTGAGATGTGCCTAATTGAGCAATGAAACAAAATTTCATTCCAACTTGATACAAGTCATTGCTTTTGGAAATTATTAGGGGTTGTTTGACGAATTTCTTGATCACTTTGAAGTGCTCGGAGATCAATCCAATGAAGTGAAAAATACCATTCATTACAAATTCATATGTATACAATAATTTTAATGATGAACATTTATTACATGATCAATCTCACACAATGTGAGTCATATCCATGTTGTCTGCTGTCTAATAGTCACATTAATGAGCTGCCTTATAATCTGCATAATCATCATCTGTTTCTTCCAAACCACCGTCATCATCTTCATGACTAACCAATTGGTAGAGTTTCCATTTTCCTTTCCAATGCTGCTCACACTGTGATCTATTTGGGATTTGATTCAAAAATTTTTAAAAATTCAAACAATATGTGAAATAGTTCATACTGGCATGAGTGTAGTGACTAGAAAATCACATACAATTGCACAAAAATTTCCAAAATTTCAACTGCAAAATGTTCCTCCAAACTTGCAGACTTGTTTGCAAAATAAGAAGGATCCTTTTGTCGTTTCTTATAATTATAAGCATACTCTCGACTCAAATACACCACATGAATAATAGCAGTTCCAATCGAATACAAGACAAAAATAAAGAAAATAATACTCTCAACCCAATTGATCCAAATTGTGAGTGGTTTCTTTCTTCTCACTGCAATCATGACCATTACAATGTAATTTTCAGAGCTAATTGAACATCAAATTCCTCAACCGAGAGATGGTATGTGGTAATTCCCAACAAGTCATTGACTTGAACGAAGGAAATGACCACAATTTTGAAAACACTCAACAAGTACATGCGCAAACGACGATTTCCCAAAGTCCATGAGTTGAGTTTTTTGAGGGCACGCCAAAGTTTTTGACGAGTTGAGAGATGTTGTTGTTGTGAAGGATGATCGACTCCACCGCTTCCGGATAAAGGTTCAGAGAGAGTCATGTTGTTTCGAACTTGTGAGATTAGTGGTAAATGATTGGCGAGGGATGATTTTACAATGCGAGCAAATGAAATTGGTCGCGATATTCAGTGAAACGTTTCCATCCTTATGTAAAACGGATGATTACTTTTGAAATGTCGTTGTTGTCAAAGAACAGGTACACTAACCTTGCATTCTTGTTTTGGACTTCTTCATCGAGCGAGTTTGAAAATTCTTTTAGAATAATGACGTAGGGTATACTGTTTCTGCTCTTTCAAAGTACTCTTCTTGGTCTAAACTCCAGCTGTTTTGATTTCAAACAAAAAAGGGTACAACTATCTTGTAACCTTGTTCCAAGTTAATTTGTTCACGTTCAATCTCATTCTGTGAATCTTTCAAATATCAAATGCTTTCGTCTTGTTGTCTCACATAAAATTCGTATTCTTAGAATTGAATTTGACGAACCATCCCAAAAAAAAATACATTTTCACAAAAATTCACACACGTGTTGCCCTGTTGGTGTCTGACTCATTGCTATTTTGAGATCGATCGTCCTTTGGACGAGACACTGTGCGTTTTTATTCTCATTCCTTCTTTTCTTTGCTACAACAACAACATGCCACGAGAAAAGACTCCCAAAATAAAGACAAAAAAGAAGAAAATTTTACTTACTCCAGAGAAGGTCCTTCTCTACAAGTACCATCGAGAAACCGTTCAATTACATTTTCAATTCGAAACTGAAATTGAAACCAATGCCATCTATGAGAAGAAACAAAAGATAATTAAAAAGTATGGACGAAATAACATGAAGATTAAAATTCCGCAAGACTTGTGGTCCCGAAGAACACAACCTTCTCATTCGATGACGACGACAACAACCTTTCCTGCCAACAAGATTCATGATTCTAATGTCTTTCTCTGTCGAATTCAAAACGATGATGGTTCCATGTGTAAAATCACAGCATGTCTTAATTCAAGCTCATCACAGAGATCCAAAACGTCATTGGAATTTGAATTTCCATGTGACTTGATCAAACAAACCATTTCTGAAAACTTTACTGAGGCCTATATATTGGGAACTGATTACGTTTTATTCACAAGATCTGTACATGCGACTCACGCTCCGTCAAAACCAGAGATTGATAGGAAACTCAAGTTGAGTGCAGTGTCAAGACCTTCTGAAGAGGTATTGAAGGGTATGGCTCAGGAAATGTCTCGTGTTGACTTGCAGGACAAGATTGAGAAGATGTCTTACAGTGATTTGACAAAGATTCATGAATACATTACATGCATTTCATCCCCAACACCAATAACACCAACAACATCAACAAGTTCGACAACCAATCAAGCAGCAAATGCTCCGTTCGAGTTAAATCCCGAATTCCCTTTCCCGACCGTAGCTCCAACAAGTGAAAATCTCAATGTTGATCAGGAACAATTGGAAGCTCCACAGAAGTTGGCAACAACATACCCTCTCGTGAATGAGATAGAAGCTTACTTACTTGATACAAACATGGCTGTTGGTACTGGGGGTCTTTTACAAACCAATACAGATCCGTCAAGTGCCAATACAGATCAGCAAGAAGAAGAAGAAGAATCGGACAATGTCATGACCGACGAAACTGATCGTCGTAATGGTAATAGTTTCCTTCATCAATATTACACCCAAAACGGACAAGTGTTGTCAAACCCAAGCCTTGTGGATGAATTCACCTCTCCAACTGAATCAAATTTGATCGAAAGTGAGTGGGATGAAAGCCCCAGCGAGGAACGCTCCAAGGATTTGCTATCGATTGAAACCTTCTTCTCCAAGATCCATGACGAACTTTGAGATCCCTAAAATTCCTGAATGGTTTGAATTTCCTTAAACAAGTGTGAGAGCATTCTCTGCATTGAATTTGAATCATTTTGTGTTCATTTGTTTTTAAATCTTGTATCCATCCAACAACAACAACAACAACAAGTAAAGAAACCATGCTGCTTGCTGAGCAGGTCATGACCATAAAATCCATAGTCATCATCCATAAACGATCATCACAATGATGATTACAACCAAAACACAACAAGAAAAATGGGCAACACTCTCATGCCAGCTCTTCAATCCCGATCAACGGATTCTTCCATCTTTAGCGGTGGAGAAGATGAATTCTTGTCCTCCAATAGAAAACTCTATCGATTACCTTCTCTGCAACATGTGTTTGCGAAAAATCATTACATTTTTGTAGCTCTTTATAGAAAACGATCACTCAACAAATTTACTCCGATATTAGAAATTGATTTATGGGAAGAGTGGATGATGAGTGAAAGTAAAGAAGCAGCCGCTTCTTGTAAACATCGGGAAGAAAAGTATCCCTTTATGAAATTAATTGAAAATTCTGTATTGCCGTATTTAGGACAAGAAGAAGACAAGGAGCATTTGATGAGAAAATATTCCAAAGCGAATAGTGTGGATAATATGAATAATACGAATCAACAAGTTCGTCAAAATCATGATTCAGAATCAACTAATAATCTCTCCGATGAGAGTATGATGGATCATGCTTCTTCAAGATTATCAGTGATGGATCAAACCGAGAATGTACGAGTTGAAGAGTTTCATTTCATGCATCCCAATGATGAGGAGTCAACCATTCATATTGATGTGGTGACTTTGAAGAGATCAAAAAGTTTGAATGATCAAGGAAATTGGATTGAGTCGACGAGTCATAATTTAAGCGATAGCGACATGAAAATTACATTGGATGATATTGAAATCATTGGAGCTGTGTGTGACGGCGTGAAATTGGAAAGAAGAAGATTATTCATGAGTCAGCTTAAAGAATTGTGTGAAAAATTATTAATGGAATATTATTCGACGTCTACAAATTCTTCCAACTCGTCGTCTGTGGGGTTATCAACGACGAAAAAAGAAAAAGCATTATCGTCCTATTCAGAAGGTGAAGATCAATTCATGAAAAAGATGTTCAAACCCAAGACTGTAGAATTGATAACATGTGACAGTCTGAGGTAGCAGGTGTTTTCAGACTCCTCACGACCATTAGTGTCAGTATTCAACAAATAATTTATCAGAAACAATCTCCCGCAAATGTATTATTATGGTGCAACACATGAGTCAAATCTTAATACAAGTAACAGAAAAGACCAATATCTGCCTTAAGATGCTGGAAGTTACGGAACAAAGCATCCTTTCTTTCTGTAAATATACGAAACAGGACTGTATTGCCCTTGGCGAATCGTACCAAAGTGAAAGGATCTTCTATAAACTCCATAATTGTGAACCAGTATTCATCTGCCAAATCTGAAAAGTTAACATCAAGCTTTTCAAATAGTTTGACAGTAGGTTGTGAGTTATCAATCGGTGTCTTTGGAAGAAGCATGCAAAACGATGCCGGATCATTGTACCTTAACGCAATATCAAAGAAAAATGAAATATAATCGTATTCATCAAAAACCCATTCTTCGAAAGTCATACGTTCAGATTTTCTTCCCTTCTTCAAGTTTTTCAAATACTTGTCTTTGTAATCTTGCATGAAGGCTTCTTGCAAAACAGTTGATGGAATGTAACTACAGTGATCCAATCTTTCACTAAGCTGTGCCAAACGAGAGGGATGAACAAATCCCATACCAAAAACACTCTTATTCTCATTGTAAACGCGACATACTGACAATAAATTGGGATATCTCAAATTTTCCGTCGTTACTGGTACTGCGGATGTAGTGCCGTTCTTTGCCACATATTCCTTAGCTAAATCTTGCTCAAACAAATACAGAGAGGTAAAAAAGTTTTTAAATTCGTTTTCATTGGACCAACAGTGCCCCAGTTTCAATTTTTCAGCCAACTCACAATACAAATGCACAGCTCTGAACCGGAGACAATCGATAAAGTGTTTAGGCTTTTGTTCCAACACAAAAAGCTTCCAATCGAATTTTTCCATCTTAACCTCATCATCTTCCTTCTCAACCTTTTCCTCGTTTTTTTGATCTGCAACCACAGGATGTTTTGATTGGGCCAATTCCAATCGTTTCCTAACTATATAATGCAACCATGTTTGAAAATTGTAGTAGTAAATAAATGTACGAACCTGCGTCTTCCAACATTTGTATATTGCACATTCGCACAGCACAATTCACACCCATTTTTTATCTTGCTTGTTGAACGTTTCTTTTTTCTTTTTAACGAACATATATGACGGATCAACAATTGCCAATCCGAAATTTAATGAGGTTAAATGTACACGAATTCTATCGAAGGCATCTGATCCTTCGTAGAGATTGGATTCGAAATATTAGTAATTTAAACGAGCAAATATTTTCGACCTTAATGTTCTCAGTGTCCTTATTTACTTATACTTTGAATAGTCTTCTTAATAAGATGTAGCTTCACCTTGACTGTAAATGTGACCCGAGCTAACTTGCAACAAAATACTCAGTTCTATCTGAGAGGTTCCTCACTCTATTGCTCAATCGCAATATTCAAAGAATTTACTCATGTGAATTTTACCAATACATATTGGTTCATCGATTCAATCTCGAGATTTAGCAGTGGTCGGGAAATTCTTCTTCAATAGGATGTCCTAACATAAAAAAAAAATGAATCAAAAGCTGATCAAAATCAACGCAATTCTTAATTCCAATCCGAAATTTGCTCTATTGAAGCAGCATGTTGGTATGATCCGATCATTTTCTTCCAAGCCGACGAATTATCAAGAATCAACAAATTTGGATATAATGAGATCCCTGTTGTATATTCCTGGTAATAGTGAGAAAATGTTGAACAAAATTCATTCCATGAAGGAACGGCCTGATGTGTTTGTTCCCGATTTGGAAGATTCTGTTCCATATCATCAGAAAGAAGAAGCAAGAAAAATCGTGAGAGATTTTCTCTTATCGACTTTTACACCAGATTTAGTTTCCGAATATAGAATGCATATTATTCCTCGCGTGAATAGGGAATGGGAATTTCTTGAAAGCGATTGTGAAGCTGTGGCAATTCCAGGAGTTGTATCCGCAATTAATGTAGGAAAGACCTCCTCCATTGCTGATGTTTTTGATATAGATCAGCTGTTGACAAGAATTGAGAACAAATTAAATGTACCACAATATACATTTAGAATTATTCCATCCATAGAATCGGCAATAGGATTGGTACATGCTTATCAAATTTGTAGCTGTTTACCTCAAAGAACGATTGGAGTTGCATTTGGTGGAGACGATTATGCACACGATCTTGGATTTACAAGAGATACAACTCAAGTGGTTGAAAAGGAATTGACATTTGCAAGATCTGCTGTTGCAGTAAGTAGTCGTGATATGGTTGTGAAATTTGAGAATTGTTGATTTTGTCAATTGCTCGTTCTTTTACTCACGTGCTAAATTTTGTGAAAAAGGTTGCAGCAAGAGCGGCAGGTGTAAGTTTTTAATTCTTGTGCTTTCATTTGTATTCATTTAGTCATATGAACATTTGTATGTGACATTTTTGTGGACATTATGACCATTGTAGATTCCATCATTTGATACACCCAATGTAAATTTCAAAAACTTGGATGGTCTGAAAGAAGAATCCATGGCAGTGAAAAACATGGGCATGAAAGGAAAATTTGCAATTCATCCTAGCCAAATTCCAGTGCTCAATCAAGTGTTTGGGCCCTCATCACATGAAATTGAAGAAGCAACAATAATTGTAGAGGCTTATGAAAAAGCAGCAAAAGAAAACAATCGTGGCAGTTGTCAAGTGAATGGCAGAATGGTCGATATGCCTGTTTATCGAAATGCAAAACAAGTATTGGCATGGGCTAACAAGACCAGAAAGTAAAGAATTTGTTCTCAATAATGTTGTTGTATCTTTTGTGTATATTGTGTCGTTGTGTCTTGCCATCCAGCACTGAGAAGCTCTATAGCTTCTATAAGCATGTTGTTGCCAAAACATGACACTTTTGGAACGCCATTAGTTTCTTTTCACACATACAGTTCGAAAACATGAATCGAGTTCATCTACTTGGATGGAGGGGCGGGCCAAGTTTCATACAAACCAACAACGGCACTCACACATCCACTAATACCAACCACAGCGTTGTTGAGAGACCAAACCTTGTAACCACCATTACCAGCCACTAATAAATCAGAAGTGTTCTTAATAATATTTCTAACAATTTGAGATTTTCTGTCACTAATCTCTTTCAATTTAGCATCAATACTTGAGAGTCTTGAATTTTTGATTGGATTGCTTGGAGTTGGAACAGCCGCAGCATTGGAGGGCTCTACCAGAAAATCACTCAAATTCAAAAATCCTTCAGGTAAATCCCTCATACAATCAGCTTTTTCTCTCAAACACCGTATTTCTTCATTAAAAGTATCAAAAAAGTCATATACATCTGAAATTAACATGAGCAACGTTCCAATAAACCACATTTTACAAGATGTCTCTGAATAATGCTTGGCTCGTGAGTTGTTAAATAATTTCTGCCATACATGTACAGCATTGAGTTCTGTGACGTCATAAAACAATCCAGCCTTAGCTGCCCAACTCGCATGATCATACAAAATATAAATGGAAAGAAGGAATTTTTGAGAAACTCTCACAAAATCAATCCATCTTAAATTTGGTCTTTTTTCTCCCAATTTTTCATTATTCGTTCCTTTTTTCCAATGTAATTGATATAAATTAATGACAAATTTATAAACATCCAAAAGACTACCAATGGATTTAAAAAACCGAAAAACTTTCCGAGCGTCAGAAATGGAAGATTCAAAATTTGAAGTTCTCTTCAAGGCTTGAGTATAGAATGTTTTGGTTTTTTCCAAATCAAAGGCTTCATGATGAATCAGAGATGTTGTTGAATCGGAAGAGGATGAAAATAAATGTTTGAGAACTAATTGTCTTCGAGTTTCAATTCCATACGACACAACTTTGGCTCCATATTGAAGGATCTTGGTTACCCGATCCCTTCCCGATAATGTATCCATGATTTTTACAAATTGGGAGAGAAAAATATAAATTGGATGATCCATGATGATGATGAAATGTTTTTTTGAAATATTTCAATGAGAATTTGAAGATTCGGAATTGAATACTTGTGAGAATTAGTGGTTGTTGTTGTCGTTGTCTTTCTTCTTCTTGAAAGATGGTATTGTTAATTTTCCGAGAGAAGATGACACTTTTATGCGTTTTTTTCTTGTTCACAACGTTATGATGGTTCAACTGAACGTTTCCAACTGAATGATAAAACTCAACGATTAACAGTGATGACAGTTCGTTTTCAAGGTTCGAACGTGAATGTAAAATTTGTGGTACTTCTTTCCCAATATTGTTTACCAACAGCGCACTGATTGCAAATAATCACATGGATGAAATTCTTTGCAACATTTAATTGACTTTTATGATTTTTCTCAATATTTCGAAAGAATTGGAAGAACTCTTGCGTTTTTTGCAATTTTTAAACATTGTGCAAGCCAGGAACATCCAAGCCAGCATTACCATGATGAATCGTGGATTTTCCAGTTCCTCTTTCTATCAGAACACTAAGTAAATAGTTTACAACAGGTACATGACCGCTGTCACAAGCCCACATCAACGGTTTCCAACCGTTGAATGTATACATACTCTTTGTTACATGCATGTGAAACCATCTAATATTGTCCTCATGCCTCTTCAAGTAGGTTTTTATAAGTGCAAGGATCGTGGATTTTCCAGTCCTCATTTGAACTTTTCTGGATCAACATGAAACCATTACTCCATTACACTGGTCTGATGTCCTGTTTTGAGTGTATGCACTTCTGCATGATAAGAGCACAAATACTTGTTGTTTCCACACACTTTACATTCATGTGAGGCTAACTTTTCAATTTGTTCCTTCATCAAGCATTCACCACATTTCAATCCTGTTCTTGTATTTTCTGTTGTTGTTGTTGTTGTTGTTGCAGTTGTAGTAAATGGTTGATTAGTTGTCGTAGGGGTTGAAGTAGGAGGAGGAACTAATTCATAAGTCCAAAAACATCGACTCTGTCGAACAGCATCATACCATTGTTCAATTTCTTCTGGTGTACATCCAGATGGAGGAGAATCATCAAACATGGTCGTTGGTTATTTTTTTAATTGCTGAACTTGTAAACAAAGATCTCCCCTTAAAAACGTTAAATATTATTGATTTGTATTTTCGTTTTGCGGATCAATATTGCCCGTTATTATTTTTTCGTAAAGTGTCTGTAATACTTGGTCATGCTCTAAATTCTTTCGTATGTTCTCACCAAAAAGTTTACTCGTTGTATCTAAAATATTTTCCCATGTCGGATATGAATTGTATGGTTCAAAATAATCAAGAACAGAGTAATCTTCGGAATTGTCTGGCACACTTTCAGTAGTGTTGTTGGCTGTATTTGCTTCATTCATTTTTTGATCCAAAAATAAAGATCAAGAGAACCAAAAGAGCTTTACAATTGAAAAAGTAAAGCTTGAGAAAGGAATTGAGCGAAATACATTTCTTTCTGCTGAATTGCAGTCAAAACGAATCGAGACAACCTTAAAAAAAGTGAAAGCACAACAAATTAGGAACAATTTCGTAACGGTTTTTCTAATTTTGATCATAATGACATGGGATGAGTACGTCCTTTTCACCTTAGCATCAAAAAAAAAACCGTTACATCAGAGTTGGAGATTTTGGCATCTGGCAGGACCATCTCTTTCGCATAGATTTTTTCACACTTGTTTCAACCATCTAACACCCTTGTAAATAAGATTCTCACTAGATCCTACTAGATCCCTATATCCTTGTACATTTTCATCCTCACCTATTTATTTGTAAATTATTGATCTCTTCTCTATTATTTTATTGGATCATCAAACAACATTCATCAACAACAACATTGTATATCATTCTATTCAACATCTATCTGCCATCCTACTCATTGTGTCAATTTCTCAATTTTACCGCCAATTGTATTACAATCTTTCATTTTGTACTTTTTCAACACTTTTCATCACAAAAGTGCCCTTCTTGTATTTTCATTCACATCAAGAAAAAAAAACAAGGCTACTACTACTACCTTCTTCTTACATTCTATAGTCTTGTACCATTACAATCCAAAGAACGATTAAGCCTTCGATTCAACGACACGTCCTCGATTACTACTTTTTACAATTTTGTATACGTTCATCATTGCCTTCTGTTAACTCTCGCACACAACATGTTTAAATTATTTGAATTTGATGAAGAAGAATCTAATGAATGGATTTCCTGGTCCTCCTCTCCTTCGTCGTCGTCATCGTCGTCTTTATCGGTTAAACATCATTTTCCTCATTTAAGATTCACCAACAAGTTGTTACATGATGACACAATTTTGCAACATGAGGAAGAAGATGGACACGCTAAAAGAACTTTCAATCTCGTTGTAGCATTACCAAAGGATGTTTGGACTGAAATATTTTCCTTTTTAAGCACGCATGAAAAGTTGACACAACATGTTTTCATTTGCAAGCCTCTCAATGATTGTATTTACCAATCGATTACTTCCTTAAAGCTAATAGGAATTGAAGCATCCAAGGAGTCCATAATGGCTCAACAAACAATGACAAGGAATGCTTACTCGGAAGATGACAAGTGGCTGATGATGCCATATGTCACTCCTTCGCCATCAACAACCTCCAATGCCTTGTCACAGAGTGTGGTGACATCTCATTCCCAATCAAGATCTCTATCATATGCCTCTAGAATGTCAAGCTTGAGAAGAATGAAGCAATCAACACAAGTTCCTTCATCAACATCTTCATCCAGTTTAACAAGCTTGTCAGATGTCTTCAAGAATGAACTAATTCTTAATCAAAATCCTCTCGTACGCATTCTTGAACCATTTTCCAAGCTGACTCATTTAAGTATTGAATTTTCTAAAGCTCTCACTGGTGAAGCACTTTCCTTGATCCTTAACAAATTTTCCCATTTAGAATCCTTGTCTCTCATTCACTGCAATGAACTAAAATTCATTCACATCACCTTCCCAATGGCTGTTTGCAGTCATTTAAAAAAGTTGGAGATTCGAGACTGTCGAAACATTCAGGAATATTGTGGAGGACTCAAAATTGATTGTCACCTTCTCAAATACTTAACCATCACGAGCACTCCGTGTGTGAATGATCGATTTTTATCCAATCTCATCGAAAGAAATGCAAGTACTTTACAACACATTTCTCTCTTTGGATTGCATGACTTCTCACATTTATGTATGGGAAAACGAATGAGCGAACTTGTCCAGTTATCACTCGAACGTTGTAAGAATTTTTCCAAATTTCATCTTCCGATCAAACAAGTGTGTACTGTATTCCCTGCACTTGTAGATTTAGATCTCAGTTACACTCAATTTAATGACGAAAGTTTCAAGTCATTGACACACGAACAACGATTAGATCATCTTCAAGTTTTGACATTGGAAGGATGTAAACAACTTAAAAAACCCACAGTTGGAGTTTGTAAATCACTCCACACCATGAATTTCGATCTTTGTAGTGACTTGGAAGCAGTAACCATTCCATCTGGTCACTGTCCATCTCTAAGAAATCTCAGTATGAACAATACGAGAATGAATGACAAGTCTCTTGAAAGAATTTTCAATGCCAACAATCACAGAGGAGTGAGTATTGAGGATTATCAAAATGGATTGGTCTCTCCTCCTATCAGCAAATTATCAGCAAAGAAATGCAAGCTGATTTTCAATCCAAAAATTACGTCCTATCATTTGGAAGAATTAGATCTTAATGGATGTTTTAATTGTTCTTCTGTGAAAGTTGTGGATTTGAGCAAGCAATCACTCAAGAAGTTGAATTTGGGATGGACTAAAATTTCAGATGATGATTTGAACAAAATTGTGACGACATGTCCTTCATTGACCGAGTTGTCGCTCAATACTTGTGACAATTTGGTGAATCCACATATTGAATCACAATCGTTGAAGAAAATTTCATTTACAGGAGCTCACTTTTTACACAACCCTGTTTTCAAATGCGACAAATTGCAACAAGTTGATTTTAGAAATTGTGACAACTTGGAAAGTCCAACATTGGTTAGGAAAAAGAGGTCAAAAACGCAGGAGCGAGCTGGGTATAATGTGGTGAGACGACTGAATTTTGATGAGTGCTTGCCAGCCACTAGTAACAGCAGTGACTGCTCACCATCTACAGTAATGCAAAAACATACTCCTATTTTGGAAGCACAAGATGATGACAATGATTACTGTCCGTCACCAAATATGCTACATCCAAAAATGAAAGTCATTGAAGAAGACGAGGACAATTCGGCAGATCATGATATTTATCCAAGATCGAGAATTCTCGCTCAATAAGTGTTCATATAAATTACCATTCATGGGAATTCTTTCACGCTATATCAAAACCTAAAAAAATCAAATGATTATTTCAAAAATTGTTTAATTAAATTTTGGTTTTTTACTTTGAGCCTCCATATTTGAAATTTTCATACTCAATTCTTGAATGACCTTGTTTTGATCTTCAAGCATTCTGCTCAATCTCGAAATGTCTTCCTTATTTCTTTCGAGTTGACTGTACATGTCCTGCAATCGATATCTATCTTCAAACTTTCTCTTTTTGATGAAAGAATCGATATGAGGTAATTGAATGGCAGAAGATGAGTGGTCTTCAACGAGTGGGTTTGTAGTGCTACTACCACCATCATCGTCAGATCCCAATGTCAGAGCGTCAATACTTGGTAGCACTTGCTTGTGTGAAGTGGATGAGGGTGTTAAGGGTGCAGCTCCTGCCATGCTCGTAGCAACAGTAGCCAATGACGATAATGGATCTATTGTTTGTGAAGAGCTTGGGGAAGGAGAACTCAGATAATTGGTACCTGGTGCGAAAGGATATGAGGAAGCATTGATCATGGGTGTCGATTGTCCATGAAGGAGAGGAGTGGAGCCCATGGGATACAGTGTCGAGGCTGGTGTGGTTGATGTCGTGGTTGCTGCTGCTCCACCACTATTCGAAAAGTCAACCATCATCATGGCTGATCCCAATTGCTGTTTTTCTGCTGAAGTCATTGAGTCACGATCTTCCTCTTCGAGTGTTGTGGAGGTAGTAGAACCTGGACTCGTAGTGCTGATTGTATATGGTGTCGTCGAAGTGGTAGATGTGGTAGAGAATGTTCTATGTGAAGTGGGACCAGCCAGTTGTTGAGGGCTTGAAGTTGTTTGCTCACGTTTTCGTTTTGCCAAATCGAGCATCATTTGACTTCGACTTCTTGATCGAACCCAAAAAGCGTCTGAGACGCAGATCAATTTGTTCTTCGAGTCATAGATATCAATGTACACCACTCTACTGCTTGTATTTCCTTTCATGTTGTTAATCTTTGAAACCACTGGAAATTCGACAAAATATCTGTGGTTGTGATGATCGTATGAGAAGAATGATTCTGATACTGTTTTTCCTTCTTCATTGTCACGAAGTTTCATGTAACATTTGCAACTCTCAAAGTCATTTCCGTGAATAATGATATGGTCTTTGATACTGCAGTTGTGAGTAGTCGAGTGTGGATGTTTTGTTTTTGGGTCATTCAATCGCCATCCTTCCTTACAATCCATGTAAGCTGGAAATCGTTGATGATAGCCACCTACAAAGTGAAGTGATGGTTTTGATGGACCCATATATTCATTGTGATGATGATGCAGTGGCTGTTGTGATGGGCTGTAAATTGGCGACGAAGATGCTTGTTGACGCAAATGTTGTGATGATGGATGGTTTGTCGTGGCAATGGGTTTTGCAATTGCATTCTGGTTTGAGTTGGAAGTGGAGCCGAGTTGAGAATTCATTTTTTTTTGAGTTGGAAATTAATGACTGGCGTGAATGAATTTCGAGTAATGTGGTTGAAATTGGTCTCGTGGTTGAAGAAAGTATTCGTGAACACTGCGCAGTAGTGATGTTGTTCGAATCTTTGCAAGATTTCTTGAAAAGAGGGTTTGATTTTTGCAAAAGTGGAAATTCCCAAAGGGATGTTACGTTCTCGAGATGAGTATTTACAAGGGAACCTAGAATGAAGTTAGAGGAAATTTAAATTAATCAATGACGAATCAAAGGAATTATGAGGAAAGGCAGATCGGAATATGAGCGATATTAAGCGCACTACTAATAAGCTTCCAATCTTAAAATAGAGTCTATGAGATGATGTTATTGTTCGTGTGATACTATTACCGTATCAATATTGATTGAGGTCTAAGCGAGGACTTGTGAGTCGTTTGAAGTCTCTTTCAGCTCGAATATGCTGCGGACTGAATGAGTGGGTTCAAAGTTCCGTTGTTTTTTTTGATTTTCAAAATACAATCGGAATCCAGGATTGTGCTTTGCATCGTCATCGTCTTCGGTTGCAACTGATTCAATTAAACTCTACGTGTTTGCTCCACGCATCAGAGAAAGTGCCGTTGGCTGGGTGTTGGATAATGCGTTCATCAATCAGATTGAAGAAAGGAATATGAAGAGCTTCAATCGGTAAAGGATGTCATGGCAAAGTGGTTGAAGAGGAAAGGTGTGCTCACCTTTTAAGGACAATTTCGTTAAAAAGCGAAGTGTTGCAGATCTAGTTGAATACTCGTGAAAATTATACAACCGTGGGGTGAGAATTGAGTAGCGTACGGTGTATGCTTTTATAGACGAATTAAGAAACCATTTAAGGCCTACCATTATTCGCTTCTTGTGATAGCCATTAACGATAAGGCTTGATGTTTGGAACGTTCCTTTAGCACGAACAAGATCATATGCCGATATTAATTCTTTCTACTCCAATGTTACCCTCACCATGAATAAAACCCAGTGAGTACTTTCACAAACACACATCCAAAGAGATAAACAGCTCTACCAAAACACATCCTTAATTTGATTCAAAAAACGATCTCTCACTCATATCAATAACAAAAGCCCCTTCACACAACAAACAGACCTGCACTCGCTCACCACCACTTCCGCCCAACGACCTCTCATTTGACCAAGCTTTTCCAAAACCATCTTCCGTGTTCGTTATATTTCAGCAACACGTCCCTTGAGCGGTGACAATCACACATTAAAAAAACGTCAACATCACTCGAGTGTGTGGTGTCCGTCAGCCCGCAGAAAACAACAACAACATCACACAACACACACTAACAGCCTCCTCTCTTTTGAACTCGCCGCCGCCATAACAACAACATCATCAGACATTCCTTGTTCTCGCCATCTATATTATTGTCAACTTTTATCGCTTTTGAGTGTGCAACGTTTTATTGACATTTATCACTTTTGTCACTGATCTCATCATCCGTGTGGTTCACTTTACCATTTCATTATTATTATTATACACGAAACGATCATCATCATTAATAATAATAATTTTTTTGTGAACTCTCATCTTCACAACAACCAACAACAACAACAACAAACATCACCACCGCTCAAGATATTCCAAATTCAACAACAACAACATCATGAAAAACACTCTTTCTTCTCTCTTTAAAAAGAATAATGATAAAAAGTCAGGTCGAGACTCCAACACAACCAGTCCATTACCACCTGGAGAACATCTAGAGTCATCGACCTCGACCAGTACACAAGCAGTTTCAACCTCCAATTCAAGCTCTGATTTGAGTTCGAGTACTGCGAATTCACCAACCTACAACAACAACAATGGTTCCTTCTCCGGCTCTTCCAATGCATTGAATCATTCAAATTCCTTCTCAGGTGGAATTTTCAACCACTTGTCAGAAGGATCACTTCCAGAAAGTACACAACTCTGTTATGGAACCGTTCAAACACCATTCAACATGTTTGAATTGAACAAGAGAATGTATCAATTGAATAGTAGTAGTTTGTTGAACAAATTATCAAATCCTTCCACACCCAACTCGAGAAATAGTTTGAAAAATTCACTCAATGGAGGTTCGAATTCAAACGCTTCAACACCTCGTGCGAGTGTGAGTAGTGGTAATTCTTCACCAAGTGTGAATTCTGCATCCAATTCTACTGGAGATTTGAATAAGAATCCAACCTCACAGTTCACTATTACACCAACACTCTTGATGGGTAAGAGAAATGAATTGAATAAGACATCAACCGACAAGAGAAATTCATCGGTGTCTCCTGTTCCAGAGAATGCTCGAAGCAGTTCTCCTCTTGTGACCGCTACAACTTCGACCAATAATAGACAATCTCTCAAAAAGAATCAAGTGGAACCAACTCAAGATTCCAATTCAGTGGGTGCCATTGTGAAATCTGCATTGAACGACAATGAAAAAGTTATTGAACTCATTGTGAGCTTCTTGGTTCCACACAAGGATTGGATTAAATCGGTATCGAATAAGACAGAACTCTCTCATATTCGAACTGTTTCCTTGTTGAATAAGAAATGGAATCAATTGTACTTGTCTCCTCAAAGTGAAAATGTGAATCAATTGTGGAATGTCTTGATTGTTGAATTGAACAATAATAATGGATCTGACAACAACTCTGAAACAGATACTGCTGCAAGTGATCTCACGAACAGCAAGAAGTTTATTCAATTGTGTAAGTAGTTACTTGTGTGTGCAAATGATTGGCATTTGACAAGCAAATTCAATGTTCATTTGATCCAACATGCTCTTTCCACATGATCAAAATATTTCAAATCTTTTGATCCTTCCACCTTGTTTTTGATCGACTTTTGCCAAAATTTCGCTTTACTTTGCCCTACTGATATTTGACATGCCATCGCGTGTCCACCCACACACTCGAACCTTTTCTGCCCTTTGAAAAATGAATGAACACAAATCATCATCCACAACAACTGATGCCACTTCTACGAAATCTTCCAAACTATCCGTCATTTCATCGACTTGCTCTCCCACTTCAACGACTCCTCCACCCATCTCCATTCTTCAACGACCACTTGCTATTGGACGACGACGTGGTACTGTGAAACATACCTCTTCCTCCTCGTTTGTAATTCCTTCATCGACGTCATCATCTGTTTCAAATGTCCCTTTCTCTTTGAATGATGATATGGATGATGTGAAAAATGTGGATTCGAAAACACTCACATCATATCATTCATTTTCATTGTTGCAATCCTCTACCGTCTCCAATGATCTGTCCAATACTAATAACAACAATATTGATGTGGCTATTTCAAACTCCAATTCCAAAAATGGAAATGACGAATCGTCCTTGTCCTCGACTCCAACTTCCACTCCAACGTTATCCACAACAGATTGTAAACAAAACAATCTGAGTAATCCATCCACACCAACCATTGGTTCTGGCACCATCTCGAAAGGCTCTGCTAGAAAGCCAAAGCCAATGGAAACTTTCAATCCACAAGATTTTTACTCGGTTGAACTTTCACAATTGACCTATAAGGAAGATCCACCTGAAAACATTGTCATTGTTGACGGTCAAATTGAACATGCATCATTGAATAAGCTTATCGAAGAATTGACCTCTCACGTGAATTATGACATTCACTTTTTGCATACGTTCATGTTAACATTCAGAAACTTTACAGATAAGGAAACAATTTTCAAAAAGCTAGAAGAGAGATTCAACTACCCACCCAATTGTCCTCCAGAAGAATTCGCCACATTCAAACGTGAAGTATTGGATAAGGTTAGATTGAGAATTATCAATTGTATCAAATATTGGATTGAGAACTTTTTCGTTTTCGACTTTGACAATGAAATGATGCAAATTTTGAATCGATTCATTGAAATGGTTAAGAAATCCAACCAAACAGCATTGGCCTCAGTCTTAGAAAAAGCATTGGACCGTGTGAAAAACAACGACACAGGAAAGGTCATTACACAAGTCAAGGGTCCAGAAATTCTCAAATTGAAAAAGGGTCTTTTCAACAAGAAGAAAGAATATGGTATTCTCGATTATCCAATTCTTGAAATTGCTCGTCAAATCTGTCTCATTGACTATGCCATGTTCAAAACCATTGAACCTAAAGAATGTTTGAATCAAGCTTGGAACAAGGAACACCGAGTCACCAAAGCCCCTAACATTTCTAAAATGATTCAATACTTTAACTTACTTTCTGGTTATGTCGCAACAGAAGTATTGAGACCAGAACTCGAACCTGAAAAGCGTGTGAAAACCGTTGAGAAATTCTTGGAATTGGCCAATCACTGCAAGAATTTGAACAACTTCAATGCTGTGTTTAGTATTATGAGCGGTTTGAACTCGTCTGCTGTTCACCGTCTCAGTAAGGTATGGGATGCCATCAGTGAGGAATCTAAAAAGATTAGAGAAGATTTGGAATATTTACGTCAAGGTAACAACTTTTCCAATTTGAGAAATGTTCTCAAGAATGTCAATCCTCCTTGCGTTCCATTCAATGGTCTCTTCTTGACCGATTTGACATTTATCGAAGACGGTGCTCCAAAATATATTAATGGATTGATCAATTTTGGTAAATGTCGATTATTTGCAAAGGTGATTCGTGATATTCAGACTTATCAAAACACAAGATATAACTTTGAAGAATATCCTGAATTGAAGGAATTATTACTTGGTATCACTAAATTGAGTGATGACGAATTATTTAACTTGTCACTTCAAATTGAACCTAGAAAGCAAAAGAAGAAGAAGGCAGCAGGTGCATCCTCGACAGCTGGAGCTTCTGCATCCATGACCAAAGATGACGACGATGAGGACAAGCCAAAACCAAACATGGATCTTTAAATTCCACACCATACTGTCATATGCTGTATTTTAATTTTGTAATGCCAAAATGAATATCAATTAATCATGAACACAATTGTTGTTTTAATCATGATGTGAATGTTAAACAAAATCCAACCCAACACCCCTGGAGAGACTTCAAAAAAAAGAAAAAAATGCAAAACACACCATCTTCGGGTGTTGGCTCCAATGTTCAAGGCTCATCATCAGTTCCGAGCACAAATCCATCATCATCAGCATCGGGTACATTCTTTTCATCAACTATGGTAAACGAGAAAGATATTCAAAATGTACCAAAAGATGCCATCATCATTGAAAAGATTTTGCAAAGTATGGGGATTAAAGAATTCGAACCTAGAGTTACCGAACAATTATTGGAATTGGTATATAGATACGTTTATGAAGTAATTGAGGATTCTTTTGTGTATATGGATCATGCTGGAAGAAGCGATCTTGATTTGGAGGACGTTCGATTGTCCATTCAATCCAGAGTAAATCATTCATACACAGAGCCACCACCAGTTGAAGTAAGTTATTAATCACGAGGATGAATGATAAATTGGATACATATTTGGTTGTTGATACAACATGTTCTTTCGGAACACGGCCAATTGATCAATAATTATTATTATTATTATTTGATATTAATATTATAATTATTATTTCATTTTTCACTCATGATCCAATTTATAATGCTATTATTCACATACAAATAGTTCCTTCTCGAAGTTGCAAATCAAAAGAATTCTCAGCCAATTCTGCTCCCTAAGAAACCACGTGTATTATTACCTCCTCAACATTTATGTCTCGCCAACAGAAATTATCAATTTTCAAAAACGCCCACAACTGAAGAAGGAATTGCTGCAAGAAAGAAACGAAAACAAACAAGCCATGCAGACACCATGGATTTGAATGGTGGAGCAACGACCACGAATATTGACAATGCCATGCAAGACGATGTTTCTGCCGCCTCATCCGCTCACACTGGAGCACAAGAACCAGCTGATACCAATCTACCTGCATCACCATCCAATGAATAGATCCATCATCACTCACATCACTATGGATTTCAAAAAGAATCATAATTTTTCACTTGAATTATTCATTGAATTTTCACACAACCATTCAAGAGCAACCAATTTAAGGTCCGCCCCTTGTTGAACGATTACAAATAAATTATTTCATGACCAATCAATAATGATATCATCTCATCCAAAAAAATGCCTGGAATCCAAATCCTAAAAGGACGTAAACCTGTGAAAGCTCTCGCGTTCAACCCGAAAGGAAAGTTAGCTTGTGGAACGGTGGAAGGAAATTTGAAAATATTTAATGACTTTCATGAACCGGAGTGTTCTGTTCCATCATCGGCTTCTAATAATCCGAAAGTAGGTGTATGTGCGTGCGATGGATGATGAACCATTGTTCAATAATGTCTTTTTACTTTGATATTACTTATTCATAATTTATATTAATTTTTTCCTTGTTATTACAATGTTAAATTATTATATAATTTCTTTATTGAAAATGATGATGATGATTTACTATATTTCCGATTTTTATTCAATTTCCATTCACATCATCGTCAAAATTGATGTCCAAAATAATTCATATCCAAATAGCAGCAACCATCCACAACAACACCATCATCATCACGAGAAATTGATATTAAAGGATCCAATCGAGGTGATGTTACAAAAATCAAATTCAATCCTTGTTGTAGTCATCAATTAGCTTGTATCACCTCAAAAGGTTATATTCGAATTTTTGACACGAAAATTACAAGTTATAATGGAGGTGAATCCATTGTACATCTCATGGTCGGTGACACTCCTTTAAAACATTTGGATTGGTGTTGTAATGGATTGAAAATGGTTGTGGTTGACATTAAGAACTCAATTTATATTTATACTATCAAACAAACTCACGCTACAAATATTGGAGAAATTACCACATCTTCTAGTCTCGTGATTAAAGATCGAGGAGTATTTCCATGCGATATTACAGATATTAAATGGGATAAGCAAGGAAATACATTGTATATTGCAACAGGAATTGGAAAAATATTTTGTGTGAATGATGAAAAGGAAAAGATTAATGCATTTGTGACCTTGAAAATTAATTCACCCTCAGTTTCTACACAACCTTCTCAGTTGTTGACTCAGAAATCATCATTGGATGCAAAAAGTTCAAACATGATGGACACGTCCTCAGATGAAATTGACTCATCATCGTTGAATAATTTCCTAACGACAGATGCATCTCAATTTTTAGTGAGCAAGGGAGCTTTGACAAGTATGGATATTTCGAGTGATGAGAAATATCTTGTGGTTGGATCTGAAGATTCAGTAGTGTCAATTTTTGAATTTCCTGAATTAATATGTGCACATACATTCTCAGACATGAATTCACTGGTTGTGTGTGTTTCAGTGAGAGCCCAAGTTGGTACGAATCCTAACACTGCAACTTCTGCAAGCAAATCACCATACTCAACGAGTCATGTGTTCTTACCTCCAGTCATGGCGTGCTGCACAAGAAATGAAGAAAAACGAAGCTACATGCTGTATGTGATTAACTTGATTGATGGCACTCCTCTCATAAAGAAAGAAGTAAGCCAAGTGACACAAATTCAATTACATCCCTCTATGAATTACATTGCTTACATTCAAGATGGAAGCACCGAAGTCATTGTTGAAGAATTTGCCTGCTAATCCTTAACATGACTTGGTTTCTTTGACCCCCAAGATATTTTCCATGTTTTTGACATGATAGATTTATTTATTCGACGCTAGGAATGAAACATATTTCAGACAATCTTAATCTCCTCTCTTAATAAATTATTCGACCTCAAAGTCACCTTCCAACGCACAATAGCTACTATCATACACAACTCCAATCAACTCGTCACTTTCTGGAAAGTCTGAATGCTTCTTACCACTGAAAACTAGCCAGCCAAGCTCGTACTCAGTATCTTCTCCGCACACATGTACTCCACACAGAGTTCCAGAAGGGGCTCGATACTGAATACATTCTTCTGGATGCTTGGAGCTCAACAATTTCATGACCGAGTCGTACTCACTGGCATCAATCATTTGAAAATTACCTCCCAAACGCTCACACTCTTCACTATCATATCCAGAGCCAGACTCTTCATCACTGCCACGATAATCCTCGTCATCGTCTTTTTTCTTTTTCTTGTGTGACTTGTACAACTTGAGCTCTTTTCCGACCTCAGTGCTCGATCCAGAATGCCATGACCAATCGTATCGATTGACATAGACAATTTGTTTGTCCTCATGACTCTGTGCCAATGAAATACCAATGGAAGAACATCTTTCTAACAATTCCTTGCCAGAAATGTCTTCGTGATGAACAATAAAGCCTCCTACCCACTTATCCTCGGAATTGACAAATCTCTCTACAACCCATTTACCCTTGCGAGCTGCAGCACGATAGCAGAATTCGCTTTGCAAAATGGTACCACCAAATCCGGAGCTGATGGGTCCATTCACTCCATCATGTGCTTTGGTTTTACTGCCTTTGATCAAACACTGAATTTGACCCCATAATATTTCACCCGAGGTACATTCAAACGCATGAGTGCATGGAAATTTCATTTTGATCTTTCCTGCTGGCTTGCTGTTTGATTTGGATGATTCGCTCGTGGTTGTTGTTGATGATGCAGTTTTTGATGCTTTGGATGCTGATCCTCCTGTCGTTACTTTCTTGCTTGATTTCTCTTTTGGCATTTTTTTGACGCTAATCTTTCTTGTTGGAACTGGAGCTTTCCAGTTCGAGCTCACTTCAAAACCTGAGCACTTTCTCAACAGTAAAGCTTTTGTCACGTTTTTTTATTGTTTTTGTAAAACTCCACTTCTCTTTCTTGTATTATTAGATGTCAGTGATTGCATGATTGAAATTAAAGTAGTTTGTCGAATTCCAGAAATCATGGATGCTTCTCTCAATGTTTTTGGTTTGTATCTCATTAATTTCACTCGCTCTTCAGTAGTGATATGTGGGAATATTCCCTTCTCTTCCAATTGATCGTATAGTTCTGAAGGCAATGTCAAGTTTTCCATTTTAGATAATTGTTCAATATCGTGTTCGTATTGATCGTAATATTGGAAATAACGACATTCAGAAATGATGGTTTGTTCGTCTCTTCTTGATTGTTTGGCTTCTTGAATGGATTGTAATTCCAATTCCAGTAAATATTGTTGCTGAGCATCTCCAAGAGAGGGTGGTTGTTGTGAATTGAGCAATTCATAATTTTCTTGCTCATGAGCGAATTCCATCATCATTCTCTCTTCGTTCTCACATTCAGCATTTGTGTTGCCTTCAGTGTAGTCATAAATAGTGGGCAGATACTCAGCTTGCTCGCTTAAATATTTAAAATCAACATCATGTAAACTTGTGACATGTTGTTGAGCTATGATATCAGCAATAGATTTCTTTCTTCCAATATCTGTTCCAACAGAAAAATCCTTTAAATTTAAAATGGAATTCCACATTTTTGGAGTGAATTGAACCGAGTGACACATGTTGAGAGCACGAGTAATTCTCTCTTTTCGTTGCATTGTTTTCATATATCGTTGTTCAGATACACTCGAGCCAGTATCGAGAGAATTATAGTATTCCTCATGATAGATGTCATCATCTTTTTTGGTGATTCGGTTTCTGCTTGAAGACTTTAATTTCCTTCCTTCAATCGGTAAACTTTCCAATCCATGTAAATATTTCTTCTCGGTCAATCTCAAATCAGCATTGTCTGCTCTCAACATTAATCGATATTCAGATCGTGATGTGAATATTCTGTAAGGTTCATCCACTCCTCTTGTCACTAAATCATCAATCAATACTCCAATATATGCCTCAGATCGATCCAAAATAAACTCAGTATTATCCTGCCGAGCATATATGGCTGCATTAATACCTGCAATAATTCCTTGAGCAGCAGCCTCTTCATATCCTGTCGTACCATTGATTTGACCTGCCAAAAAGAGTCCCTTACATTTTCTTGTTTGTAGAGTGTGAGTTAATTCCACTTTGGGTGAAACAAAATCATAAGCAACGGCGTAACCAGGTTGTAACATGTGTACATTCTCGAGTCCTTTCATGGTACGTAAAAATTCAAGCTGTTTCTCTGGAGGTAAACTTGATGAAATTCCATTGGGATAGATCACATTCGAGTAGTGATCATAGGGCACTTTTCCATCGATGGAGCATTTGGGAGGAATACCTTCAGGTTCCAACCAAATACGATGTGAAGTTCTCTGAGGGAATCGGGTGACCTTAATTTCAATGGAAGGGCAATAACGAGGTCCGTTTCCAAATCGAACCTCGTCTGCCAATGCACTACAATTGTTACGAATAATTTCATGTGTACGTTCATTTGTTTCAGTTTCGTAACACATCATGTGAGGTTGATCAAGCGGCACTCGAGTTCCATAAAATGTATTCTCGTCATGCATGTAGGAAAAAGGTTCAATATATTTGGCTGAGGGTTGTTCTGTGAGTTTGGACCAATCGATGGATTCTCGATGAAGGCGAGGAGGTGTTCCTGTTTTCATTCTTCCCATTTCAAATTGAAATTCCTTGTAAAAACAATCACTCAAACTTCCACAAGTGCGTTCTGTTCCAATCTCACTAATTCTACCTCCTGCAAACCGAACAGTATTTCCAATATGAATTTCTCCTCTCAAAAAAGTTCCTGTTGTAATAACTACAGATTTGGCACGAATTTTTGTACCATCTTTAAGAACTACTCCACGAATTTCTCCATTTTCATGCAATAATTGATCCACACTTCCACTTATGATTTGAAATTTATCAGGATATCGTTTAGTATATTCGTTTAAAATTTGTTGCATTTTAGTTCTGTACAAGTGACGATCCATTTGACCTCGTGGACCATACACTGCAGGTCCTTTACTTTGATTTAACACATTGTAATGAATCATTGCATAATCACTCACAACACCCATCAGACCTCCCAACGCATCTACTTCCTTCACTAAAATTCCTTTTCCAACACCACCAACAGATGGATTACATGAAAGAACTCCAATGGTATCTGAACTGTGTGTCACCATGAGAGTGGTTGCGTTATGAAAGAGAGAAGCATGAGCAGCTTCACATCCCGAATGGCCGCCACCCACAACAATAGTATCGAAAAATGTTGGATGTGTACGGACAGTGGAAGAAGAGTGAGAGGAAAAATTCTCTCTATGATTGTTATTGATTGACATTGTTGAAGCATGATCATGTTGTTGTGTGGCAGAGTGGTAGGAATCCACGTTGATTGTATTGGAGTGTGAGTGGTGTTGGTCTGCTGATGAGAGAAAGGAGTGAAAGTTCCGAACCCATTTGGATTGGTTTAAATTCAAATAATAATAATCGGAAGAGGAATGGTTATTGGAGAAGCGATTAGTCTTTAAATGAGCATGTGTTCGCTGCACACATGATTTTGAAATGAAAGAACAAGAGGCTTTGGAGAAGGGTTCATGTTGCTTCTGCAGAAGGATTCTTTTCATTTTTTGAAGTTGGGTTTCATCTTCCTTATTGCTGTTGTTCAATCAATTCGTGAACCATTGGACGAAGGTTTATAAAGAGAAGCATTTGAAAAAGTTAGGAACAGCAGTATTGTGCACAAAACCAATCCAGATATCATTGATCAACTTGTTTCGGCCAAGGTTTGGTTCTGCCACAACAAACTCTGACTGTTGCTTCATTGTAAAACGCAAAATTAGGTTGACTAAAAAATTTGTCTTTTTCGAAAAAAAAATAACGCCAAAACTCTATAACGTAAGTCTCGCCTTCTTCATCTATCTTTGACGACAAATTTTCGCATCAGAATGCCACCAAAAGCAGATCCATCAGAAGTTAAAATCTTGTACTTGAGATGTTTGGGAGGTGAAGCCGGTGCTACCGCCACCTTGGCTCCAAAGGTCGGTCCTTTGGGTCTCTCTGCCAAGAAGATTGGTGACGATATCGCCAAGCTCTCCAAGGACTGGAAGGGTCTCAAGATCACCGTCAAATTGACCATCCAAAACAGAAATGCCGAAATTGAAATTGTCCCATCTGCTTCCTCATTGGTCATCAAGGCTTTGAAGGAACCACCAAGAGACAGAAAGAAGGTCAAGAACATTAAACACAACGGTAACTTGTCTATGGAAGATGTCATTGGTATTGCCAGGACCATGAAATCAAAGTCTTATGCTAAGGATTTGGCTGGTTGCGTCAAGGAAATTTTGGGAACATGCTACTCTGTTGGTTGCACTGTTGCTGGTGAGAATCCAAAGACTCTTCAAGAACAAATCACCAATGGAACCATTGAATACAAGATTCCAGACCAATAAATTATAAAATCATTATTTCATTCAGAACTGTTTGCTTTAAGGTGAATCTTTTTTTTGAAGCTGCCATATTAGGGCAATTTCTGTCCTTGTTTCGGTTTGTTTGAGGAAAACATCTACCTTCTTCAAATCTCCTTTTCATAGGCTAGTTGCTCATGTGGACCTAAGTGAAGTTTAGAGATGAATCATACAAGAAGAAGAGCAGTTGTTGGGTACTGCCTTCATGGACAATAAGAGACTCTGCGCAACAACCACAAAAAAATATGATGAAGAAGCTCCTGCTTTCAGGCCATCATCACACAAGCCTATTGTGCTGTTCAGCAACAACAAGACTATCATCAACACCATCATTACTTTTATTCAATCAATGTTCTATCAATAAATCGAGGCAATTTCACTACGGAAGAGTAGTTTTTAGTTCGTCGTCATCTTCTGAAGATGATCAATCTTCGGCTCATCCTTTCCGTTTCTTGCAAAGAGGATTGAAATTGGCTTCTCCTAAACTAATAATCTTGATGGTATGTGTGAGATTTTCATTATGAAAAATGTGAAAACAAAAATTTATTTGGAATTACTCTTCTGAAAACTATTACAAATTTAATTTTAATGCAACTAACACACATCCAATCTTCTATAAATTTTTCATTCATAGGGTCCACCTGGAGCTGGCAAAGGAACACAGGTAAAGTATCCAAGTGACTATCTTTTCTTAAACATCTATAATACGTTACTGACTTGTTATTGTTTCATTTCTTCGATTAATTCCATGACAATTTGTGAACATGAACTTATGATTAAATTTTACAATGGACATGTTGACAATACGATTTCTCGAACAGTCTCGCCTCATTACTGCTGAGTGTCCTTCTTATCACATCATCTCTGCAGGTGATACTCTCAGAGAGGAGAGCCAGACTAATCCTCAACTCAAAGAATTACTAGCAAGCGGAAAATTGGCTCCTGAGGAAGAAACAGCTAAATATCTTTTGAAGAAAATGAATAGCATTTACAAGGAATATTATGAACAATATGTAACATCAGTGACAACACCATCCAGTTCAGTTGATAAGGAAGCAGCAACTACGGGAACAACTCCAGCTCAAGAAGTAGATCAACAAAATCAGCCAACCAAGGATGGACCAGCAGATTTGATTTCAACAAGTGTTGAGCAACAACAGACCGTTCCCTCTCCTAATTTCATTCTTGAAGGTTATCCTCGCAATCTCATTCAAACCAAACAATTTTTAACCTGGTTCACAGGAGGAGACATTCACTTTTCTAAACATCACACAATAATTCTTCATTTACTTGTAGATAAGGAATGTATTAAGGAAAGATTGAAAGGAAGACTTATTCATGATAAAAGTGGACGTACCTATCATGTTGAATTCAGAAAACCAAAAGTAGACTCACAGGATGATGTAACAGGAGAACCTCTTTCAAAGAGAGATGATGATTTGAATGATGAAGCTATTGCAAATCGTATGGAAACATACAAGTCTCAAACATTACCCACTTTAGAATTATTGATCGACAATGAATTTGAAGTTGTTGACGTGACTGCCATTGAACATGATATTGAAAAGGTGAGATCTAAAGTATTTCGCAACCTGATTGAAAGAGGGTATTTAGCTAAGCCAAAAAGCGCTCCTCCCAACACTGGTAATACCACTGTAGGAACCACAACACCAGCTTCTGGACAGAGTACAACCCCAAGTGGAACCAACGAGCAAAGCTCATAAGGCACGATCGAACATGACTACCTTTATGCTTTGAAGAATTTTTGAAGAGTTGTGGCTTGCATTTCGTATGAATATCATGTTTTTTTGTAGCACAACCGTAGTTTTTCACCAATACACTTACTTTGAACTGAATTTTTCAAATACATTCTTTTGTGCGTGGACTGGCAGCAGCATCGCTCTCAACAAGTTTCATTGTAAAAAACAAAATTTTGGTTGACTAATTCTCGTTGGTTTTTTGAAATTTTGTTGCAAAAAAAATATAACAATAGTAAGTCTTCGTCAATTTTTTGTTTTTGACTGAAAACATCGGTTGCCGTCTGTTAGTGGCTGGAAAGTCCAAGGAAATTCAAGCCCAAAAGGCCGCAGCCAGAGAAAGCGGCTCCAAGGGAAAGAAGAAGAAATGGTCTAAATCAAGAGTCAAGGAGAAATTGAACAACAAGGTTCTCTTCGACACCAAATCCTTCAATCAATTGGTCAAGGAAGTGCCAAAGATGAAGCTCATCACCATTGCCAGAGTGTCAGAAGCTCTCGGTGTCACTGGTAGTGTTGCTAAGAAGGGTTTGAGATACTTGGAAGAAAAGGATTTGATCAAGCCTGTGGTCAAGCATTCTAACATGATGGTTTATGTCGTCAAGAAGGAAGAGACTGCTGAAGCACCAAAGGAAGAAACCAAGCCATCCAAGAAGGAATCCAAGAAAGAAAAACAATAAACTTTCCATCATAATATAAAATTTCAAAATTCAAACAAGATGTTGTTTTGTTTGTTGGCTACAAGGCGAGTTTACTAATTAATTGCCAGTTACATGTACTTGATCTACAAAGAACTTTGCATCAAAATCGTTTATTGCTCGAATAGAACATTTCAGCATTTGTCTTGCCGTCGCTGCTTGGCATAAACTCACCACATTGATGAGAAAAGAATTCATTGACCATGGCGTTTTGTCTAAAATTCGACTTGTCTTTGAGCTGTCCGTAGAGATGCTGCAACTGAGAATCAGATTGCCAATTTTTCATAAAGGTTGCTTTGGTTATGTTGGGGTGTGCAACCTCTGAGGTTGTTAAGATAGTTTTCACTAGATTGTGATCTTGCCGACAGGATTTTTCGACCTTGGACGGGTCATAAACAGTTCGTTCAACATAACCCATATAACCTGGAATGTGATCAGAGCCATAGTTCGTGGAAAGAAATGTTTGCCCTTTCATTGGTCGTGTACTGTCGTTATTAAGGTAGAGAGATTGCTTTGCATGGTCCTTATTTGTGACAACAGACGGGGTCGTGTATGGTCTTCCATATAATGTGTGATTATTTTCGTCAGGAACATGTCCTGAATAGCCTTGAGTTCTGAATTTCTTGTTGTCCTTATGAATACCCTCAATGTCTATGGTGCTGCTTATTAATTCCTTTCCATTGGAATTGTAATCAATGGAATACGAAGACGGAATCACTTGAGAAGAGCCTTCTGGCACTGGATACGTTGTTACAGAAGATGCATGCTCCATCTTTCCTTTTGGACATTTTATAATGGTTGACACTTTGAAATCCTCGCTCACAATGGACTTGACCAAGTGATGCTTGGTCGTGTAATCGCATGGTTTTTTAACATTTGCATGACTGGAATGCGACCGTTGTTCTCTTCGTGTAAAGGGTTGGTGAGCTTGTTCAGGCCCCTTTCTGTATTCCACTTGTTGCGCTGTGACATGACTTGGAAAGTCACTTGTTTGATGTTTTTTAAAGTCTCCACTAGTAGTATCTGATAAATTCTTTCGAATAAACATGTTCGAGTTGGGCATGATCGATTGTTGTTTCGTTTCAATGGAACGTGAAGTAGCTATTGCCACCGAATCGAAATTTTGCATTAAATTCTCTACTCGAGATTTGTGGGTTCTGTTCCGAACGTGATCCATTGTTAAAGTCATATTCGCTGTGTTATTCCGTGGATCAAATGATTTCAAGCCCGACCGTCTTGTTTCACCCAAAACTCCATCGGAGCATGAAGCTGTATTTATATTCATCTCTCGACAATAGCCATAGTGATCTATTTTGGCCTTAATAATTGGTTTTTGAGCGTTGGGAATGTAGCCATGATAAATATGAGGGAACATTTTTTTTTTCTTTAATGAAGCATTTTCAGTAAATTTTGGATTCTGAGCAGTAACGGCCATTTCAACGGTTGTAGATGCAATGTTAGTGAATCAAAAAGCGCCTTATTTGGATTTTCTTGGAGATGAGTATGAGACAAAACACTTTGAAATTGTAAGTAAATCACACTTCTGTGAGAGCTTTCAACGATGCCTCGTCAAAACAACCTTGAAAAGTTGTAAAATTTGAATCCTCAATAAAAAATAGAGACGTAGCCATTCGCGCCTTTACTAGTTGTTTGAATTACTATTGTAATTCTTGAAAGAAGAAAAATATTGCAATTGTTAAACCTTTACTCTTGGATCATCATCATGCTGTACGACAAGCATCCGAACAATCCAGCCAATTTACAAGCGAGAATTAAGGAGGAAAAGCGATTGGCATATTTTGAAAATTATGTCCGGGATAAGCAAATTACTACAAAGAGAGTGGATTTCTGGGATCGGAATCCTCCTCAATATTCATTGACGAGACTACAAATGAAACGATATCCTGTGGTAACAAAGAGGGAGGAATACAACCAACATGTGGATCAAAGACGACTCAAGTTGGTGGAATTGTACAATATTGAAAAACAACAATATCAATTAGAATTATTGAACAATGCTCATATTCTGAAAAAGCGCTAACATGGAGATGTGGATCTCTTGTAATTCTGTAAATCTTTCGAGTTGAATGTGACACATTGGTCAAGTAAAAATGGATTATTATTGAATGTGCCAATCACAACAATAAATAGTCCTCCTTATTGAAAGATATTGGAGGTGTTTGCTGGTGAGATTCATGGCTGCTCGATTCGTGATCTCGAGCACTGCTACCTCCCTTTGAAAATATTCCACCAAATAAGCTGCTCACTACTCTGGACACTTTTGCAGTACTGCCACTGACTGAATTTTTATGCTTTTCAAACTCATTTAATTTTGTGTCAAGGGAATTTACCTTCTCTTTCACATGTGTCACATATTGTAATAAATTATCAATTCTTTGGTACATTTCTTTCACGTGTATCATCATGCTTAATAAATGATGTAGTGTCGTTGTGGTTGTGCCAGAAACAGCATCAATCTTTTGTGTTTCATTAGAATTGGATTCCATTGTTGTTGCTGCTGTTTCTAAAGATGGCTCTTGTTGTTGAATCATTGAATAATAGGTTGAATGAATAAAATCTAATTGTTCTCCCAATTCATCACATCTCTTTAATAGAGCTTCAATAATAGTATCAATTTGTTTTATAATTTGTGATTGATCTCCCTCATGAATAGAATTTAATAACAGATGAGAATATTGTTGAACTAAAAGATCCGTCGTATAATGAATTGGATTAGAAATGGTTGAGGCTTGATGGAGCATCGGAACGGATGCAGTTGATGATGGAGCTGAATTTTCTTGAACACTTTGTAGAGGTTGTTCAGAAGATGATTCCACAACCGCCACGTGTTGATGGTTGGACGATGATTCTTGTTGTTGTGTTTCCACGTCGTGTTGTTCGCTCATGAGAGGACGATAGTACCCACCACAGAATTTTTTTTTGATTTTTTGAAAAAAAAATGATGCCTTTGCTTGAATCGGGTGCAGTTCCTTCTGCTCAAAATGAATCCATGACCTTTACAAACACTCCATCCACTATTTATCAAGCTCATTCTTCATCAAATAGATATTCAGCATCTCCATTTTCATCGGGATCATCAGGAGTACCCCTTCAAGCTCTGTTGGATGAGAAAGAGCAAGAAGAATTAATTTCAAAATTTCATTCTCAAGCTTGTACTCAATACAAATTGTATTCGTATACAATTGGAACAGCATGTGCCATATTTTGTGTTTTATTTCTCTATTTTGCGTATGTTGCCGAAGATTTCGGTGAATCAATCGGAATGCAACGTGTGAGGCTCATTCATACATTATGTAGTGTTGGATTGTTATGCTTGAGTGTGAGATGTTTTTATAGATATACTCTTTGGAAGAGATCAAAGAATTTGAGCAGCGATAATAACAATTCAAATCTAAGAAGAAAGAGGGAAGAATCAATTTTACTTGACGTTTCATACAGCAATGAGGATGACGAAATTTCTTCATCATTGAATATTGTTGCTCCTTCGGAATCGTGGACTCTTCTTCAAGCTCATGAGTTTATTGCCTTCAAACAACGAATATTGTTTATTTGCTTATTTGTTGCTGTATTATTTGCTGCTATTGAGCTTTTGTTGTGGGCTCCTCATCTTCAAGAACAATTCACATCACTCTATTCTGGAGTGGATGTTAGAGGCGATGGCTTCCACAGCTTCAAGTTAGCAATTTTAATATTTCCATTTGTGTTGCCTTTGATGTTGGTTGCCTCAGAGTATGGACACTACTTGTTAAATCAGAATTTTATTGAAATTATTGATTTGAGTGAGCACCGATACAAGTTCAAGAGTTTGTAACAACAACAAATCAAGTATGGTCGTTCCTTCTTCTAGTTTCTCTAAAGTAGTAATAATAAATTATTGGAGTCAACTGCAACAACAATTTAGTTCCTAAAAACGCCAATTCAATTTGGAAGTGGAATTTCCAAGGTTTTATATTGATGGCGAAGGCGTACAAATTGTTAGAAAAATGCTGCCAGAGAGATTGGCAATTTGTGAAAGTGACCAAAATCGCGATACTGAATCATTCACAATTTCGATAACCTTACAAATTTAATACATTTTTTCTCCATGTTCCTCTTCCCATCTTTCCATTTCTTCTTGATATTCATCAACATACTTTTGCTTGGACTTGGCATCCAATTCTCTCCATCTTTGACCAGCAACCTTGCTCAATTCAGTAACCTTAGCATCAGGGAATTCCTTCTTCAATGTTTCTCTGACATCATTGTAGAAACGTAAATAAGAGGAGATTGGTCTTCTATTTGCTTGCTTTCTTCTTTTGTAAGCACCCATCTCTCTGTGATAACGGGCCTTGTCTTGAGCAGCCAAATCGACATAGGCAGACTTTTCTTCCTCACCCAAAGCATCCCATCTCTTCTTCAATTCACGTTGAACCACAGTAAATTTCGATTGAGTCTCAGTTGTGATGGTTCCATTTTGAGTCAATTCGTTTTGAACAGCAACAAAGTTGCGAGTAGTGTACCACAACAATGGAGTCAAGGCTCTCTTTGGAGCGTTTGGATCCTTCTTTCTCATATTGGCTTGCTTTTGCTTTTCAGCTTGCTTTTGAGCAGCCAAAGCAAGTCTCTCCTTTGACTTTTGTCTTTGGGCCTTCAATTTTGCTGCTTGCTCCCGTTGAAGCTTCTTTTCCAACTCCTTCAAACGTTGCTTTTCTTTTTGTTCCTTTAATAACATTTCAACATTGAATTTTGGTGCAGCTGAGGCTTGATCAGCAGCATTCAATGATCTGATGGTATGATAGGAAGCAGCTTGCGAAGCAAAGAGAGAGAATTGTTGTGGCTTGCACACAACAGAAAACAAGAGACGTCTTGACAACATGATGATGAATATTTTTTAGGAATTGATTTGGAAATAAATTTTTAACGTTTTTTTTTGTGAATGAAATCACAACCACAATCTACAGAGTTCCAAATTGATAGGTTGAAAAACGAAACTCTATCAAACAACCCGTTTTTAAAATCTTTCATAACGATCGTAACGGCTTAAAGGAAAAGTGGAGGTAAGGTGCGTGAATCTTCATGGATTTTCGAGCAATTTCAGATAAAGTGGAATGATGTTGTGGACAACACCTATTTAATTCTGATTTACAAATTTTTGATACAATTCGAGTTTGGATCGCAACGCGTCTGTGATAGCTCCTGATTCATCATCGTCAATCGAGTCCTTGTACAGTACTTGTTCAGCTTTCCTCTCCATCTTTTCAATTTTTCGTTTTAATTCCTCTATTTCTTCTTCCTTTTTTCTGTCGTTTGCCTTCTTTCCGTTCTTTTTCGCTTTCTTTTTACATTCTCTAAGGTATTCATTTCCTAGGTTTTTGGGATCTCGGTGTAGATTCTCGCTCGAAGAAGCTTTAGTATTCTTTTTCTCAATGGATGGAAGTTTTGATCGTTTCTTCTTTTTTGGAACTGTATGAGGGGAGTCTCGACCTTTGTCTACCTCATTGCTTGGATCTTCCTTTGAAGGCACTTTGGTTGGGCTGGCGACTACATTATTTGGCACTTTTTTCTTGCTTAACAGAATTCGCTGCTCAATTTCATTTCGCTTTTTCTCATCAATTTTGATTTTGACCTTTCTAAGCTTTTCTGCGTAATCTCGTTGTTGTTCAATGAGTTGTTTCTTTCTTTCTCTCTCACGCTCTTCTTGAATCTTCCTCTCCTTTTCTTCCTCCAAAGCTGTAAAATAAAGTTTGTTGTACGCAAATGACTGATGTTTTCCGTTTCTCTCTTCAAGGTCTCTCTGTCTTTCACGCTCCTTTTCCTTGGTTAGCATTTGAAGCTTTTCAACATAATTATGAGCGAATTGCTTGATTTCCTTATGGGTTTCTTGATTCGGTAGATAGAACTTTTTCAGTTCTTTCAATAGTTCCTTCTCTTTTTTCTTTTCTTGCTCCATTTTCTCTTGAAACTCTTCCTCCTTTTTCAGATACAAAGGTTTTTCTCCTACGAAGGTCAATTTTCGCTGAAGTGCTTCCTTGGATTGTCGTAATCGTCGTTGTTCTTCTAGTTTTTCTTGCAAGAAATCTCGTAATGGCTCAGTTGGACCATTAGGAACGGGCTTGCTTTCTTCGTTTTTTCTTTCTGAGGGTTTCTTCTTCTTCTTTTTCGTTTTTTCTACCGTAGGGCGCTGAGGGTCGCGAACAACAGCGTCTGCTTCTGTCATCTTAGGCGATGGATTCTCTAGGTCTTTCTTTTTCTTTTCGTGTTTTGTTGGTGAGGTTACATTCTCTGCTACCACTGGCTGTTCTGTGGTGTGCACTTGCTGGTCCATTGACAATTTTACACTGTCTTCTTCTTGCACTTTCTGTTCTTCTCTTTCCACCTTAAGTGCTGACTGTGGAATCTCTTCTTGAACATTTTCTGGAACTGGATTTTCTTCTTGTATGCCGTCAGATGTTTCACTACTTCGCTTCGGAATTGTGGAAATTACTTCAGCGTCGTGCTCTTGCTCGGAGGGTGTACCCTCTATATCCTTCTCTATTGGGGTTGCTGTTGATTCTGTGACACTTTCTTCCAGTATTGATTGAGGAGGTTCTGCATTTTCTGAGGAAACAGGAACCTCAACAATATTCGAAGCAACGTTATCACTCATGCCATTTGGACAAGGCTGTTCAACGGATACAAACTCTTCAGAGTGTATTTTCTGCGATAAGGTGCTTGATGCAGCTTCTTGCTTCAAAGCTTCATGTTCCTCGAGATATGCTTGTTGCGTATTAACCTCTGGAAGAGATAACTCGGGGTCCTTCCTTGAAATTTGCGTAATCTCTCCATGTCTTTCGCTCTCAACCTTGATGGTTTGCTCATGTTGTTCGAATTTGTTTGAAAACTCGTCAGTTTGTACAATCGGCTCGTCCATTGATTTATGTATCGGAAATATTTTTGGAGACTTTGAGGGTTCAGGAAGGATTTGAGGCGTAGATGTTTCTTGCAAAGACGCTGAGAGATCTATCGAGAGTTGTTTGTTATTTGATAGAGCTTGGTCTTGTTGCTGATCTTTCATGCTGGTTTCGGTTGCTGATGATGACTCCTCTGAGGGTTGTTGTTCGTTGATGGGAAGTGAGGTCATTTTATTTTTAAAGAAAATCAGTAGTTGAGCAAAACGGACGTTAAGAAAGCGCGGTTAAAAGGAACTCAAGACAATTTCTTTTGAATTCCATGGCAGAGTTGAATTTAGCTCATCGTTGATCAAGCTGTACTCATTAACATCCCTGAAGAAGAAGTGAATCTTTTTCTCAAATCTGTCAACAATGATAATGGATTGAGATTTTGTTTTCCAATTGGTGAACTTGCTTTGATAGTGCACAAAAATGTCATTGATGGTGCTTCGGTCATAGAGGTGAATGTCTATCCGTCTTTCTGCTAGAAATTGTGGATTTTTCAAGTTAGCTTGTGAGTTAGTGGTGGTATGAGAATTGGAATTGGGTGAAGTATTCTGAAATTTTTGCTTGTATTCCTTAATGAGCGCAATAGGCTCAACCTCAAATTGATGTTCCTTCATGAATTCGTCACTGAACTTGTCGATATCATTAATAGATATGGAGTTGTCTTGGTATTCATTAATATTCCTGATATTTAACAGCTTACTAAACTTCGAAACGAGATCTTGAGGGCTTTGGTCATTGTTCACTTCCCTAAAACATTCATGCATTCTTTCTCGTAATACTTTCACTTTTTGCCACAAATGGTCATTGAGAAACGAATTGGAAGCACAGTATGTCTCACCATTGGTAAGTCGTTCAATATGTAAATGTTTGGTCAATTTTACAGGCCATTGAGAGAGTGGCTTTCCATGCTCATCTCTTATGAACTCTCTGTTGGTGAAATAGACCAAATCTGAAGGAGTACTACTGTCCAAGTAGGAAAATAAATTTCCACAAAGTACAATACATCCTTTCGTTTGAAGCCATTCATGTTCATGTTTTTTCACAAGTTCAATGTAATCATTGTGGCTTTTCATGTCTTGTTTCTCCAATAATAAATCAAGCAAAAGACGGCTTCGTATGACTTTTGTTGTTTTAGA
Source organism: Naegleria lovaniensis (assembly GCF_003324165.1). NCBI lineage: Eukaryota > Heterolobosea > Eutetramitea > Acrasida > Naegleriidae > Naegleria > Naegleria lovaniensis. Next base: position 113,357 of record NW_025407860.1, on the reverse strand, counting down.
TTGGCTTTCCTTTGCATGACAATAAGCTTGATCGTGAGAATGGTTGAGAGGCAGCTTTGAGGAACTCGGTTCTTTCTTCTTATAAAGCTCCAATGTTGGAATTTGTTCTGCATAATCGTCATCTACATTTGTTACAATGGCCATGCTACCATTATGGATATTCACCCCAAGCCACGTATTGTGATACACCAAATCTGTGACACATAATATAGAACCAGCAACTAGTTGAAAATCGCTGTGGGTAGGCCGATCGTATTCTTCATCTCGGTTCGAAATTAAAATGAAAGGGTATCTTGTATTGGTTGATGTCTCTCCCTCTACGGAATTGCTCGACTCAGCACAAGTTGAAATGGACACAATGCACATGAATGCTTGTATTTTTTTTAAATTTGAACTTGGAAATTGTGATGTCATTCGATTATCTTTCCTTCGTTCATAGTTTTGTAAAAAAAATGAGTACGAGCGTTAAAATTAGCATGTAAATTTTGGAAATCGCAGTTGCTTGTTCCGTGAGAGTAGATAATTCGACCTAGCCCATTCGACATTGTTTTTTTGTTCAACACGAACGCAGTCTTGGTATTATCTAAATGTATCAAAATTACATTTTCGGAGGAGGACAATGTCCAACTGTTAATTATGTTTTATTTACGCAAATAATGAGTCAGCTTCTTCGTAGAATCACCATCTCTAAATTTCTACAAATAGAGCAACGAAGAAAATCAACACAAACGCACTTGAAGTGGAAAAAAAGAGCATCAAAATAACGACAGTACGAAATCGTTTGATATTAACTATTAATAGTTCAATCAATAGAGGAGGCGACAATAGTGATCGGCTGGAGAAGCACTACCAAGCTGATGACGTACAATGTGCCACTTTGCGAAATATAATAATAACAAACAGATTTTGCAATCAGCGTCGTTGATTTCGTGTTGGCTAACATGCACAAACACGACTTCAAATATAATATTTACATTATTTGTGATACAGGGACTTTTCAGTACATTTCTTACATTTTTTCTATTATATTCAACAGGGGTTCATATTCATGATCACACCGAAGAGCTAAAAAGAGCACAACAAAGTTTAAACATACACTCAGAGCTCGCAAAGTTGATCCAAAGTGCCTCTGCTACAGAAGCTATCCTAAAATATCGAGTTTATTATGGAAGTTCGGCTGTGATGACAAATGCAACTGATATCATGCCTTGGATTTCTATTTTAGCACATTTAGGAAATGTGTTTAGCAAGAAGGCCTCTTTTATTCAGCATGCAAGATTTGACCATGCTTATGTTGGATATTATAATGATACGTTCGAAGTGGCTGAGAACAATATCACGAAATTCTTTCAAGTAATTCCCAGGCAACTAAGTTTTCCATCACTATCGGTGAGAGATTTACGACTAGTTAAGGAGGCTCCTTATCAAGATATTGATAGGCCTTGGGTTAAAGAGTTTTTTCACAAGAACGCCTCAAAGCCATATTGGACAAATACATTTATGAGCCTGTATGGACAAAGAGCAGTCAATTTTGTGTTGCCCATATTTGTGAATGACAAAAGCTTTCGACGTTCTCCACCTTCCTTTCCAGTACGCGTAAAAGATTCTAATTTAAGCAATGCTACTTTTCGGTACAACACTCCTTTTTTACAGATAGATAATTTATTTGCCATGGTAGGAATTCAATTCACTCTGGAATATCTTTCAGACTATCTGAAAAATTTAACACGTGACTCTGACGTATTGAGAAGCTTCATTCTTAACTCCAATAGAGAAATTTTAGGTAGCGCCTCAAAAGGAGGCGCCTTAGAAAATGACACCTTCCATCAGGAACTCTCTACATTCATTTTCAACAAGAACTTGGGACCCAGTAACACCTCATCATTGTACAGAACAAATATTTATTCTAAATTTCAAGTGAACATTGGAATTAATACTGGAAACATGTTATGTGGATGTAAGTTTTTGAATGTTATTGTTTGCATGATTTTGTTTTCAAATATTCATCCATTTATTTACAATATCCATCTCTTAAGGTATGGGCTCCCCTTTACGATTCTGTTACACAGTAATTGGAGATAACGTGAATATCGCCTCTCGATTGCAATACTTGGCTCAATCATATGGATGCCATATTTTTATTGGAGAGAATGTTCAAAAAGTTGTCCAGAAAGCATTTATTTGTTTGTTTGTGGATTTTATCAAGTTGAAAGGGAAACGCCTCTCTACATCTGTTTATTGTCTGGCCTCATTCGAGAATGAAGCCAGTGAAATTCAGAGAAAATTAGCTATCGACTTGGAAATGGCAAAAGAATACTTATACAAAGGAGAGTATTATCATTTGAGACAGGTTTGTGAAAAACTAGTTCTATTATTTATGCTCCAAGATGATTTGAAGCCCGAACAAATAGAGTTTGAGAGTGAGTTACATCAAATTATTAATGATAGAGAAGAATACTATGGTTTCTATACCATTCCTCTACGACTATTACATCGATCGCTTCAGCTCATAACTAAGGCAGGTTGCGACACTTAATATCGCTCAAGCAGCTATTGGAACACTTCTCAATGTAGTGATTCTTTGTCATACCCGAATGGTTGATTGGGTCTAACTTGATTGAATTTAGCATTTCGTAATTTTGAATTACAATTACAAATTGACCGCCAACACACGACATAGTTCATAATATCATCATACATCCATCTCTCAACCTCATCTCCAATTGTCAAGAAATCCTTTTCTACCATTATTGTGGTGTCTCTCACCCATAAATGTTCTTTCTGACGCTTGAAAACGTTCATCTCCACTCAACTACTCGATGAACTCGATGTTTTCTTGATTTCGTAAAAAATAAGATTTCAGTTTTAAAAAAGCGCAATCATCAATACACGTTATCTGCAAGAACAATTCAAAGCTGCAGAAAGTAACTACATCATTTATTATTACTACTACTAGGGGCTTTGAATTATACGAAATGCCTTCAAGTCCGTTATTAGACACTCTTCCTTCCAAAGCGAAGGAAATGGATGGTTATTATGAAGAGTATGTTGATCCAGATGAAGAGTTGAATGCTGCAACCATTAAGGAAAAACAAGAAGCAATTAAGAGAATGCTTCTCCTATCTAAAATGGCTCAAAAGTACAACATTGATGACGATCAATTGTTTGATGATGATGAAGATGAAATTGACACCACAGCCACCCAGGCTGGATCCGTTCAAGTCTATTCTTCCCATAATGCTCAGCCTCGGCATCCTAAACTGAGCGAAATGAATTCTTCTTCCCTAGTCGGCTCGTATTATTCTGAACAATCATCGTCCTCACAAAAGATGTTGCTTCAACAGAACAATACTCTCAGCTCTCCCAACCTTACCGATTCTGCTGTGCGGAAACGAGGTATCAGTCGAAGACTTGCAAGCACAATGGCCTCAAGAAACAAATTGCTGGATTCTGCTAGTTTTGATACACTGAGCACCGGTAGCGACGACATGTCTGACACACAAAGCCACATGACGTCCGATGGAGTTACAACATCTGGAGCTATGACAACGCATCAAAAGGATTTCATTCAATTGAATACGCTCATGGCTCAATTCATGATGTGTGGCTTTCCAGTTATTATTTTTGATAATTTTGCAACTCTGGTGTACCTCAACAAGGAAGCAGAAGATTTATTTGGTGTCTATTCGTTTTCAGTGCTTGGAGAGCATGTGGCTGATCTGTTCTTGGAGGAATCTGTTTATGAGATTCATAGCTTAATAGAGGAATACACTGGAAGAAACATAAGCAGCTCTGGATCAATGTCCTCTTTACCCAAGAATTTTTCGCCTGAAGAATCAAAAAAGAGAAAGGAGTCCCTGATGAAAATCAGAACCCTGAAGGCAAAGTCAACCGTTCTGAAAACATTTTTTTCTGTAAAGTGTCGGTTTACCTGCATTAACAAATTGGGAGCCGAAAACTTTGTAGCTTATATGGAGGTGGTGAAAGAATCTGCGGAAGGAAAAAAGGAAATGGCCATGAGACAAGTCTATGAAGCGATTACAGATCTTTCCGTTATTCCTATCGTTTCAATCTCGCAAGTGGGCATAATTCAAACGTTCAATGGTGCTTGTTCATATACCTTTGGTTATCAGAAGAAGGAAGCCATAGGTAAAAATGTTAAAATGTTATGCAATGACAAGGATAGAGCAAAACACGACTATTACTTATCAAGATATCAGAAAACTGGTGAAAAACGCGTTGTAGACAAGACACGTATGCTCAAAGCTAAAACAAGAAGGGTAAATCAATTCGTATCGAGTTGAGAGTTTCTGAAATCATTGACCCTAGCTCGGGTGTGTCTTCTTTTGTTGGATTTATTAGGGATTTAAAAAATACCCTTACCAAAGAAGAACAATTGACAAGATTAGCAGACAAAATTTTCCCCAAAAACGTGGCTCAACGTATCAGTTTAGGGGAGAAAGTTATAGACGTCTTTGATCTATGCAGGTATGTGAGGGAATATTTTAGAATTTGTCTTTAATTACCATTGTTTTATCTTTAATAGTGTGCTATTTTGTGACATTGTTGGTTTCACCAAAATGTCTAATGGAAAACGGCCAGAAGAGGTAGTAAGCATGCTTCACGAAATATTTGGCAGCTTTGATGATGTTTGCACCGCTTTCCAATTGGAAAAAATTAAAACCATTGGTGACTGCTACTTTTTAGCAAGTGGAATACCCAAATACGACCCAGAACATGCAGACAAAATTGTTAAGGGAGGACTAGCCATGATTCGTGTCATTCAACATTTTTGCAAAAAGCACGAGCCCACAGAGCTACATGTACGCATTGGAATTCATAGCAGTGGCGATATCATTGCAGGTGTTGTTGGAAGAACAAAACAGACTTACGATTTATTTGGAAAGGTATGTTGTTATGGCAATCATTTTATTGATATTTATTTTACATAATTATGTCAACATACTCAACAGGGAGTTGAGATTGCTCAACTAATAGAAGCAACAGGAAAAACCAATCAAATTCACATCTCAGACACGTGTTACTCTGAACTGCAATCAGACAAGCTTAAAAGTTTATTCTCAGAAAATTACAAGCAAAACACAGAATTGAATTTAGAAAAAATAGGACAAGTTGTCATTCCTGAGAAAACTTGGATCACTGAGCTACAATGAACATGTTCGTTCCTGAAGTTAGTAGGTCATTATCAACTTGTAGAAAAATGATAATGCTACAATAGTTTCATGTTGGTTAGCATGTACTGTATTTGTAACTCTCTCTCCGTACTCATGTCATATTGTCGTGAAGAATAAATAACAGTGATCAAAAAATGTACATGAAACTGCACAGAGGTCACATGTACCATATCATCATTGATTTGATACATAAAAGTATGAACTGCTTGAATTTCACTCTCACCGAGGTTTACTCCCCCAAAAATTTTCCCAAAACTTGTTGTAACGTCCACGTTCTTTTCAATGACCTGAAACTTTGAAGATGCTTTTTGTAATTTTCCAATTTCATTCTCAATAAATGTATTCTTTTCATGTTCATAATTTCCATGAATATCATGCAATTGAATAATGAATGAATCGGGTACCGTTTGTAACTTGTTCTGGGATGCGTTGGCTGCGTTGCTGAGGGCGCTAAAGGCTGTCTCAATTTGCAGCAATGGACCATCATGCTGAATAATTTGGTATTGCAATATTGGAATTGAAACTATGAATATAGGTGACATTCAATGTTGGTATGTGTACATATTCAATCCCAATGATTCATTAATTTTTTAAATCCCAATAAAGTTATAAGGAATTGCATTTGTTATGAACAAGGAATCATATTTGTCAAGTCGAATTCGACTTGCCACTACTCACCTGAAACAATACGATTCTTATCATTACTCGACGACAAGCAAGACAAGTTAAAACCCTTAAATTGCTGAGCTTGGTTGACCATTCCATCTCTCAATCGGGCAACCTTAATATTCTCTCGTGAACGATTAATTTTGAATGAAACTGTCAGAGTTCCCTTGTTTTCACTATTTTCCAATTTTAAATCTACCACATGTTCCGTATTTGCTACATATTTGTTCGTAATGACCAGAGAGGCTGATCCGAGAAAATCCTTCATGATTCACAATAAATTTCAATAAACGCTATGTTTGTACTAAATTAAACACTTACATCCTAGATGAATAATCATCATCATGCAACAATGAAATATAATAATAATCATTTTAGCTTTCATCATCAAATAATAATTACCTTTGAAAATCGATCCCAGTCCATGACGACAAATTTAATCTTGATTTGGTTCGTGTAATCTTTGAGAGGATTCAGCGTAAAGGTTTCATTCCACGATGGATCTAAATTTTTCTTAATCACATTGGTTTTGAAAAGACAACCCGGATGGACGCTATCATTGGTTGATTCATCCAAAGTGGATCCATGATTGTGGTTTCCCACAACCGATGAATGAAAAGAAGATGATCTCAATTTTTCGGAAGCGTTCAGTTGTTGTTGCGGTTGTTCAGTATCATTATGCTGTTGTTGTTGTTGTTGATGAGATAAAGAAACGTCATCCACATAAACCTCACAGTAGGGATCCGAGAATCCGTTGAGGTCGGCCACAGGAAGAGAATTTGCTTTGATGATTTTAATTTCAATGATATCATCGGTGAGGAGAGGAGCCGAAGAGGTGGTTATGGTGTTTTGAAGAATAGAGGAAGAACGAGTAGCAACAGAATTTGTTCTGGAGAGCTCGGAAGAAGATAAATCAACACCAATATGCTGGGTTGTCATCTTTTAAAACTTGCCAATTTTGGGTGGTGAATTGTGTTATGATGCTCAACAAATGATAAAAATTAAATTCTTTGAAATAATTCAAAATCGTTGGGGTTTGCCAAACCTAGCTGAGGAAGATGACAATCACGTGATGATGACTTGGGTCTCTCTGCAAACGTAAAGCTGTTTGTTTCAAGTTTTCAAACATTTCAAATGTCGGCAAAGATGGCAAAACAAATGAAGAATGAACTCTTTTTAGTCGGCATCATCACACTGAATTTATCACCCCACATCATCATTGAATGGCTACAAAATCTCCAGTAGTAAATAACCAACGCAAGCATGAATAAATATATTGAATGAATTCAATTTTAATCTAGCAGTTGGAATAAAATCATCAGAGCGGATTAATAAAATTTGAAATGTGTTTAGGCGTTCGTTCAACCATATTGAATTAGACCAAAACATTTATTGTTGAGCAACTTCAGTCTTCTCCTTTTCTTGGAATTGTCTGACGTAGATCTTTCTAGCATTGAATTCGGATTCGTTGAACATTTGGATAGCCTTAGCAGCAGCTTCAGGAGTATCAAATTCAACAAAACCAATACCCTTGGATCTCTTGGTTTGAGAGTCAGTGAAGATTCTTGCATAAGTAACGTTACCAGCAGCGCTGAAGTGTTCCTTCAAAGCAGCCCAGTTGGTTCTGTATGGCAAGTTAGAAACGAAGACTTTAGTTTGAGAGGCCTGTTCGGACATGGTTTTTAAAAGAGGTTTGGCACAAGGTGGTGTTAAAGTATTTTTTTCAACGAAAATATTCAAAAAATTCTTGAAACGATATTCGTTGGCCAGCTAATTACAACAAAGCGTTTGTTGCTTGGCTTCGAAAATTAACGACTTTTATTCATTCGATTTAAATATCGCCCAAACAATCGGCATCCCAATGTCCAAGCCAATCGGTATTACCAACCGCTTGTTGTCCACTACCTTCTCCGAAAAAGCTCAATTTTGAATTGGCAGACTTTAGCAGACTTCATGGTGTCCTCTGGCAAACCCCAACAACATGACGTCGCGAGCAAGGAATCGAAAAGTTTTTCACAGGCCACAAAGTGAAAACAACACTTGCCATTGAATATTCCAATGCATTGTAAATGGTACATGCCCATGATCCCATGTTGACAAGAGCGATCTTTAAGAGGCGGTACTTCGCAAAACAGTGCCTTAAAAAAATGACCCTCATACAACAAAACACTGATTATGATCCCAATCATCCCAATATCAACAATTCAACAACATATGAAAATCAAATAGATTCAAACATGGTTCAATATCAAATGACCACTGATCCAAAAGAGCAACAACAGCAACCGCCCACTGAGTATCAAATGCCAATGCAATTACCTCCACCTCAACAAGTGTACCTCGTAATGCCCAACAACACTCCATATGAGGTGCCTCAATCAACACTGCAACCACAAACCGTTCAGTATGTGTACACCACTACAGCCTCAGCAAACGCCGGTTCCATGGCTAATGTAGAGCCGATTCCTCAGGGTTTGATGAATACGTCGGTACAGGTCGTCTCCTCTCCCACAACCGAGAATGCCGGCTTGCTTAATCAAGATACGGATGGAAACTACGTCATGAAGGCTGGATGTAATGAGTTTGCTTGGATCACAGGTGTAGTTGGATGTATCTTCTTAATATTATTCCCCTTTTTGGGTCTTCCATTTTTGTTGCTTGCAATATTTCAAAGAAATTCGGATTATGTGTTCGATGACAAGTCCAAAGAGATGGTTATTCATTTGTACGGTGCATTCATTCCTTTTGGATGCTTAGATCGCGAAGAGAGAATACCATACCATTCCATCAGTGATATTGTTATTCAAGAAGATTGGTCGATTCGAGTCAATGGACAGCCTTCAGCAAAGATTTTTGCACTTTTAAAGAATGGATCAAGTGTTCAAATGACTAAAGGTTACACTGCCAGAGCTGTGGCTTCATCGAGAGCAAGAAAAATTAAGGAATTGCTAAGGGAAAGATTGACCGTTTAAGCAAGATCAAGATCTGTAAAAATGTTACATTTTCTCATAAACTCATTTGAATATCATGATAGCACCAAACACTATCACCAAGCCATATTGTACATGTCTTTAAAAGTGCACAATCACATCCGAAAAATATGTTTTTGATTCATGCCACTTGGAAACTGAATTTTTCAAGTTGTTCTTCATTGACACTTCCATCATGCTCAACAAGTGACGAGAAATGAACGATCGTGTTCCGTATGGAGATCCTCTCTCGAGTAAAATTGAAAGAAATTGAGAACTCTCTTCCTGATCAATCAAGTTCACAGCATAATATGGAACATTTTCATGATATCTTCTGCATTGAATCCAAAATTGGTTGAATATAAGCTCGAAAACTCGTAAAGGATCTCTTTCATTGCCAGAAAAATCTGGGAATAGTTCAAGAATTTTCATACTTCCTGTCATGACCTTCTTTGCAAATATGTCTACTTTTGTGAATATTAGCACTACCTGTATTCCTGGTGTGCTCAAAACGCTTATAAAGTTTTTGATATAGACTTTCAGTAGGAGTACATTTTTCTTGTACGTGTCAACATCTGCTAATGGAACAAGAAATAGCACAATTGGAGCTAAATCACGTCTTTCATTAAACTCCAAAGGGCTGACCAATGAAATATATGAGATTTGTGATGATACAACTTTAACACACCATTTTCTTTGCCCATATTGTGCTATCATTGGTTTGTCTTCATTAATGTATGGTGTATCTTTCTTTTCTTTGTCATCCGCCACTCCTGTCATGGAAAATGATGTAAAAAAGCTATTCGGAAAATACGCTTGAAAAAGCATCTCCATTATCTTGTTATGTGATAGCAAATAATTCATTGTAATGTCACTTTTTGAAAAATTATTTGTAGAAAGTAAGGCATGCAAATTTTCGAATAACAAGTGAAAATTTTCACCAAAGTTTTCAGTTTTTGTGGGTTCTGTATTGTTCTTTGTGGCAGATAAAGGAGAAAAATAAGCATCTTTCATCATTTGCTCGTACGTGATTTTTACAATTGGAACGGCCCATAAATCCTCCATAGCTCGAATGATTTTCAATATATCTGATCGATTCTGATGAGAAAGCCTAAACGTTACTGTTCTCATGATTTCCATCTGTTTTGAATAATTGTTCATTAATTCTGAATAATTGCTCCATGTTGAACGATGACTTGAATGTTCTTCTATGAATTTAATTTCATTCAATACATCTTTCATGGCTCGGAAACAACGGTTAAGAATTTCATCTCGGATCATAACCTCCACCACGGAAGATGATTGATTCATCATGACTGTTGTATGATTATTATTATTTTCATCAGCCAATCCCATCAATGCCAACAATTTCTGTTTCTGAATCCAACGGAGCAGTGTGGATTTACCTGAAAAAGTCGGTCCGCATATCAGCACTCCATAATCAAATGAAGGAGTCGATGCTGTTCCGCTCCGAGTCATCATTTTTAAATTGCAAATCAACCCTCATATTTGAACCTTCATAAACATCCATCAGAATGTCGACATCAGTCATGACCTCTCAGTCCATCAGAATGACGACAAAACCGTCTTATATAATTACCAGGACTGTGCAAATAACCCTCCCTCCGTGTAAAATTTACTCTGTTATTTATCTGAACTTTCTCCCATAAAAGTCAGATAAGAGATTGAGTCCAATGTTGCCAGTCCTCCCTTATTTAATCCACTTCAGTTGGCAACTGTCAGTTCAATTCGATGAACCTTTCCAATCGTTAGCCTGTCGTCTGCAATCCCAACAACAAAAAAAATCTTCAAACTTGAGTCGCTCCTCGCCCTTTTGTCTCACCCTCTTTGATCATTACAATGAGTACTTCGGTTTCAACCGTTGAAGCAAGTTCTTCATCCCCTACGGATCATCATCAAGATCATAATTCTTTAAAGCAGCAAGAGGAACATCCAACTTCATCTCCTCCTGATGCATCGACTCATACCAACAATATGTCAACTTCGGTTGATACTGAAGATCAAACCACCTTCTCAGATACTCGCTTGTCTGTGAGTGGTGAGGCTTCTCAATTAGATGTTAATCTAGATTTTACTCCTCATCAGGGAGATGTTAGTGCCACCACCGCCACCACCATCACAACAGAAACATCGTCAAATGCCACTAATCAAGTGAAGGAATTCTTTGAAAAGAAAGATCCAGTCGTATTCATCAATGAACGTGATGTCATTAAAGAATACAAGATGAATGTCAAGTGTGCAGCCAATGTCCGTGCTTTGGATCCAACTCCCATTCTCAAGACTCAAACTGTGGAAGTTGGAAAAGACGCTCAAAACCATCCAATCCGAAGACGTGCTGATTTTAAAGATTATTTGGTCGATGGAATGATCGATAAGGAGGGAGATGCCAAACAAATTTACACTGCCTACGATGCTTTTAGATTGGCAGCTGAGAAATACCCAAATAGAGAATGTTTGGGTGTCATTACCGAGGTGACAGATTCTCAAACTGGAAAGAAGTCTCTAGGAATGAAATTTGAAACCTTCTCTCAAGTGAAAGAAAAGACTTTGGATTTGGGATCTGCTTTGAGAAATTTGGGTCTTGCTCCTCATTATCACGTTGGTATTTATTCAAAGAATCGTCCTGAATGGCAAATTACTTCTGAGGCTTGTCACACACAATCACTAGTGACTATTGCTCTTTATGATACATTGGGAGAAGAGTCTTCAGTCTACATTATGAATCATGGTGAAGTCGTTGCCTTGTTTGTCAGTGGTGATGATGTCTTTTCCAAAAATGTCTTGAAGTGGGTCAATCAATGTGAATATTTGAAATTTGTCATCTTGTTCAAAAATCATGAAAATCCAAACTATGACCAAGACGTTCAAAAGTGGAAAGAAGAATTCAAAACCAAGACCAAAGACTCTGTTAAATTATTCACCTTCGAAGAGGCCTTGCAATTGGGAAGTGGTGAAAAACGTGTTCCTCCTACTCCTCCTCGTTCCGTTGACATTGCTACCATCATGTACACTTCAGGTACGACAGGAATGCCAAAAGGTGTCATGCTCACACATCTCAACATTGTTTCCACAGTTGCAGGTGTTCACTGTAACCTCATGAGAATCAATGAGACGGATCGTGTCGTGAGTTATTTACCATTGGCTCACATTTTAGAAAGAGTTGCTGAAATGGCCTTCTTACAAGTGGGTGGCAGTATTGGTTATTGGCGTGGTGATGTGAAAAAACTCAAAGATGATATTGGTATTATTCAACCTACCTTGTTACCTGCTGTTCCTCGTGTGTTGGATCGTCTCTACGATGGAATTAATGATCAAATCAAACAAAAGAAGAAGATTGCTCAAATGATCTTCAATAAGGCATATTCTCAAAAGTTGAAATATATGCAACAACACGGTGTTGAAGTCAAGACTCCAATTTTGGATGCTCTGGTCTTCAAGAAAGTGAAACAAGCGGTTGGAGGTCGACTTCGTGGAATTCTTTCAGGAGGTGCACCTTTGAGAAAGGAAGTTCAACAATTTATTTCTGTAGTGTTTGGATGTCCTGTTGTTCAAGGTTATGGATTGACTGTAAGTTTTTTTTTGTGTGCGTGTGTGTGTATATGAAATTGAACATGTGTTTAATTTGGGTTCAATGATTCAATGCAACTGTGTGTCTATCTCATTCGCACATGCATACACACATCGTGATTTGTGATTCAACGAAATAATTTGGAAACATTTATTACATATGAATAGGAAACATGTGCTGGATCTACCATTCAAATTCCATACGATTTTTCTACTGGTCATGGAGGTTGTTTGTTACCATGTTTGGAAATCAAACTTGTAGATGTTCCAGAAATGAACTATTCCAACAAGGATAACAATTCTGGAGAAATTTGTATTCGTGGTCCAAATATTTCACTTGGCTATTACAAGGAAGAAGAAAAAACTCGTGAAGTCTATGACGAAGATGGTTGGTTCCACACTGGTGACATTGGTCGATGGAATCCAACAGGAACACTTTCGATTGTTGACAGAAAGAAGAATATTTTCAAACTTGGTAAGTTTTCTTTGAGAATTGTTCACGTTTACCAATGTCATCCAATGATTTCTCTTACATCATGTCCTATGGATCTTTTGTATTATTATCATCATTGTACTTGTTTTCAATGATTTTTACAACAACATTTTTCAATCACAACAACAACAACAACAGCTCAAGGTGAATATGTAGCAGCTGAAAACATTGAAGGCAAACTAAGCAAAGCTAATTATGTCTCACGTATTTGGATCTATGGAGATTCCTACAAGACCTTCCTCGTCGGTGTCGTTGCTGTGAACGGTCTCAAATTACTCGATTGGGCCATCACCAATGGAAAAGTCTCTCATCAAGGAGCTGTCTCTGCCATGTCTGAACAAGATCAATTACAAAACTTGGAGAAGTTATGTGCCGATCCAGAAATCAACAAAATGATTCTCAAAGAATTGGAACGTGTTGGAAAGGAATGTAAATTATTAGGATTTGAAATGGTGAAGGCTATCAAATTGATTCCTCGAGACTTTGAGTTTTATCCTGGATGTACCACACCCAAGTTGAGTTTGGTGAGAAACAAGTTGAGAGATACATTCCAGAAGGATATTGATGAAATGTATGAAAAGACTAAGGTGAATTAATTCCGTCGTAGATCATTGTTGTATGGACATTGGTGCTGAAAAAGCACATGATGATTTCCAATAATAAATTTATTATTGTTCATGAATCCAATGATTTTACTTGAAGAGTTCTTCACCGCATTTCATTGGCTGCTTTGGCGAACAGGTCTCAGAGATGAGGTGTTTTTTTTTTGAACCAATAAGGTGAAGCAACGTTTCATAATAAAATGTGAGCGAGTAGCTATTTGTTACGCTGTTGCTCTGGCAGAGCAGGTGAGCCCATCATCACTACCCTCGCTACACCAGCGATTGTGTTGCGCTTGCTTAACGAAAAGAAAAAATGTGCACACATGAAAGGCCGAGGTAATGTAGAATGGGTAGAAAAAACTTTAAATTTTCTTTCTGGGGGCAAACTCGATACTTGTTTACAGAGCTTGGTACTCTCATGCGACGTCAACAGTTTTCTAAAAGTGATTGAGGATAGTGACGTGGATCAAGACTTGAAAACGAGGATTCTTCATGCCACCCCGCAACAAAATGACAACTGCAAGAAATGCCTCACTGCAGCCAATTGGAACGATGTTGAAGGGGCAAAACATGCATTGCCCGAGTTTTTAAAAACATGGGCTACCAAAAGAAACAAAAAAGATATTGATGCGTTTATTAAAAAGTATGGTTTCAGATACCACAACAAGCTCAACCCACAAGGAATCAAGTTGTATATAGGAGGTACTCATAAGCGCACTCTGGAAGATGTTTTCAATGAATTGATGACTCTATTGAACAACCTCGAGAAAGACAATGTTCCTCAGGAAGTGCCCACCAACAAAAACCATATAGAATCTCTCAACTGCTCGACATCAAATTGTACCAGAGCAATCCAGCATCTGTAAGTACGGATTTGTATATTCCAGCCTTCAAATAAAAAGGAATTTACAAATTTCACAGTTGTCGCAATCACTCACAGAATGGTATCGATTCGAGGATTGAAAGATTTGTAAGACATGACGAGTATTAGAGCATTGTGTTTGTTTGTTCCGAGTAGGTTGAAATATTATTCCTTGACTAATTTCAACACGGGCTCCAAAATATCGCTTTCATAAATTGTTTTTGATTTTGATGGCATGACAGATTCATTCAACATGTAATCCAATAGTGAAAATAGTCCAGAAAAGAATGTATGGTTCAATTGAGTGGATTTGATTGTAATATTGTCGTTTTCGGTATATATAGATAATGTTTTGAAAAATTCCAACACAGCACACCTGTATGCTGTGAACGATTTGTAATCATGTGTGACATTTGGATCGAGAAAATGTTCATCATTAAATAAAATCTCTTTCACAAGTTTCGCAATGAATATAGCCATGGAATAAATATCACCTTGGACTCGTTGCAAGATTCGTTGTTGAATGTGAGAGTAAGGATATTGAGCAACAATAACAAATTGATTGTGTTCTGAGATATCTCTTACATCATCACCTTCAAGTTTGTGTTCCAGTAAATATGAATTATTCAAGTCTGTAACCACTAGCTCTCGGCAAACAACTGGTTTAAGGATCTTAGCTTCATCAAGTGAAAGCGTATTCAATATGGTTGAATCAAGTTTTTCTTTTGGATGAGGATAAGTTCGTGTCATAACGTTTCCTAAAGAAATGTTTCCATGCATAACATCAAGTACTTCATGTAATTGAGTCAGAATTTTCATGCAATGTCCAATCCATTTGACAATTAATAGAACTTTTGTTGTAGTATTTTTTTCAAAGTCAAGATTGCAGTTGGTTATTTGCGATGAAATTGGTTTCAAATTCAATTCTTGTAATAACTCTTGTTGAGTTATATATACTTCATATGTGCTTGGTAAATATTCTTGTTCAAATACAGTAGTGCTGTTCTGTTGAACAATATTATCTTGTTTCAATCTGCAAATCATAAGTGAGTACAGGGCTGCCTTGATATCAAAAGATTCCTCATTCTTAATACAAGAATACTTGTATACTTTAACAATATTTGGACACTGTTGATTGATTAGTTCTAGATTAGAAACAATGTATTGCATAGTAGCAACTTGATCCGTATTTCTCAATGTTACCTTTGTAAAAATCCCTTATTTGAAAGAGGATGTTTAAATGCAGATATATACTAAATGATTCTATTGTTTGAATCATTAATTAGAGTAGGCATAGATAGATGGTGAGTATTTTTAACTCCAATTAACTGCAACAAGTATGCATGAGCTTCTTCAGGAGAATCAATAAATTTTCGCTGTGATTCAGCTCGGGAGCTAGATATCATTCTTTCATTATTAGGAACTTGTTGGATATTGGGTGAAATAGGTGTAGAGGTTCTAGCTTGATAGTTATTTGATTTTGGTTTTCTTTCATCTTGATGTTTCACCTTTGCGTTTTCTGGTAGCAGGATGTAAAAGCATTTGTTACTTGGTATTACGTTTCTGTAAAACATAGTTGAACAGTTTCTTATTCTGTATAAAACTACTACCATACAGTCAGTCACAGTATCTTTCACATAATGAAGGTCAAAAAAAGGATTAGTATTATTTAGTGGTGTCAAAACAAATGACGTCATTAAGGTAGCCATGGTTTGTTCATTAATATCAAGGCTTTCCTCTTCTCCATATTATAATTTTGCTATTTTCAAATATTCACACACACTGTCCTGTGACTCAAATGTAACAAGTTGTACGCCAAATATATATATAAAGCTATCATGTTGAATTATAGTTCTCAACATCTTCTCATACAGCTTTGATGTATTAATAGTTTTACCAACAGTATTAAATGACGGCGTGTCCAAATTTGAAATGACTGGTATAAATTGAATACACCTTGTCATAACAATAATGTTTCCAATATACTGTAGAGCAATACATAAATCACCAATCTCACATAAATTCAAAATAGGGGAAACCTTAATTCTGTACGTATAAGGTGGAATGTTTTGTCTTTCCACGTACTCAAAATTTTCTTCGAACTCCATTCTCATTTCAATGAATGATATTGAAAAGTTCGCAATTAGAGCTCCATATACTCTAATATTCTTTGCATTTTCAATAGATAGGTATTCATCTATTTGCAAAGCCTCCAACCAAGCCTTTATCACTGATCTTAGGAACAATATTATTTTACGGTAATCCTTGTGATTAGCGACTTGGTTATCATGAAAGTGTTCTTTTTACATCTCACCCACGAAAAATGTAAGTCCTTTAGTTGGTACAAGATTTGATAACTTCTTGATAACACAAAAAAATTCGGGGTAGAGAGTTGTTTTGTCTATTAGCTCCTCAGAAAGCCATTGTCTTCTTGTTTTAAGAGATTTTTCTAAATATTGTTGACCTTTTAATTCAGCCCTATCATGAGCAGGTCAATGTATTAAACAATTGATTATTCAAATTACTTACGTTCCAATTTCAAAAACGCCTGCTTTCTCCTGCATGATGGGATAAAAGAACAACAAACTCATGAATTGTTGAATCGTAGATTCCCATGGGTTCGAAAGAATGTACGCGTTAGCATTTTTGAACATTAGGAAAGGAGAATAAATGTAGCCATTTGTCAAATTAGTTATAAATCTTGCCTGCACTTCATTTTCGGAGAGAGATGGTGGCTCAGTTTGTAGTTGATTCATAATCGCTTTTGTTTCCGCTTCATCTGATTCCACAGAAAATTCGTCCTTATGGTTCAAAAGTTAAACTAACTTCAATTTAAATAAAACATACTTCAAGCACAACAATAACGTGTTTCATGAACTCCCTTGTTGTCTCTGGAACTATTAAAAACGTCTTTGCTTGGTATACTGTGAGCTGTTTTTGGTAATTGGTGTTGAGTTGTTCTGAATATTGTTGAAGTTTTGTTGAACACCAAAGGTCCTCATATTCATCTCCATCATCATCACTCTCAACATCAAGCTTTTTCTTCTTCTTGTGGAGCCTCAAATGACAAGTTTTTTTAGCCAAAATAGATGTGCCATCTGATGGTGCGGCTTTCTGATCCAATAGTTCTCCTCTGAGGTTTTCTCTGTTCGGAGGGGTTTTAAAACGATACATTTTTTAAATATTAAAATTTTGGCCAAGTCATTAAGGCTCTTGATGTTTTGCTCACAAGTAAAGTCTTGATCAACGGCAAACTTTCTCAACAAGACCAACGCTGCTCCACCTTCAAGTTTCTTCATACCATGCAAAGAAGCAACTTGTTGTGCACAGTCCATTTCTTGTAATTGTTGAACGAAAGAAGAACCACCATGGATGGTTGTTGATACGAGCTAGTACTATCACGAGGTAATGGTAGTTGTCTACGGCATCTTTTGTGTCGTCATGAATCATCTATTTCTTGAGAATATCTGTCGCTCGTTGAGAATTGCTTTTCGCTTCATTTTTTGACAGGTTGAGATGAGGTTTTTTTCTCAGATCCACACTCAAACGAAGTCTCACAAGCAAATAAACGCTTATTCTCAGACCTCAGACCGCTTGGTTTTCCACAGCAGCCAGTACTGTGGCTTACAGAATGAATTCCTATAGTCATGTCAAACGTTCCTTGAAGTCGTTGACGACAACAGACAGTTGATGGCCACGAAATAGAGCGCCCTGAATCTTTTGTATTGTGAATTCAAGATTCTCTCCACCGAAAAATTTGTGCCAAAGGTTAAAATGAGCAATCTCTTAGCATACTCTGTTGAAAGTGGTGTTGTTGAAGCAGCAAGTTCATCACCAACAGCTACCAACGATCAGTCTGAAAAAGATGATTTCTCTCCGACAACCGAAATCAATGGTCCTTTTATTGATGATATTATTTTTGAAATTCTTCAATTCCTTGATTCCACGTTTATCATTCAAACTTGTATGAAAATTTCAAAACAATGGAGACAAGTATCATTTCTTTATCATTCGCAAAAAACCACTCTCTCATTATCATTCGCAAAAAACAGCTTGAAACATGTTCGTGAATCAATCATACTTTTAGCTAATTGTGAATGCTTGAAGAACTTGACTTCTCTGGATCTGTACCGAAATACAATTTGCAGTGAAGGTGCCAAATTTATTGCCGAAAGTGAGTGCTTGAAGAATTTGACTTGTTTGAATCTGGAACGCAATTATATTGGCAACGAAGGTGTCAAATTTATTGCCGAAAGTGAGTACATGAAGAATTTGACTTCTTTGAATCTGAAATACAATTCACTTCGTAGCAGTGAAGGAGTCAAATATATTGCCGAAAGTGAGTACATGAAGAATTTGACTTATTTGAATCTGGAACGCAATCGAATTGGCGTTGAAAGTGCCATATGTATTGGTAAAACAAAATGCTTGAAGAATTTGACTTCTTTGAATCTGTATTACAATCGAATTATGCCTGGGGGTGTCGAATATATTGCTAAAAATGAGTGTTTTAAGAATTTGACTCATTTGGATCTGAGCTACAATGCAATTGGCAATCGTTGTGTCAAATATATTGCTGAAAGTGAGTGCTTGAAGAATTTGACCTATTTAGGTCTGCGTTGTACTAGTATTGGCAGTGAAGGTGTCGAATATATTTCTAAAAGTGAGCGCTTGAAGAATTTAACTTCTTTGGATCTGAGCTACAATGCAATTGGCAATCATTGTGTCAAATATATTGCTGAAAGTGAGTACATGAAGAATTTGACTTATTTAGATCTGCGTTGTACTAGTATTGGCAGTGAAGGTGTGATAAATACATTTTAATTAAGATGACCCATTTAGACAGATTCTGCTAAGATCAATTGATGTTCCTTGTGAAGCTCTTGTCGGGTCTATTTTTTGTAATTGTAGAAAGGAAGAACCCATGGATGGTTGAAGATATTAACAAGTGGTCGAACGAAGCACGTGTTGAAATAAAATACAAAATCAGCAATTCTATCAAGCCAAAATGTCACATTGTCAATATCGAATTCCAAAGACAGCCATGGTAAATATTCTTGGAAAGTAAAAGGGATACTTGTGGTTCTTATATCCAAAGATACTGATGGGAAGATTTTCTAAACATTTTTTCGTTCACTGTGTACCCTCCAAATACAAATGCAATCAAAAGCATCACTGATCGTCAAACATTAATTCTCTCACAGCCATAAAAAAATGACATCACGAATCGGTAGGTTATCAACCCTCGTTGCCAAATCGAATCAATCTCTCATTGGATGCACATTCAACCACTTAACATCATCACTGATCCGGACATGAAACATCTTCATCGATTGCTTTTATTGAAATTTTTGACTGTTGACAATATTTTAACATAATGACACCAATACAACAATAATAATAATTATCCAATTTCATCATTTCACACACGTACAACAACAACAACAATCTACATTAGGACAATATCAACTCTATCAAACTCTAGGAAAAGGAAACTTTTCAAAAGTCAAATATGGAGTCGATGTCAATGATGGCACTGCTTGGGCTGTCAAAATTGTCGATCGTAAAATGATTCAAAAAGAAAATTTAGAGTCTCAATTAAGACGTGAAATTGCAATTATGAAATTACTTTCACATCGACATGTGGTTAAACTTCGAGAAGTTTTACAATCTCCAACAAATATTTATATTATTTTAGAATTAGTGACAGGAGGAGAATTGTTTGATCGAATTGTCAAGGCAAAACGATTCGATGAAAAGACCAGTAGAAAATATTTTCATCAATTGATTTCTGGAATTAGTTATTGTCACTCTCAAGATGTGTCACATCGGGATTTAAAACCAGGTATGTGAACATTTTTTCAATGTGACATTTTCCTACACTGGTTATGGAACGCAAACCATTCACACATTCACACTCGTTCACGCTTTGAATAATCGAAAATCATTTAGAAAATTTACTCCTCGATGATAAAGATGTTTTAAAGATTAGTGATTTTGGTCTGAGTGCTCTTTGTGTGGGTGCTGGTGATACCAAGAAAATGCTCATGACTACTTGTGGAACTCCAAACTATGTTGCTCGTAAGTATAGTGTATACGATGATCATGTTCTCTCTCATTGACATGTCATCGCTCATTCCACAATAACTTTTTCTCATGAACAACCTCTCATTCTCTCGTGGTTTCCATTCTTCATGGCATTATTGTACAAATAATTTTTCATTGTTCTTGAAACCATCCATTACAATATATCCATTCCCAAACAACACTCAGCTGAGGTCCTTCTTGAAAAAGGTTACGATGGTAAAAAAGCTGATATTTGGTCGTGTGGTGTCATTCTCTACGTCATGCTCACTGGACACTTTCCATTCAGCGCCGATTCCATTCAAGAATTATTTAAAAAAATTAAAAATGGAGAACACAATCCCTTTCCGCAATACGTGTCGAGTGAGGCCAAAGATCTCATTAAGAAAATGTTGATTGTGAATCCAAATTATAGAATTAGTATTGAGGGAGTGATGAAACATTCATGGTTTATGGAAGATGGTGGTTCCGAATATACCAAACAAAATCTTGAATCATCCATTTCATCGAGAGAGGATAAAATTATTATAACACAAGAGGAAATTGATCGTTCTGTAACGGATTGTTCAGAAACACAGGTTCATTCTGCAAGTCAGCATGTGTCTGCTTTGGATTCTCCATCTTCAAATAAGAAAGCTCCATTGAATGCTTTTGATTTGGCGAGTATTATGATGTCAGGTTTTGTGAACCCTTTAGTGAACCATGTACCAAATGCTTCTCACAAGACAGTGAATATTAGACGTGAGACTCGATTCATTGCTCGTGGAGATAAAAAGACAGTGTTGGAGGAAATTCGTTCAGTACTGTCTGAGAAATTGCAAGTGAAAGTCTCAACGACACATTTAAGTGATTTGGAAAGTGGAAAACATTCACAACAAAATGCCAGCGATCAGAATTTATCAGACATGAAATGTTTTGCTACAGTGAAACAAGTAGGAGTTACTTTTAGTGTGAAAGTCGATCAGACAAGCGTTGGATTTTGTCTTGTAGAAATTAGAAGAGGAAAAGGAAGCATTATTGATTTCAATTACTTGTATCGACAAATTTTGTCTCTGATGGGTGAAGTTGTCATTTCAGGTGGAGTTCAAACATCATCCTCTGACCGATTATCTCAATAATAATAACAAGAGTTTTCAAACAAAAATGTTTATCATAGTTATGAAATTTGTAAAAAGTGAAAGCGTTGAAGAAGAGCCTTGTGCGAATTGAACTGTATTGACATGTCATCACTCTTAGTAACAACATGGACCTTTTTTAGAGGTGTCTTCTTTTCCTTCTTCTTTCTTGTACGATTTGTCAAAACTGTTGGAACTGCTGTCACTGGTCCCAACAACGTTGAGCTCAGTTTTTTTGTGATCTCCTAATTGATTTTGGCCTTGCGACTGTAAGCTCATATTTTTGGTAATTTTCATAATGTGAGAAACTAAAAAGTGGAAAGAGGAGTCAATATTGATGTTTTTACGAGCTGTGAAAATAGGTTAGTATATTGATTGAAAATATACTTTCATGTGACACCTACCTGATGTTTCAAACCAAGCGATAAATCCGTTTTCCTTTGCAAACTTATTCATCTTGGTCTTATCAATAGTAATTTCAGGTAAGTCACACTTATTTGCTAATAAAATCATGGGTATAGGAGTCACACCATCGGGAAGGACTACTTTCGAGTTGATGTCGTCTCTCCATTTTTTCACGTTATCCAGAGTAGAAGGTCTTGAAATGTCAAAGCAAACTACAGCAGCAATAGCATATTTGTAGTAAACTCGTGTCATGGCTGTTGTGTTATTAATCGCATTATTTTTTCGAAATCATTTCCATATTATTGCATTATTTGGAATTACAATGTCACGTGACATGACACTATTCAAACATACCTCCAAAGCGTTCATGTCCAGCAATATCCTTTTTAATGGTTTAATTGTGTTAAATTAATTTCATCAAACAGTGCCTCTGCAAATGTTTCAACCTACCCATAATTGCAGTGACACTGAAGTATTCTCATTCCAATCGATGTGCTTTAAGCAAAAGTCAACACCAATAGTTATACGATAATTACTAGTAAATTCTCCTGTACAGTATCTTCGAATAAGACTAAATATTTTAAAATCAATAATATCAGCTCAATATTAATAGTATCTCACTAAATGTTCTTACCTTGTTTTTCCCACTATTTTTCCCATCAGTACATGCAAGACATGGATTTAAATTACATATTTTAAGAATAACTTGTAAAAATTCACAACAAACCTACCTGCATAATCGCCCACCACTAAGACTTTGTACAAATGATTATTTGTCTTGTTACTTGGCTGATCACTCCCGCTGCTACTTGATGCTTGTGCCGATGATACTATCGAACTGTCCAACTGATTGCTGTGTCCGTCATCAACATGATTAGAATAATTTAAAATATCGTCGTCGTCCATATTCTTTGCCTCTAATATTGAAAGAGTTTTACAAAATTTGAATAGATATACGAGCTATACGATTATGATTCAAAAAAGCTCCAATTATTGATCCTTCTCTAATGTTCATTGAAATTTAACCAAATAATTTCAGCACATGGCTTCTTCATCATCACAATGCTCTACGTACACACAAAATTCAGTCTGACTATAAATACAACTATAATTGATGATATCCGTAGTATTCCGAGAGTCGGTTTCGATTATAACAATCAAGAAGACCTTGTTGGAACAAAATCACGATACTACCACGTACGAATTTTTTTATAAAGACGAAAGATTTTTTCATTATTCGAGGTTCAACTTTGAGAGAATGGAAAGAGTGTTACCTCTGAGTGGATCTTTGAAAGCAGAGAGAATGCTACTACACGATCCAAAAGTTATGAATCCATTGTCCTACCCAATACTCTTGTGAAAGGTCTTCTTTAAACGTTACGCACAAAACGAATCCATAAAAAATGTTCAAATCCTCAACCAAAGTAGTTCTCAATCAACACAAGACTGGAGCCTTGTTGCTCAATCGTTCTTTGAATCAGACATCATCAAGCCGTTTCTATGCTACTGATAAGAGTAAGTTTCGCATGGATAGGAATAGGGCCTATCAATGAGTTCTGGTTGGAATCTATCATCATGTTTTTCAACAATTATTGGGTGATGATGGCAAACGATAAATTATGCCGAAACAGAGCAAGTTGTTGTTATCGGTGGTGGACCAGGTGGATATGTTGCTGCCATTAAAGCAGCTCAACTCGGTCTTAAGACTGTTTGTGTTGAAAAGAGAGGAACATTGGGTGGTACCTGCTTGAATGTTGGTTGCAGTAAGTACAGGAAGATCCATTCAACTTTTGCATTATTAATTATTATTCATGTTTGGGATTAACATGTACATTTAAAATCATCATCACATTATGAACGCATTCAATGAATTGTGTTATGTATATTTATATGATGGATCAATGACCTGAATTCAATCAAAATAATTGTCGTCAATATTCGAATTTTAAAATTATTTGTCTTCAACGAATACCTTTCTCTCAATAGTTCCTTCAAAGGCCTTGCTCCACGCTTCACACATGTATCATGAAGCTCACGGATCAGGCTTTGCCAAGTGGGGTATCTCATTGAAGGACGTCAACATTGATGTTGCTACAATGCAAAAACAAAAGCAAAAGGCTGTTTCCGGATTGACAGGAGGTATTGAACACCTTTTCAAAAAGTATAAAGTTGAATATGTGAAGGGTGAAGGTACCATCGTCGGAAAGAACGAAGTTGCTGTTAAGGGATTGGACGGAAAGAACGAGACTATCACAACTGAGAATATTATTATTGCTACTGGTTCTGAACCTACTCCTCTTCCATTCCTTCCATTTGATGAGAAGGTCATCTTGTCATCCACTGGTGCTCTCTCACTCGATCACATTCCAAAGAGAATGGTTGTCATCGGAGCTGGTGTCATTGGTTTGGAAATGGGATCTGTTTATGCTCGTTTGGGATCTGAAGTCACAGTTGTTGAATATGCTGATCGTGTTTCTCCATTCTTGGATAAGGAAGTGAGCGCTACATTGAAGAAGATTTTAGAGAAACAAGGAATGAAATTCAAATTGGGAGTTGCTGTCAAGACAGGAAAGGTTGTTGATGGAAATAAGGTTGTTCTTGAGCTCGCTAACAATGCCTCTGGCGCAGTTGAATCATTCGAAGCTGATGTTGCTTTGATTAGTATTGGCAGACGTCCTCACACTCAAAACTTGGGATTGAACAATGTTGGTATTCCACTCGATGAACGTGGACGTGTTGTCATTGATGAACACTTCCGTACAAAGGTTCCAAATATTTATGGTATTGGTGACGTTGTCAGAGGACCAATGCTTGCTCACAAAGCTGAAGACGAAGGTATTGCAGTTGCCGAGTCATTGGCTGGACGTCATGGTCACGTCAATTATGATGCCATTCCAAACGTTATTTATACCCACCCTGAAATTGCTTCTGTTGGTAAGACTGAAGAAGAGTTGACTAAGGAGGGCATCAAATATAAGGTCGGAAAATTCCCATACATGGGTAACTCTCGTGCTCGTACAATTGATGATGGTACTGAAGGATTTGTTAAGATTTTGACTGATGCTCAAACTGATAAGGTTTTGGGTGTTCACATCATTGGTATTTATGCCGGAGAATTGATTTCCGAGGCAGTTTTGGCTATGGAATATGGAGCTAGCGCAGAAGACATTGCCCGTACATGCCATGCTCACCCAACATTGTCTGAAGCTGTTAAGGAAGCTGCTTTAATGGCCTACGATGGAAAACCAATTCATTTCTAAGTTAGTTAAAATGTGATACAATACCTCAATTAAGTTATAAAATTTGAAGATCAATGGCTTATTTCAAACACTGCAGTGCACTTGATGGAAGCAACTTATGTTTGACATCTTATCGGACTGGTTTTTATTCTTTGGAAGCTTGTTTTGAGAGTGAATGCTGTCCAGGTCTGAAATTTTTTGCCGTGTGCGCCAAAAACTGAGAACTAGGTGCATTCCTGCGCTTCTTTGTTGCAGGGCTGTCCACTATTGCTTGGTTACTAGTATATGCAATGGAATTAGGGGAAGACATTGAACTATTGTTACCGTCATTGCTATTCATTTGGTTTTGAGTTGAACACGTGTTGAACGTTGTTTTCTGAGCAATATCCAATGAGAAATGAGAGTTTTTCAATAGCTGCTCGATCCCAGAAACAATATGGCCATACTTTTTAGCAATACGACCGTATTTCGAAAGAAACTGTAGACCTTTGTAATCTTTCAATAAATTGTTGGCAATTTGCTCTTGTGTAGTCACACTCAAAATTTCTGGATCAAAATACATCTCCAAGTGAATTTGTGCAGCAACGGCAAATGCAAAAACAAATGATGCTGTCATGCCGAAGAAAATAGGATTTTCAGTCAAGGCACTGATCACATCTGCTTCCTTAAGAAGTGCTTGTTTAAAAGGAAACCTGGTGCTAGGATTGTGGCATTTGGAAATTACCACTCTCAATGACTCAATGTTGAGATAGGTAACATTAAGTGTATCCTTAAATAGGCCAATCGCAATATATTCTGGAGCATGACGCAGATCTCTGTGATGAGACTTCATGAGTAAATGAACTTT
This sequence comes from Naegleria lovaniensis, assembly GCF_003324165.1. Taxonomy (NCBI): domain Eukaryota; phylum Heterolobosea; class Eutetramitea; order Acrasida; family Naegleriidae; genus Naegleria; species Naegleria lovaniensis. The sequence goes on along the minus strand of NW_025407860.1, from coordinate 87,292 downwards.
GGCCAATACTTCTGTTTGCCGAATATACGTGTGCTCGTTTAAATCTTCGTCTACGATTGCAACAATATCACTAGGCATTTCCTTTCCTGTGGAAATTTTAAAGGCAACCGAAAGTAAGTGGCTGTACTTGATATGTGGTTCCCACGACACACGATGATCAAAGAAAAATAATCTTGTCACTCCTCGCTTCTTATCCAAATTATTGACATTAAAAACATTGCTGTTAAAGCATTGTTGACCATGCAGTAATTTTCTATTTCGCTTCTCGAAATAATTATCTACAATTGAGGCGTAATTTTTAGCAATCAAATCTTCACCTTCACCAGCAAGAAAATATGCCAAGTAGTTGTACGTGGACATGACACAAAAACTTTCAACATCATCAAAAATTAGCCCCAAATACTTTTTCGATTCGTTAAACGATTCCCATGCTTTTTCTCTTCTTCCTGAGCTGTAGTTGGGTTAGTAATTGATAAGAATAGAAAATCATTAGAACTTACTATTGATCACAGATGGCTTGTATTGAATAAAACAATGCCAGAGAGTATTCATCTTGTTGCAGTTCTGAATCTCTGAGTATGGTGTCACTATCATTAAAGAATAATTTTTCCATGTATTCATAATTAATTACAGCCATTCCCATTGCCATTTTTCTAAAATACATTGTTAAGGTTTGTCGTTTCACGCAACTTCTCGTCATGGACTCGAGTAATTGAATCTGAGGCATCTCTGTCGAGAGGGCTCTTTTAACTAGAGAAGATTTTGGTTCCTCTTCTCTTCGAGTAGTAGATCTATTTACATGAATAGTGGATACGTCTTCGTTATTTTCAATTTTTGTACATTCAGAGTTAGTGTTATTTTTTGTCCTCCTTATATATTGTTTGTTTTTTCCTCTCTTGTAAATACATTCTCTTGCATGAATTTCACATTCAGAGCATTTGGGCAAAGTTTTTGAACATTTCCGATGTAATTTGCGGCAGCTCAAACAAGATATGGTTGGCATAAATTCACTAGGAGAGTTAGAAATTTGTGACTTGTTTGCATTTTCTTTCGTCGAGCTGTCGCTCAATTTTGAAAATGTAGTTGTGATGATGGAGCCTGTTTCATCATGTAGCTGATGTCTTTGTTTTTCAGGCTGATTTGTGCGTAAACTGTTTTGATTAGTGACAGCCCTCTGGCGGTCTTTGCAAAAAATTAATTCATCATCAACTGAATTATTGTTGTTGCTGTTGACTGACTCCTCTGTGGTGCATATTGGTGGTTGTTGATCTGTGGGAATTCTCATCTCTAGTGGTTGATTTAATTTTCCATTTAATTCACAAGCATGACCATCGTTTGGTGCTAATCGTTCTTGCTGTTCCGAATGTTGTTGTTCGTTGCATTGCAACAAAAATAATACCGATGAAGCGTCTAATTGCAACATGGGTTGATAATCCTGTGACGTCGGCGGTGTAGTAGAAGAGCAAGTTGAAAAAGGTTGTTGCTTGGACATTTTTTGGCCTGCGCACATTAGTTGCTTTTGTTGTTTTGGAGACATGTTGATTCTCTTGTAATGCTCGTCTATTATGAATTGAACCAATGAAATCACCTTTAGATATCTTTCCATATTGAACCATAACATTGTTCTATTTGCAAAAAAGAACACGGCAAAATGAATCAACTTGAAAATTCCCTAGCTTTTGGCCTTAGCCATCACTTTTCAAAGAGCTATTCCACAACAGCCATCAAAAAATGTCGCAACTAATCGCCCACAATCCACAGCCAAGATTACCACCACATGGTGTTGGGCGCAACCTGCAATGGATTCTAATGCTTGTACTTGTTGCATGCAAGTTGCTTCTTGTTCATGGTGCTGACACCAACAAGCTTGTCATTTCATCTTGCAGCAACGGTCAAGCATGGACAGCCACCAAAGGTTCTACAAAATCCAACCCATCTGTTGACAGCAACGACTTGCCAGCTCCAGGAATAACCGGCTCTTTAGTTTGGAGTTTTTCACAATTTGATGCTCTCACATTTGTGAAACCTTCTTCTGATTCTTGGGATTTGTCCACAAGAAGAAATTTGAAATTATGGATCAAAGCTCCTTCCGACTCGAATGTGCCTACTACCTCCAAGTTTTTGTTCATGTATTTAGGAAATCAAAAGAATGGCGAAAATATTTTCTACTACACTAAGATTTCTCTGGATTTCAGTGGATGGAAAGAATTCTTGCTTTCCAAAGGTTCTTTCTTTTACAAGAATTCCTTGCTTCCTTGGAACACTGTTGATACCATTGTTCTGCGATTTAGTGGTCTTGGCCAGACAGCAAGCGATGCGTTGACCATAAAAGTGGGAGAAATATCCATGTCTGACGTATCAGGCCCTGTGCTGACAGATACAGAATTCTTTAATACCTTAGACTATGATTCATTCTCAGGTTTAGCGCAGGTCAAAAGCAGCATTCAAAGCGGTGATCTAGGTTCAGCCAAGTCTAATTTGTGTTCATATTTTAAAAGCAGAACGAATGTAACATGGTCCATCAATCCATTTTCAATTTCGTTGGACAACCTGTCACCCTCTCCTTATTCGTCTTGGGATTCCTTGTTAAAAGATGCTGAGTACATGCTTCAGGGATATGTCAATCCTATTGGCATTGCCTATCAATATCCAGACTTATCAAAATTGGACTGGAATTTTAATCCGACAGCACTTGCTGGATCCAAGAACTCTTATGACCCTACATGGACTTGGAATTTGGCTCGATTTGAAATGATGGAATCTCTCGGAAAAGCTTATTGGTATTCAATTGCAAAGCCTTATTCCACTTCAACACTGACTCCATCCTCTTTGTTGAATTTGTTCTCGACCTATATCAATACATGGATCCAAACTCAACCACGCCCATCCATTGCAAGTCAAGGAGATTTCAGTAATTGGAGAACCATTGAGGCAGGAATTCGATTACTCAATAGTTGGCCTAAGGGTTATCATTATTTCCTGTCGACCATGTCGTGCTCTGATTTGATACTCATGTTGAAGAGTTTTCATGAACAAGCCTCGTATTTGAATTTATTTCCAACCGAAGGTAATTGGTAAGTTTTCGGTCAATTACTAAATTTCCATAACACTTTCTTTGAATCCTGGCTCATTCCATCTCTATTGAATATTATGAACCTTTTCAAAATCAACTTTATCCCACATTCAGGCTCACTATGGAAATGAATGGGCTCTATACTACTGGGTCCCTCTTTCCCGAATTTAAGGATTCCTCTCGATGGAGAACCTTTTCGAGTCAGCAACTCGCTGCGGATCAAGGCATTCAATTTTTAAAAGATGGCGCTCACTACGAATTGAGCACACAATACCATCAAATCGCTATTGAGAACATGATGGGTCTCTATGAAACGGCTCAACGTGTTGGAAGGCTCCACGAATTACCCTCCGATTATACATTCCTATTGGGAAGGGCTTTGGAATTTAATGTAAAGGTAATGACTCCTTCTGGCATGATGCCAGGACCTTTGAACGATGGTGCCATGATCAATGCGATGGATATGAGTGAAAAGTATCGGAATGTGTTTCCCAATTCATCCTTAATTGCATGGAGTGCTGAAAGGAAAACAGCCGTAAACAACAAGTATTCGGAACCTGCTTTTAGGAGTGTGTTTTTACCAAACGCCGGTTTTGCAGTGATGAGAAGCGGATGGAGTGCTTCTGATCATTACGCATTGATGGATGTAGGTCCATTGGGACACGCTCATGAACATCAAGACAAGTTGAATATTATTTTGGAACCCTATGGACGTTCAAGACTCTTATTTGATAATGGTGGGGTAAGTCATATACTATAATTCCAAATTTCAAAACATTTACATCTCCATCCTTCGTATTCCCAATAATGTAATAATTTGATTCTCTTCTTTAAGGGAAATTATGATACCAGCAAATACAGAGAATTTGCTCTCTCCTCTCATTCCCATAACGTTCTGTTAGTCGATCAATTGAGTCAAACTCGAGTGCGAGATTCAACCAACGGCGATCCATTAGGTTTCGGAGCTTCCAACACTCGTGCAGCCTTCTTTGAAAGCACTCCTCAATTGGATTACTGCAGAGGAACCTATATGGACTCGTATGGAAGAGTGAGCAGTAGTGGTACCGTAACCAAAGTATTGAACCGACCCGTTCATCATCAGAGAGAATTGATATTCGTGAATCCATTTGCACCCTCTTCAGCCATTTCTTTTTATATGGTTGTTGATACGATTGGTTCTTTGGATGGTCGTGGACACGAATATGAATTGAGATGGAATTTAAGGACGAAGAATATTAAGGAAAATCGAAATATGAAAGCTATATCGACCTCGGATGAAGGAGAGAATATGCACAATTTAAATGTTGTGGCATTGTCAAAGGCCAGTGATGTGACCTATGCACAGGGTCAACAGAACAATCCAATGATTGGATGGGATGTTCAGAGGGGACAAATTTACACTCCCATCACTACCATACAGCACAGACAATATGGCTATGCTGCCACGTTTGTGACCTTGCTAATTCCCATGAAGAGTGGTGATTCTAGTTTGGGGTCGAATTCTTTACAACAAGTTCAAGAAAAGGTCATGGTTGGAGATTATGAACAAGAGTGGAGAGAGTATCGAGTTGTTTTTTCACAGGGAATTGAGATGCAAATTCATTTGGATCGAGTGTTTTTGAATACTACAAGCGTGAGTCCTCAACATACGAGAAGTTTGAGAATTGTACAAAAAGTGAAAGGGTTGTTGCATTTGATCAGAGGTATGAAAGTAATTACACATTCTCAAATAATTCCTGCTCGATTGGTAATGACTGGATTTATTGGATCAACTTGGTTATTCTATGTAGTATTTCATTGTTGCTCAACAACTCCTTGTAATCTAATAGTCGTACGTATGAAACCAATAACTTCCCAGTTTACCTATAAAAATTTACAGTTGTCGTTTATTGACTCATATGTACATGAACACTTTATTCAGTGTGTACAACATTCTTCAATGCCTTCTTATCCTTAATATGAGTGTACAAGACTCGATTAATCTTTACGAAACCATCAGAGTCATTAACATCGGCCTGTTCCTCCTGATCAACACCATCATTGAATGAAAGAGCTCCATCGTCTTCATGTCTATTGGAGTAATCGTTTTGTAGCACACAAATACCACCACAGTAGCCACCACCACCTCCTCCTGTTTTGTTTGTAAAAAACGAAAAGATTAGTTCATGTGACACAATTAATTACAACATAATCAGCTCAAACAAACACATACCTTCATACAATGATCCACCACCTCCACCAAATCCTCCGTTGGCACCACAACTATTGCTATAAGTACCACCTTCACCTCCATTGAGGAAACTCTTGCCTCCAACACATTGATCACCTATTTCGATTCATGATTACAAATGATCATTAAGCAGTTCATGAACGATTATGCATACTTACCGGTCAATCCGTCCTTATAGAAACCACCACCTCCACCTCCTCGATCACCTTTAGCACTTGTGTCTTTTCTTGAAGAATAGAGCTCTGGATGACATCCACGACCACCAGGACCTGCGACCTTCCATGAATACCAGTTGGCTCCAGCTATTGACCATTTCAAAATATTAAATTCAAAAATTCAAACATATAAAACTCAACTTACATCCACCTGCAGCAACAATGATAGGTTCACCATCTACAACAACAAAAGTTCCTCCTCCACCACCACCTGTGTTGATCAAGCATAGTATTAAGCAGTTCATGAACGATTATGCTTGACACTCTGAAAAAAAACTTACCAGCACCACATGAGCTACCATTTTGACAATCATCACCGACTTGACCTACCAAAATGGTCAGCACAGTTCCTCTTCTGAAATGGAAGATACCGCTCACTCTTGCACCATATCCCTCTCTCTGTGATCCAGAATAAGTGTTTTTTCCTCCTCTCGCACCAGCTGCAATTATTTTATAATAGCCGGTGATTGGAATTGCCCATTCTTGCTTTCCTCCGACTAGTTTCACCTTATCTTTCAAGAATTTGCAGTGGTCATAGTGAGTACCAATTGTGGTTGGGCCAGTTCTTCCTTTTGTACCCAAAGTCGTAAATGTGATATCGAATCCTTTGGGAATGTAGCTCTCTAAAACGCATTCTCTTTCTTGGTATCTGTAATCCTTGACAAGGTGACTTGCTTCTGGATTCAATTTAAACTTCATTGCATCATAAATGATTGGGAATAATTCTTGTCTCTTATGTACCAACAATGGATGCGAGTCAATAGTTGAGAGAATATCATCGTCAACAAGAGGGAATCTTATCTCATTGAGCAATTCATCTAAATACTGCATTCTGGTTTCCTTTGAATGTTCAATCCACTTGATAATGGCTTTTAAAAGTGATCCTTCGCTACAAATTAATTGTTTTCCTCTCACCAACAATCTAATATCATCAATTGACAATAACACAAATTGCTTTGCTTCACTAAAGTCGTCGAATTCTGCAGCAATCTTGGTCAACAGAGTATTTTTGAGGCCACTAATTTCAGTGAACTTATTGACATATTTTTCACACTTGTCCAACAAGAGAAAACAATGCTCTGCATCAATATCAGTCTCCTTCATTGTGGTTAGCGTTAACTCTTCCAAATCTTTGACACCATATCGATTTGCAAAAGCGTACAGATCAACAAAGTTATCGATCGAATGGTTGGCAGTGTCTCCACGATGAACAACGCTCAAGAAGAGATCCCTACGCGAAAACATGACGTTCAATTTTGAAATACAAATAATCCTAATACTTACATGGCAATTTCATTGGTTTCTACCTTCACTTCAGAACCCGGAGTGAAATCAGATCCATATAATTGATCCTTTAATACTGAGCTCCAATTAGCAATCTATCCGATCAAATTTACAATATGAATATCCAATGAAAGCCACACACGAGATCATCAAGTATTTCATGTTGAATTCAATCACAAGATCAACACAACGGAACCACCTACCAAAGCTCGAACAACGGGATATTTCTTTCCAGAATCAACCACCAGAACAGCATCAGCAAGATCTTTGTTTCCGAGAAGTTGGCTCAACTTGATCATGGTTTTATCCGTACATTCCATCCAAACCTCTTCCTCATGATCATCAGCTGCGCTGCCAAAAGAAGAGATGAATGAACTCTTTTTACTTTGATCTTTGGAACCACTGGTTTTTGGTTTCTTATTCCTCCCCAAAGAAAATAATGAGGAGAGCATGTTGTAAAGGAATCGGAGATGAGGTGTAAAGCAAATTTTTAATTATTATTTTCAGAAAGTGTTCTTGCACAGGTGAACTTGCAAGTTCGCGGTTCATGTTTTACAGTTTTTGCATTGTATCGAATGAGGAAGACCTCAATTTCAACACAAACATCAATCATGACAGTGAGGAATCTTTTCATTTTGAAGGCGTGGAATGAATTGAGTTCACTAGCCAGAGATCAAGTCCGTGAAGCAACCCACATTTCCTTTCATGTGAAATTTGAGTAAAACGTTTCTTCTTATACTAAACCTATAAAAGTGTCATGCTTTGGCAATGACGAAAAAATAAGGTAAAAATATATTTGGGAGCTCGTATACACATCCCATGGCAGGATGTAGTAATTTTTCATAAGCCACACAACGACGTCTGGAATCTTTTCTGTCCATCACTGTTTTGGAATGTTAACAGGTTTGAAACTCTGGCTTTTTTAATAGGTGGACGTTTCTGCGCGTTGTTGAATTTGGCCAAGTGGGTGATCTCATTGTACTAGTAGATAGACTACTAATTGCTCACTCTCTCGCGAGTTGGTGCTACTATAATCTACTTTCAAAAAAAAAAGTACAAACTCGTCCTTCCACATCCACAAATACATGATCAACGAAAATGGAACATAAATTATCAACGAGGAAATTAGTATTCTTTTCGTCCAAGATAGACATAATTGTTTTGATTGTTCGAGCACTCCTCCAACTACTTGCATGGTGGCTAATGTTTCCAACAACATGTGAGAGTGCATTCTCTCATGACTTTTTTCTAAGGAGCAGCTCAAACCAATTTGGTGAAGCTGTAGAAAGCGTTCACAACTGCCCATACATTGATGTTGACGCTGAAACTAGTGATGATCAGATTCATAATGATGAACAAGTTCGTTTCATCATTGAAGAGGATAGTTTGTTTTGGAGATCAATCTCGTGCACCCGTGGAAGAATGGGACGAAGACAAAGTTTGCTTGAAGAGTGTGACTTCAAGGCAGCCATTGCAGAGTTAATGGACGCTGATAGAGCCACTACTTGAAACATATTCAATTTGGAACCTATAATGTGGAAGGAAAAAGGAAGGACCTTCACACAAGCTCTCAAGTTTACGAAAATAAAAAGAGCTTTTTCGGTGTTAATTCTCCATCCATATGGATCATGAATCTGTTTAGCTCGTCGACTCAGACGTCTTGACACCTGTGTTATCCAGATACATTTGTTATGTATCATACATAGTTAAAGCGTCTTCATTCACAACAGTTCATTTAGGCGGTCATGTACATTTTAAGGTACGTGCAAAATTGATGCATTCTCCTGTGAATAAGTACATTTCGCACGTTCCAATGTTGTATCAAGCAGTTTTTGAAATGTGATTCGCAAAATCGAGAAATAATAAATTGCTTGTGATTGGAAATATTTCAAATAAGGAAATGCCAGAAAAATGTGACGGATAGGGACACATGGAATCTTTGTCCCAACAATTCAATGATAAAAGAACACTCCCATGATGCAAACACTTGAACATCGTAACGATCATTATAATAATTCAGAAAATCAGCATGACCCTGATGGTTTCACTACATCATCTTTGCACAAAGACATGGAACGAAGCCAAGACCCCACACCTCAACATTGGGCAATGATGAAATCTTCATCGCCAACATCGTCATCGTGTTGGAACGGATTCTATGAAGTCTTACTTCATTGTTTACAGTCCTTGAGAAGAATGATGTTTGTTCTTATTAGCCACAACGAGAATAACGCTACATTGATACCAATCGTGGACCCCCATTCTCCCAAGTCTCCTCCTACAAGTCCTAGGAATGAACAAATGATAATCGATCCTTTCCCACCCACTGTTGTTGATGACACAGCAGTTTCCAAAATATCAAGTTCTGATTCGTATATTGATGACAAAAACTTGAAAGCTAGAGAGAATAATTCTGTTCCACCAATTTTGAATTCGCCCTCTCAAACTGTAGTTTTTCACACCGATTCCGTGGATAGTGAAGGAGGGTTGCAAACACATCCATCCATTGACGACAATAATTCATCTCTGTCTTCAAATGCATCACTTGCTTCGGCATCTTGCGCAAGTTCTTCCTTTTCCTCGTGTGAAGATTTACATACCTTTCTTGAATATGGACGAAGGCAGAGTTTGTTTGAGCCTGGTGAGTATGTTTCGGTGATGACAGAAATATTAGATTCGGAGCAATGTAAAAGAAAGAAACAAGCGCAGCTACATTTTGATGGGTTACAACTTCAATGAAATCATCACAGTCATTACTAGCTGGCATGTGACATGGAGGACTTCAAGAAATACTTCTTCGTTGAGATAACAGCAATCGCTGCTAACGAGGTTATGCAAATGGCAATAAAATCAAATTTCTTCTACTTTTCCAAAAATCTCATCCCAATCTAACTTTTCGTTCATGTCCAAAATAATACTGTGAAGTGCAATGTGAAACATGTGACATGTTGGATTTTCCAACCTTAATGAAATCATACGCGCAACATCAATTGGAATTTCAACCTTGTACTTGGCACTGCATGAAAAATATTCGTCGAACAGCAATCTTGCTTGCCTTTCCATTTCTTTAAGCCCTTTTCTAGATGTGCTTCTAGGTGACAACATGTAAAATCGCTCTTTGAATTCACAAATACTTAAACAACAGCTAACTTGATTGTAAAGAGAGGTACCCTTCTTAGCCCACTTCAAAATGGCATCACGGGTTGAAGTATCATTCAACATGTCAAGTAAGATAATGTGAGAAGCTGGAAATATAATGGTCATTTCTCTTTCAAGAAGTTCTATATGTTCTCGTTCTACCTCTTGTTGCATAAATAATTTTTCATTTTCTTGTTCCAAAATTTCAAGCTCCTTTGAGAGTAACAACACTTTGGTCCTCAATTGTTTAGCCTCTTTTTCGAATGATGTTTCCAAATGATGCTTAAATTTTTCAACATGTCTACAGACTTTGTGTTTGTTTTCAAAGAGTTGCTGCAGAACAGGAACGTTTTGAGTGTTGCTCGTCTCATTAGAATTTAGAAATTGCTCAATAACACTGTCGTCACTGCTGTATTCGGAGCTATCGGTATCGTCCTCTGGAGTGTTTGTCTGCCCATGCCCGTCAACGGTGCGACTCACCTTATTCGATTCGCTTGACAAGAGCATTTCATTGAACTCCTTTTCATCTTGCTGAACTTCAGATCCGCTCCATACGTTTGTATTAATCTTTCGAAATACAGCCATGAAAGCCATCTCACAAAAATCCTCTTCATTATTGTGATCAATTTCTCCAAGCGAAATCTCAACAGCAAACATTCTTCCCGATTTGGTTTTACCAATGACGTTTCTTGGTTTTCCAATCATTCTCTTAACTCTGTGTTTTACGTATTCTGACATGTACTCATCATGGTGATTCGCAAACACGGGAGGCATCAATACCTTAACACTCTCACCGATTAATTCGGTATGTCTCCATTCAAACAAAACCTCTGCTGCATTGTTTACTCCCAATATAATTCCTTTTTCGTTTGCAATTACTGTTGGATCTATCATGACCTCTACAAGTTTGGATATTTTCAAACCTTTTTTGAAGAGGTCAAAGTTAATACTTTTAGGAATGTGTTCCAATAAATTGAGAATTGTAGGAGTAGATGACACCAGAGAACTAGAGAGTGAAGAGGATGATGTCAAAGTTGACGTTGAATAGTCTGGCATTTGATAATGACTTTTTGTCAATTCATATTTTGCATGCTCATAAACAATTTCAAAACCTCGCATCCACATCACGTATTGTTCATCAATGGGCGCCACAACTAACAGTGTCTCTCTTTCTCCCAGAGAATTTTCCACGAGTAATAATAAACTATTCTCCTTTCCACACATATTCACTGCTGGTTGTGGTAAAGATGGTGTCACTTGTGGTACACCTGACGTCGTATCCTCCTTTTTCTGGTCTCCTTTACAGTTCAGTTGCGAAGAATACACCATGAGATATCTTTGCATTGGGGTATGAAAATTAGAGGATTTAAACTTGATCAATACGCCATCCTTGGATAACGTAAAGAAAAATCTGATGTATAGGTAAATCAAATCCAGATTCAGTTTAAAAGCATAATTCTGAAAATTTCAATCTACCTACTTTTTCCATCTTCCAAACAATCCTTCTTGTCTCGTGATTAATTCTCCACTGGCAATCATGATTTGATTTTCATCTTCGTGATGATGGTAATGATGGTGATGATGGTTTCTGAGATGCATGTTGTAGCAATGAGAACAATGCCATGGAGCCTTTTCGCTCAATTTTTCAGTGATTTTATAAAAAAACACTCGGCAACACTACCAATCAAGAGCAAAAAGCCTCGTTGTATTGCTTGGCATGTGTTCTAAATTTCTCCTTTTTCAGACGTGAAAGGTGAAGAGGGTATATGTTTTGAGAATGGTTATAGCGCACAATACACGAGTGGAATGATATTGTCCACAATGTATTTTGCAAAGTGTACTGGAGGATAGAGTTATGGATTGGTGGAATCCTGTTCGTCCTTATCCAAAGAACGAGAAAGAATGAGTGGACTCTTGAGAAAATTTCTCTTACTGATTCGATCCAGATGGAAATCTCTATTGAAACAATTGTAATGATAGACATTACACAGATCTGGATAAACCACAAGCATGGCATTTTCTCCAATAAATTTGTTGCAATAACTGCATTTGGTTTTTCTAAAGACCACTCGTTTTCTGCGTTGATATTCAACAAGTTGTCCTTGTGTTTGAATGTGATCCATCTTACTCATGCTCTTCATCAAACTCGCCGTTCTCACATTGGTTGCATTTTGTTGGAGAGTAGATGTCAAAAAGGGAAGTATTTTCTTGGTACATAAATTGTTGGGAAGCATTCGAAGCGCTGCAATTGGATCAATATGTTTGGCATACTTGTTGAGAATTTTAATTCCAAATTCCATATGCCCACGTCCTTTCGATTGCTTGGTAGAGCCAGCATCTTGAAAGCAAAGTTTGAGTAAAATTAAAAAGAGCTCATTGTGAAGTGTCACTTTGGTGTAATTTCTGTCGTACATTTCTGTAGAAATTTCAAAACTGCTTAGAATACCATCTTGATATTGTTGCATGAGATTTTGGTAAAATTCATGTTCATATCTTGCTTGTTGTTCTTTACAATAATTTTCAGCTCCCTCTGTAGAACACAAATCAAACAGTAAAATTCGTAAAGCCTTTTCATGTTCTCGTGCAAGAGAGTAGAGTAAAACCATTTCTTGATATAAATTGGTACCGTGTAAGCGAGCCAATACCGTTTCGAGAGTTATAAAATCTTTGCAGTCTTGGATGTGAAGCATGAGTTTAGTTCTTAGATCCCAAATAGATTCTGAATCTTGCCTAATTTCATACGAGTTAATGACATCAATATACTTCAATGCAAGCAATGTGTAGTATTGGGTTTGGATTGGAATTTTCTCATTTTCTTGCAATTTCGTATTCTTATTGTGCTCATGAATGACATATTCGAGTAAAAGTTGAATCACTTCGTTTTGAGTTTCTTCATCTAAATGTTGCCGTACAAACTTTAAAATGGGGTCAATGCCCAAATATACGACATTGTGAGTCAAAACAGAAATACTCTTGAAATGATCTAATTTGAGACACCACTCAATATTTGACCAAAATAATTCCTTTTTCTTATCAGCAATTTGGTCTTCGTCCATAGATGGCATGGGTCTATCAAATATCTTATGAAGTATGCATACTGTTTCATCGAAGGCATATTCACCCATATCAGATTTGTTATCATCACTGTTCATGGCAATGTTCTTTAACAACATTAACGACTTGTGAACGTTTTCAAGGCTATAATTAAGATACGTTTGGTAAAGGAGGGCCATATAGTATTCTTGAGCCTCTGGGGAAAGAATCTCAACCTCAGCTTTCAATACCTTCATGCACACGTCGAGTTTGCAATAGCATTTAGTGTACAGTTGTTGTGCAGTGAATGTAATTTCAGAGTCAGGATCTGGCTTTAGAATTGCTTTGGTTTCTTTTAACATTCGATTGAGTCTTGAAAGATCTCCAGAGTCTAAGTACATTTTGAAAAGCAAATTATCAATAGAACTTTTTGCAGAATTTGAAATGAATGCCTCTTCGAAAAGCAGTGAATCACCTTTGATATTCCTCTCAATAGAGCTAACTTTCTTTCTTCGGTATTCCAATAATGGTCTTAAATATTTCTTACATCTTATTATCAGTTGATTCGCTTCTTTTTCCACTTCTGCATTTGAGGTCTGCAAATCTCGTCGCTTGGCAATTTTCTCTACGAAAATGTCATAGAGACTCTTGGGCTTCTTCTTTTCAAAATTTAAATATTTTTGTGTCCAACTGATTTTGGGAGTGAAATGGTCATCGTTTAGAAGCATGGGTCTGTAATCTGTAAATAAAATGATTAGCTCTCTCATATCAAATCCGAGACGATATTCCAGAGCTTGTTCATGCTCTCTAAAATATGTAAATGCTTTTTCGACATCTAAATGGAACAAGGAAGCAAATGCTGCCTCTAATAACAGCTGTTGCCTCCATCTTTTTTCGATTGTCGAGTCAATGTGCTCTCCTTTTTCTCTCTTAAACTCTAACATTCTTTCAAACAATTCAAAAGCTTCACTACAGTGCGCCATTTCAAACAATGCAGAAATTTGCTTCTCATACGAGATGGGTGACATTAAAACAACTGTTTGAATTTTTTCTTTTTTGCTCTCCTTCTTGAATCCAAGAGTGGAGCTTGTTGTGTTCGTTGTTGATGTAGGCACAAAACTGTCACACACAACAAATACTCCCATGTTGACCGATCCTTGAACTAAACTCCATGAAGAAATATTATTCAACTGATTTGATTCTTGGGAGCCGTCCTCTGAAGTATAAACTACAGAATTGGTAGATGGTTGAATATACAATGTTTTCACGAGACGTGCATCATAAATACTATAAATTTCAATCTTTTTTCCTTGATCCAGAACACCAACTGCATACGGAAATGAAAACGAAATTTGTTGTGGCGGTGACGACCATGTTATTGGAGGTCTGTTAAAAATTTTAGGTGTTTACGGTGTTTTTAAAAGTTGCCACATTCGCAAAAACATGTTTGAAAATTCGTGAACGCTTTCACAAACTGCCCTTACCTGGTAGAAGGTGTTCCTCGTTGCTCACTCGAAGAACGATTGTTCATATTTACAAAAACACTGATACTGTCCGTTCGGAGCAAAACTTCGTCATAAATCAAGACACATAGTGGACGATTATCGCCAGATTTCGAGTCACCCAATTCCAATACTGTTGAAGGTATCATTGGTTGTTTTGAATCCATGATTCCAGTATCCATATTAATTAATGAATATTCTTTTTTAAATCCAACAATTAAAGTCTTATCAAACCAAGCTAAACAATGATGATCTTGAATTGCCTCAGGCAAAACAAATTCCTCAGAAACAAGTCCCACTGAAAGACAATCTTGCTCCGTATAGTGAAGAATTTGTAACCTTTTCTTACTGCAAACCAATAGTCGATGATTTCTCTTGCATTCATCAATAGTAAAACATGTGAGCCCAACAGATTCTTGAATTCTCTTGATATGAGTGAGTAATAATTGCTTTCGTTCTTCAATAAATTCATATCTGAAAAACTCAATGGCGTTTTGTACTTGAATAAATAGCACTTGAACTTGATCATCGCAAACAATTTGTTTGATCGGAACTTTACCCCATAACGCTTGTCCAACTGCTACATTTTGTCCCGTAGAGAGAGTGGTATGTTTTTTAGAAGCATTGTTGGTGAGAGAGCTCAAGGCACAAGCAACAGGCTTTACCGTACAAACATGATGAACCGTGATGGGTGGTTGCTCCTGTTGAGAGTCATAGGTTTCGTTATGATTTTCGGAAAAGGTATTTGTTGATGATGATGATGAATTATTATTTTGATTTCTATGAATGTAATAACATGAAAGGTATCCTTCCGATGTTGCAAAAAACAACAAGTGATTGGGATTGTCAATGCAGGAACATTCTATAGAACCGAACTGAGATTCGGAATGTTGAATGGAGAGCGGAACGACTTCCATCAATTATTGTGTGTTTATCAAATCAATATAAACAAGATGAAATTTTGAACGATGAATAATTAATTTTGAAGGAATAATGTACACTATTCTCGAGTGATGTCAAGTGAAATCAAGAGTGTTGACGTGTTTTTGGCAATTTTTTAAGCGTTGACAACTTTTTATTGTACAGAGTTGACACCAGCAACTGGAGAGGTTTCTTCGTTAGGAGTAGTGGTTGAAGATTGTGTGGCGTCCTCAATAATTGGGGATTTTTGTGACTCTTCAGACTTTTTCTTGCTCTTTTTCTTGGACTCATTAGATTCTGGTGCCTGAATTCCAAGAAGATTTTTCATCTTTTCCCTTAACGACTTATTTTCCTCTTCTAATTGCGTTATTTTGTTTTGGAATAAAACAAAGCTATTCTTGGTTTCTTTCACAGTCTTTGTAAATTCATCCATTTTTGATTGTGAGGTCTTGAGTTGTTTGGCCATGATATTTCTTTCATGATTGGCAGATTCAACCTTCTTTTTAAGAGTTATGTTTTCCTTTTCTTTCTTCTTCAAAGCCTCAATAACTTCGTCGAGCTTGCTTTCGAATAATTGCTTTTCGAGGCCTACTCGTTTTTGCTCCGTTTGACCTTGCTTGGAAATTAGTTCCAATTGCTGCTTGTAAATCTCAACTTGGGTTTGTAGAGTCTCTCTTTCTTTTTCAAGTGTGAGTCTCTCCATGGCTTGTAAATCAAGTTTTGAGCGAATATCATCCAGAGCGTCAGAAAATTTCTTACTCAAACCATCATACTTCTCATTATGCTCTGCTTTAGTTTTTTCATAAGCCTTAAGTATTTCATCATTACTACTCTGCAATAACGTGCAATATTGTTGCAATTTTTCATTTTGTTCTTTGTAGACAGAGAGTTGTCTTTCCACTGTCGTATCGAAAATTAATTGACAAACGGAAAGTTAATGACCAAAATAAAGGTTATAACAGATAATCAACAACTAAAAAACATACACTCCAATCCTCTTGTCTCACTGGCTTGTAATCTACGACATAAAATTGCATTCTCTCTTTTTAAATCAGTATTGTGTTTTGCAACAGTTCCTGAAAAATGTCGATCCAATATGGTATCTACAATCTTCAATTTGGCTTCACTGGGAGATGAATCATTCATCTTCTGAATAATCTCATCTTTCAATTCCGATATTGTTTTCACAGTTTGTTGTTCAATTCTCTCTAATTCGTCCTTCTCTTCTTTCTTTAATCTTGCAGAGAGTGTTTCTATCAAATGACGAACTTGTTGATCATTGAACGGTGATGAGGTAGATGATGATGATGTCAAACTAGTACTATTGTTCTCTTCCTTCTTTGTATTGGCTGTTGTATTTTGGCTCGGAGATGACAAGGATGAATTACTTGTTGTATTCTTTGTACTTTCTACTTTCTCATTCTGAGCAGCCATTGCAGCCACTTCATCCCAACCATCCGAATCATTCTTGGATGATGTAGATGTTGCTTTGTGTTGAGAGGAAGCCTTGTTGGATTTGTTAGCCTTTTTACCCATTTTTTACTTTTGTGATTTTGTAGTTTGCTTTTGGAGGTGAATATTCAATCATTTAATAAAAGTTTTTGAATGGGAGAATCAATGAGAAGTGGCACTTACCCTTCCATCAACAATACTGTTCTACCCAAGTGGTCCAGTAGAACCAATAAATCAATGACATTTACAAGATAAAAAAATGTGGTTGAAAGGTTGTGACCTATCATGCTCGATCACTGAAGCGAATTTGAAAACGACGAGGACTGTATTATTTCGCTCTAGGAATGGTCATTCATCAATGAATCACAACAACATGAATTATTGTATGAAATGTCTCTCGGTTCTGATGCTCGGAATGTCACTTGTCATTTTGTTGTTGAGCAGTCCAGCAATTGTTCATGGACAACGACCATATTCTTCTCCATCAAAAACTGAAGTCTCATCAGTGCCACTATTTCCAACAGATCAAGCATTACCGAAATCATATGCAGGAAATTTGCCTGTAAGAAACGGACAGGATCGATTGTTTTATTGGTATTTTGAAAGTTCCGATAAAACAGCCCAAGATTTGATCGTAGTTTTGAATGGAGGACCAGCGTGTTATTTTGCTGAATTGCTTTTTATGGTGTGTATTTTCATCTACTATATTTATATATTTATTTTAAAATCCAAAATATTATTTGAACATGAATTTATTGACATTATTTGGCAATGAAATCAATTCTCTTCAAATCAGGGAAATGGAGTTTTCAGTATTGAAGGAGATTTAGTGAGCGGAAAAGCAACAAAGGTCACACTCAACAGCAAATCATTTCATCACTTTGCTCATGTTCTTTATATTGACTCACCACTTGGAACAGGTTTCAGTCAATTCTCAGCAACTTCTTCAGATATTGACTCGTACGCAAAATCCATGTTTCCAAGTAATCCATTAAGAGAAAAATCAAAATTCCCAGGAGCTACCAAATACGTCGTTCAAGACATTCAAGATGCATTGTTTGGATTTTCCACAATTTTCCCAAATTTATCCTCACTTCGATTGCATATTTTTGCAATGGGTTACTCTGCAAAAGTAGTTCCCTATCTCGTACAACAGAATTTACCATCTGCTGGAAATCCTAAAAAACTCAAAATTTCTAGCGTTATTTTGGGCAATCCATTTGTACAACCTTCACTTCAATATGCATCCTATGCCAAGTACGGATATATTTCTGGATTGACCATGTATCGACAATTTGTAGAAATGAATCGACAATATGAACAATGTCTGACCGATGTGGAGAATGGAGATTATACTCGATATGACAAGGAATGTCACGGATTGATTGAAGGATTACTTGTCAACTCTGGAAATGTGTCACCTTTTAACATTCGTGAACAAACAACTCAAGAATATGTTCAAAGACAGAATTTGTTAAATTCCTATGTGAACAACAATTTATTTGACATGTTGAAAGGACTCGCCTCCATTCCATCCAAAGTCAATATTCCTCACTGCAGTAAGAAGGTCAATGATTTATTCCACGAAGAATATCATTTGGATCTCCCACAAGAACTCTTTCCAGCTCTCCTTAATGAAAAATCAATCATCACTCCAAATTATGCGAGATCGGCTGTTCGATTTTTAGTCTACAGTGAACAATTTAATTTAGTCAGCAATGTCTTTGGTGTGAATGAATTTTTGAGACAAATGTTAAATTGGGATGGTCAAGTCTATTTCAATAACATCAATTCGACCATTTTTAGAGTCGATGGACTTGTCTCTGGAAGATTTAAATCCTATGGAGGTTTAACACAAGTCGTGTTGTACAATACCAATTACAGGGAAGGAATGCAAGATAATCCTAATTTTGGATCAACCATTTACACCAATACCAATGTAGACATGGTAAGCTCAAAATTCGAAATGGTTCGACGTTTCATCACTCGGCAAAGCACTGACGATCTTAGAGATGATCGAAATAATTTGTGTTCAGACTCTGATGCAGTGTGTCATTCCACAGTTCAATATCCATGTCCCAATAGTTGTTCCAATCGAGGATCTTGTAATTTAACGACTAGTAGTTGTGAGTGCAATGCCAATTTTCATGACAATGATTGTTCTGTGGCACGATTACGATATTCCATTGATCAACTCGCCCAAACGGTTTCCTTCCCTAATTTATTTATTTCTGGAAGAGATACCATTGTGTTTGAAATTGAAATTCAAGAACGTACTTCTTTATTGGATATTTATTTGGATGTGGCTCGAAAGGGAGATTTTGGAACACCTTTTGTTTTTCTCAATGTTTCTACTAGACAAGATGCACTCTCGAGTCGAGAATTGAAAAATTTAGCCATGCAACAAATTGGCTACAATCTCTTGAATGGTTATAAGAGTACAAGATCTGAAGCTCAGGCCAGTCATGCACACTTCTTTTTCACACGTTACAAATCCTTCCAATTTTTTAACACTTCTCATGAACCAAACAAAGTCATTGATGCACAAGATGTTGAAATTCGAAGAAATGAATTTCACACACTTGCCATTGTGATTTACAATTCAGCAGACATGCCAGTGGAATTTAATGTCACACTTCGAGCTTCTCCTGCGAGTGGAAAAGTGGAATTGGCAGGAATATTCTTTTCCTTGAGTGTGGTCCTGTGCATGATTGTGGTATTTGAAATTGTTCTCATTTATCAACGAATGAATAATCGAAAATTATTTATGAAAAGTGCAACACATCGACAAGATATTCCAATGAGAGATGTTCAAAGAGAAGGTCTTTTGAATAGTCATAGTGAGGATGATGATGATGATGAGGACGATAATGATGTATTAAACAAATAAAATTCCATGTAAATAACTTGTTCTATAAATTATAAATACTCTAGTAACATGCATTATTATTTACATGATTGATTGTCCAAAAATAATATCAATGTACAAAATGGACAAGTTGGATGTATCAAAATATTTACAATTTACACTGTGAAAGATTTTCATGATTCATGAGATTACCAATAATTGGTGTCAAAACTCGTGGCTGATTTTTTGAAATGTTTCTTTGCATGTGCGTTTGATCTCTTCTCTGATGAATCACTTTCACCACTCAACTCTGGAATTAATTCACTCCAATACATTGGTTTATGTAAACGACTTGTAAATTCTTGAGCTAGCTCATCCGCTTGCTTCTTGGTCAAACCTCTCTCCATTTCATATTCATTTCCATTGTCATCCAATCGTACGACTCGCCACACTGGTTCATGGATCCATTGGTTGTGGGATGAAGAGTTGGAATTTTCATCATGATGACGGTTTGGAGAGTTGGATTGTAATGATAATTGAAAAGTTCGGATTTGGGGATGATGATGTGAATTGGTAATCCCTACTGTACAATGATGTTTGAATGGAAAAATATTATTGCAAATGACTAGATGATAGCACGTGCTTCTTGTCGTATTCGCAGCTAAAACTTGATTATTGTTCACGAATTTATCGGAAACCTTTCTCAGCATTTTTTTTTGGTCTAATGTTGTTGGTACCGATAATAATTTATTAACCATCTCTGGTTGGGAAGAAATGATTGGATTAGATCAAAATGTCGGCCTTCAATGCTCAATTCTCTTGATCCAAAAGATTTCACAAATGAGCCATCTAATTTAAATACTTGTATTCGTGCATTACTATAATTGCATTCAATAATATGTTGTGAAGCTTGTTCATAAATCAATGATGAAGGGTAACATAATTCTCCTTCATCTTTTCCTGATTTTCCAAATGAATTTATCTTGTTCCAAGAGTCAATACCGTCGTACTTAAACATTTGAATCTTGTTGTTTAAATGAGTGCCAACAACAAGAAATCCATAATCCTCAATAAAGGTCATTCCATAGGGAGAACCATGTAAGTATATTGTTTGTACACGTTCTCCAGTTTCTAAACACAAAATCTTGACACAATAACATCTTGAACGTTTTTGATCTTTGTTATCAGCAATAAATACCTGTTTCTTGGCTCGTGATATTGTCATGGATTTTTCTGGGTTATAAAAATAGGTTTCAGATTTCCATAAATACTTGAGATCATAATTGCTTTGTGTTCTTTGGTTATTGAGCAACATACTCAAGTCATATTTACAAACAAAATATTCATGATGAAACTGAGCAATGATCAATGCATCATTAAGGCCACCTTTATAATTACTCTCAATGCACATCTTTGCGGGAAAACTCAGCGGAATGGATTTCTTAAATCGATAAGTCATCAGATCGTGTACTAATACTCTATGGTTGTTAAAATCTGCTATCAATATACAGGAATGATTGTAACTAACGACTACATCTTTTGGATGATTGAGTTCGTGAGTATTTCTTCCGAGTACACCAGTTCCTATCACATGTTTCAACTCAAAATTCATAGAAAAAGGTATCTTCTTATTTCTGATCTGTTCTCTAAATCTCGGAATTAATTCTAACGTTAAGAATTGTTCAACATCTTCATCATGAGATACTTGATTGGATGAGGTCGTTGTTGCTTTGGAATTTGATGGTGGAAATAAATCACAAAGAATTAATTTCATTTTTTTGTGATGATCAAATTGAAACTTTCTTCGTCTATCATCTTGTGTGACCAAAAATTAAAAGTTATTCTTTTGTTTGTGTTTTCAATATTTTCTAATTTAATTTAAATTATTAAAAAAAAATGCAACATTCCTTGTTTGAGGTTGTTGTTTCTCGCCGATGGGACAAGCTTGAACAATCGGTCATGAAAATTTTCTCACAAAGCGGCTCATCAACAATAGTAAACACAACATCCACGAACGGATCGTTACATTCTGATGGCGCCCAAATGGATATGACTTCTGATGATGACGGAAATGATCCGGAAACATATGGGTTATCAAGCCCACACGGTCATCGGGAAGTGCTATCCAATGATCTATCACTCTATTTACCTTGTCTTACAAGACAATATCATCAATCTCCGAATCATTCAACTGGAAAGAGTAATCTGTTTAATATCTTGCATTCGCACAGATTGTTTGAGCAAGCCAAGCTTTGTAATGATTATAGGATAAAAGTCAATTGGGATCAAGTACAGGAGAGTTTTATACAGTTTCTAATGTCTTCTCCATCAGCTATGCCGCAACAGGCTACAAATATTGCAATTTCTTTCGAAGAAGCTTCTCATCAAAACAGAACGAGGTACGTTTTCATTCTTGAATTGTATAATTAATAACAATACTACTTGGATATTAATTCGATATTTAAATATGATACTATGAACGTGTAGTCTTATTCTGAGAGAAATATTTGGAAGCACTTCAAACACCCAAAAAAGCACTTTGTTTTGCAATGATGTTTATTGCTCTGAAATTTGCAACCTCATCTCTTCAGCCCTTTTTCAAATACCATTGTTTTTATTTTCCTCAGGTTTAGAATCCACAGATTCACGTATTGCAGCGATTGCTCGAGTAAGAAATCAGCAGTCACCAGCCGGAGGACTGACATGGTATTTTAGAGAATTAATTCGTTTCTTGTTTCTGGTAGATCCTTTAGCGCAGAGTGGTATCTTTGATCCATCATTGCTTGTTACAGAAAGTGCTAGTTCTGGATCTTCATATTCAGAAAAGTATATAATTTCAATAGTGCTTAACCATCCTTACATTTTGGAAGATTTAATTGAGTTTTTAATCCGAGAGTTTGCAACAAACAATCAATATATGGTGCGATTGGAATCTATTTTGAAGCAACTAAGTTCAATCTCTAGGTCCTCAGCTGAAAAAGTTAGATTTTATTGCATGAAATTTAGGAAATTTTCAGAGTTATGCCTATATATTACGTTTGAAAAGATAAGGGATTATGTTGGCTTTTTTAATAGCTGTTTCAATGGAGTTTTAGAAAGTGGAAATTTGTTCTCTGAAACAAAATCAGCTGAACTGGCCATATTTGAGAGCGTAAAAAAGAATCCTAAAATTCAAGAAATATTAAGTCGGCACATTGTCGCTGAATTGCAAGGAGAAGAAACGTCAGTTGCTGATACTTGCTCTCTACTTCGACTTTGTTGTGCTTTGATGCTTCTTTCAAGCTATAATGTATTTAAGAACGATTTTTCATTGGTTATTGCGTCCAACCATAATTTGCCCGTTAGCATCCATTTGACAAAACTCAGATTTTCATTTTTATTTATTTGTGGAGAAAATATCACTGCTTCTCTTTCATCGGATTTGACAGTAATAGATTTACCCAAGAGCAATATTGTTCAAGTTTTGCGAGATTTTATAAGAAGTCTAATGGAAGTGTCAAATTCTATGAGCACGTCTGATACACTGTCCTCACATGACAAGACAACTATCAAAAATATTTTACTACTTTTGGCCACCAATTTTCATGCACAGCTCTACAAGAGCATTGCAACGTTTGTGCTAGATACTCTGCATCCAACATTGAAAAATGCAAAACACCTTTCACACAATGCTTCTTCATACAGCTCCGGCTCTGGCGGACAGCAAACCGAACAAACAAAAATACCATCTAACAAACTGTCGAGACAGTTACTAGATGAAAACACTCTAAAGAGACAGCTAGGAGACAGAATTGCAAACCTTTTTGTTTCAGAACTATTTCCTGTCGAAAAACTAGCCCATGATATCTTAACTGTCACCCCACTTCCGTTTTATACAGCAGACAATGATTATGTGCTGCAATGTGTTTTTCGAATGCTAAAGAGTAGACTTTTCAGAAAACACTCTGTTGATGCATCTGATTGGGTGTTCCAACAAGTGCGTTCGTTGTACCCAGTTAATGAGCAAATCACACTTCACCACTTGATACCAAAAATCATTCACGAGTTAATTCACAGCAACTGTATACCATATGCCACCATGCCTTTCGATATGAAATTATTTAACGATGAAATGATCCTAGACGTCTTCGAATCAAACACTTCAAATCAGATTTCAAGAGCTTTAATTTTATATTACATCTTGTCGGTGAACAATAGTGTAAAAAAGCATCGATATGGACCCACAATAATAGAAAAATGTAATGTTGTGGAAGTGGTGAAATATGTCAAAGAGCATAGGAAACAAGTTGGAGTTTTCTACAGTCAATTACTGTCCGCCGTTGAGGAGCTTCAATATTTATTTCATTTGGAAACCTTATTGTCAGAAGGAATATTTAGCACTGAAGCCGTTGCGATAGGTTCATTATCTGACAGCGATATTTCTAATGCCATCCAATCACCAATGTCAGATCAAGCTAAAACAAAGCTGGTGCTAGATGAATTGAGAATTTCCTCTCCTGAATTATCACAGCAGCACATGAATGAAATCATCTACATGCTCGACATATCCAATAAGGAAGGGCTTATGCAAAATTTCCAAGATGTGAGATATTACGTTTTTCTAGCTTTTCAAGAATGGTGGAAATGGATGTTCTCGAAAACAAACCCAATGCGCCTTGCCCTTCAAACGGCCAATGTGCTTGTGCAGAAAGAATCTGGAGAGCTGAAATATTACGACATTTATCAAAATATTTTATTGCTTTTCAGAGTGGATCAACGTATATTTCAATGTCCTCCTTTGTTGGATATCTTCCTGCAAATGCTCTCCCTTTTTATGAGCGCATCAAGAAAATTTATTTTGCAATCCACTCATTCTGATGCTGGTCTGAAAGATACTTTAATCAAAACGCAAGAGAGTTCAATTTTGCAACTCTTACTCGAGTACTTGAATCCACGCATTCTCAATAATGGTTCGGTGGAGAGCGACAAACCTCTTCATGAAGACGATGGCAGTACAGACATGAGAATTGTTCAACGAAAAATTTGTCAATTCATTCATCAGAGATTTATTGAAAATCCAACTCTCTCCAAGCTCATTCACTTCCAAACGTATAATCCTGCACTACTTCCAATAACTGTCTCATTGATTGACTCGATACACATTTGTATGGACTTTATTCTAGAGTTGTTGAATCAGCCAAAAGTGAACCAGCAAATGTTTGCAGTTCAACTTGCCTCATATTTGTGTGAAAAATATCCACTTCAAAGGTACATTGACATTGCTCGTGCAGCCATCACAAAGCTTAAACAAATTGCTCATCAACGATCTGCTTTAATATCAAGCAATTTTTCTGCTCCTGAAGGAAGCATTGATTTATTTTCAAGCAAGCAACTCGTTAATCAACAAGAAGATTTGAACAACGCACAGGAAATTTTAGAAACATTGCTTAGACTTTCAAGGGCTTTCCCTTTTCTTTGTTTAGAGTGTATTCAGGTTGTTCATGAATTGAAAACAGTGTTTTCTTCAAAGCCTAAGGTGCTCTTATTAGTCCAGCAATATTTTGTGAAGTTGACTACTTCCACTCATAATTAAAGAATTGAACTGTTTAATATTATTGTTTAAAATTCGTTTCTGTATGTGGTCTCTTTCGATAACACTCGATGTAACTGACCCTTACCAAAAGTGGCAGGATTTTCATTGCTCACAATGCAAGCTTCAGTGTCGTTCAATAAAACAACCTTTGCTGTCTGCTTAAACAAATTATAAATCACGCTGTCCAATTCTTTTCCTGTTTGCTTAAAGTCTGGGCCAGCATTGACCTCGAGCAAGTAGACTTGATGATTTTCATCGACTAAAAAGTCTAACCCATACAATTCAAAGCAATGGGGCAAGGGCATAAAATTCAATTCGCCACTCACAGCCGCAAATGTCTCTCCTGTTATTTCTTTCACTTGTTCGAAAATTCGTTCTAATTGTGTTCTCGAAATGTGTTCAGCGTCTTCCTTGTCCAAATTCCAGAACAATTTCACTGATTCGCTCTCTTTGAAATCTACTTCATTCACTTGAACGCACGTATTTGTAATGTGTGAAAATGTGTCATTGACTCGAGTCATATCAAAAGGTCTCAACGCAAACAATGCCAATATTTGATCATAGACATAAACCTGTAAGGCGCCCACAGACACAACATAAACTCTCAGGTGAAATTTTCTTCCACCACACAACAATAAAGGTCTATCCACATAGCGTTGAATTACCCATTCTCTTAATTGCCTCAAATCAACATGTTGCTCAGAAGACAAATCCTTATCTTCATCAAGTTGTTCCTCATCTTCTTCTTCTTCTGAACGGTGTTGTTCATGTTTTTGTGTAAAATAATTTCTCAACGCCTCCAACGAATTGAAAATGAAAATTTCAGCTCCCTTATTAGTGATGGATGGTTTCAAAATCCATGTGGTTAAATTCATCAATTCACCCTCCTGTAATTTTCTTTCATTTTCTTGAAGAGATTCAACTACTTCATAAATATCATATAAACTCTCATCAAAATATTCGGGATCATCCAATTCATAGAGATAGGTCTCAGGAATTGACCTTTTTAAGCAAGTGGTTTCTTGTTTGTCTAACTTTTTTGTCATGTATCGATTTAAAACACTTGCAAATTGTGCCTTTCTGATGAGACCCTTCCGAACACAATAATAATTACATCGGAGAGGTGTTTTTGATTTTTCTAATCCTAAAGATGATGATGGTTCATGAGACATCACTAGATTCCAAGCAATGTTTTCATATTCATCCCATTGAACATGAATGTTGAAATGTTTGATAAAGTTTTCTACGGATTGTTCATAAACAAGAGCAGATGATGATTGTGATTGCTCACAAGTTTCGGAAGCAAATTTCAAAACGTCCTCCCGAGTGAAAATGTTGTACTTGGAAAGAAATTTAGAGTTTTCTTCATTGTTGGTTTCTGTGAGTACCCGGAGAAGTAATTCTTGAGAATACGGGCAATCAAGATGGATGAGAAGATTTTCTTTTGCCAAATCTGTGTTGTTGGGTTGTTGGTACATTTTTTTGTTTCAATTCAAATATTCATTTTAATTGTTGAGCTATGTCGTTAAGAGTATTGACACACAACGTATTAGGCAAAATTGATTTCAAATCCTACATTTAAAGTGTTTAAATCTTTTACATTAATGTTATGAAAAATTCCATACCAGTCCAAGTATCATTAATTTTTAAATTCACATTCATCACAGGGTTCATTCGAGTGAGAACGATGTTCCTTAAGGTCTAACTGGTGAAGTTTGTTGTCAACCAGCTGTAATGTTCGTTCAATGTAGTTCAACTGTGCAATCTTAAAACGTGCTTCATCCAAGTCGTCCTTTTTAAATTGTTCATCAATAGAACGCACAACAAGCCTCTTCCTTTCATTGAAATCCATTTGTATCTCAGTCAAACTCTCTCTGTTGTCTTCACTGTCATTAATCTGTTCATTCACTTCCATAATTTCCATCAAAAATTCAGGAGGCAGTTGCACGTCGTTCACTGACTTATGATTGCATGGACCTAATTTTTGTGCCTCCTTTAATTTCAATAAATATTCAGCTCTCAATTTGGTACTTTTCAATGTTTGATAAGCTGTGTTCACAATGGCAGATTGCATTCTCGATATTTTCTTTTCAGTTTCTGATTTTTGGGCAAATTTGTCAGGATGAAGAACCTTTTGCAATTCCTTATATTTCTCGTGTAAGACTTTTGGATTAACCGAAAATTCGTGAGGTAAATCCATGAGGGTAAAATAATCGATAGAGGTTTCAGGATATTGTCCGGATAACGTGCCATGAGTCTCAGAGGATGGTGGTTGAATTTTGTTACATGAACTACAAAATAATAAATGGCAAGATAATTCCGTTTCACAATTCCAACAAGGGTGATGATGCTGTTGATGATTCAACAGTATTGGATCTGTGGCTCGAGGACATTCCCGATCCATGTTTTTAGAACACACCTGATTTGATGTATGTAAATTCGTATAAAAATTTCTATTGCAGATGATGTGCAAGCCGTGATTGTTGATAATAAAATTCTTGTCCATACGGATGATCGGATGATGGTTGTTCCGTTTGAGACCGTTCTGCAGGAATGACGACAAGGACGAGGAAATCAATGTTGATCTTGCTTTCATTTTTTTATGAGGATTTGGATGGAGTCCTTGTGCATTCAATCAAGAACAAATTTAGCTAATTGCAGCACGCTCTTCAACTGCTCCAAGAATGTAAATTGTTCATAAGTTCAATTTAATTGAAATGCACTTCAAAATAAACAAGCGTTGCTGTTTCACAAGAAAAATGCCTCGACATTCAAACTTTTACACAGACGAAGGTTTGTTTTTGCTGGTTGATGGTGTTTGTCTTAACCCGATGACTTTTTGAATTATTAACTATCGATTTCACTATGAATTGATTTGTGTTTCTATGTCGATATTGGATAATATCGGAGTGTAGACCTTGATGATGATTATCATGACGAACACCATGGTGAACATGATGACCATGATGGTAGGTTAAGGAGGAACAAACGAAATTATTAATAATCCCTCTCGTATACACAAATATATTGATGCATCAACATATTTGCTTCACATCCTATAGAAGACGATCCAGTTCTCAGACTTCAAGACTTTATACTACACGGAATTGACCAGGAATCTTCTAAATTTATTCTTTCTGTTTTTCCTAGTATTAAAACAGAAGTGGGAGAAGATTTTCTTGAGGATGTGCTCCATCGCAATGATGGAGACGAAGAAGCTAGCGTCAACGAAATTTATGAATTGGCTCAAAAAGAACATGAAAGAAAGAAACAACAAGCAAGTAATATAGTAATTAAATCCAAATCAGGTGACAACAAGGCAAACAAAAACAAGCAAAAAACAACACAACAACAAGCATCATCTCAGCAACAGCCACAACAAAATAAGAACCAAAAAACACAATCAACAGGGAAAAACAAGAAAAAAGATAAGGATACTAAGAGTAATATTATTTATGTGACAGAATTGGATCATTCAACAGAAATTTCGGGAACGCCAACACCAACTACAGAAGTTTCTGATGCTATCTTTTCCACACCTTCCGAAAAGCAGCAAGGTATGTTCATGGTGCATTCAAATTTTTGGAGACAGTTATGCTATAACTTTGTAACATACCCAACGAGAATTTCATGATGGGAGAGAAAGGCGTTCGTAAGGGAGAGCTTGGCTTTGATCCATCTTACTGGTGAATAGGAAGCAAAAAGATTTCGTTTTGGCACAAAAACAAAAATATCATCAAGAGAGACGAAACATTTACCTACCATCATCACACAAAAATTGGTGCTTGAGTGATTTAATTATTATTTAGATCAAAATTCAATTCATTAGGTTTTGATTCTAGTAGTGATGTCTGCTGGACGTGGAAGAGGAGGTTTGCTTCTCTCCGGGACATCATCCACAGCACAACCCCAAACCGTTGCAGTGGGGAGAGGCGCTTCATTACTTTCCACTCCGTCTTTACAAACTTCATCTTCTGCCCCAACCATAGTTTCTAGTTCGAATACTCCAACAACAACCACGACATCAGTGGGAGGAAGAGGCTCTGGATTTATCAATTCAACGTCATCAACAACCACCACAACTGCTACTACGAAGACAATAGCAGGTGGTCGTGGTACGAGTCTCCTCTCAAAACCATCTCAGCCTGTAATAACAACAGCAGTAACACCCACACCGCACACAACAGCTTCATCCGATTCGAGCAGTGGTAGCAGCAAGCCAATCCCAGCAAGCAGTGTTGGGAGAGGATCAAGTTTCTCTTCCACATCTGAGAAAACTACCTCTGTAAAACCCATTCCTTCTCAAACTCACTACTATTCCTCGTCTTCGGAGGACGAAAGAGATGATGAAGAGCTCTCCTCTGATGAAGAATATTTACGGTCTGTTTCTTCCAAGACGAAAGCTCGTACTACAAAGAAGAAAACTCTCGACAACCAAGATGAAGATTTGAGTGAAGATGAGAAAATAGTTTCCTCAAAATTATCAAAGCCACCTCTTCTCTCTCGAGAAAATCAACAACAATCACAGCACCAAGAATCCACAATAGCAGCTTCCACATTTGCTCAGTGTCTTACCACCTCCCTTGCCAACGAATCTTTTGCAAAAACCTTTTTCGCCAACTCTCCCGAACGCCTGTCTCCCTATTATGAAGTTCTTAAATTATTACACAACAAATCCAAACAACAACCAAACATTCCCGAAATTTTTTCATTTAATACTCCATCTCCAGATGATCTTGTTCAATCTGCTAGGTCACAACATAAGACAAGTCATCAACCTCTTGAAAATTTCCAACCTATTCAAAAGAAGCAAACACCGACTAAATCAAAAGGAGATACCTCAGAAAAAAAGAAAGAACCAGCATCTCCAGTTCCAAAACACACCACAGGAAAACAAATTAAGCCACCTCAAGACTCTGAAAAGAAACGAATTAACGTAGTAATTATTGGCCACGTTGACGCCGGAAAAAGTACCTTAATGGGACATATTTTAACAAAGATGGGTTATATCCCAGAGAAAACGCTTCACAAATTTAAGAAAGAGTCGGTGGAAATTGGAAAATCGTCATTCCACTTTGCTTGGGTCATGGATGAACATGAGGAAGAGCGAAAACGTGGTGTGACAATGGATGTTGGTGTAAAGTATTTTGAAACTGAACATCGGCATGTCACCATTTTGGATGCACCTGGACATAAGGATTTTATTTCAAAAATGATTACAGGAGCAGCCCAGGCAGACTTTGCAATTTTAGTTGTCGATGCTACACCAAATGGGTTTGAAACGGGATTCACAAACGGAGGGCAGACCAAAGAACATTTAATTCTCGCCAGAAGTTTGGGAGTGGAACAAGTGATAGTAGTAGTCAACAAGTTAGATACAGTTGCATGGTCTAAGGATAGATTTGATTTCATTGTAAGCCAGTTAAATGATTTCATGAAGCAAATAGGATATCAAACCCAAGACAGTAATCATGTTTTTTATATTCCAGCAAGTGCTTTTCAAGGAGATAATCTTATTGAAAAGTCTTTGCAAGTACCATGGTATGATGGTCCAACAATTGTTGAACAAATAGACAAACTCGAACCAAAACCTAGAGACACCGAAAAAGCTCTCAGACTGTCCGTTTCTGATGTCTATAAATCCTTGGCCACTGGAGTTACCATAGCTGGTAAAATTGAAACCGGTACACTCTCTGAAGGTGATGAGGTTATTGTAATGCCTATTAAGGAGGTGTGTACAGTCAAAACCCTTCTCAGAAACAAGCAACAAGTGAAATATGCGTATGCCGGAGATAATGTTGAAATTGGGTTAGGTAATATAGATATTGACAAGTTGATGGTTGGCCAAATTATTTGCCCTGTTGGAAATGAAATTAAGGTTACAAATAGATTTAGAGCTCGAATAGTCACATTCGACATGAAAATACCAATCCTGAAGGGCTCTCATGTTGTTCTGCATTTGCACAATATTGACGTCCCTGCTGTTATTACCACACTTGAATGTATCCTCAACAGGCAGCAAGAGATTGTGGAAAAGAAGCCAAGATGTATTCTTAAAAATTCAAATGCCATTGTGGAAATCACAACAGAGACTCCAATCTCGATAGAGCAATATTCGGATTTCCCAAAGTTTGGACGACTGACCATCAGATTAAGCGGAGAAACTGTTGCGGCCGGTGTTGTAGAGGAAGTGAAGAAATCAAAGAAGAAGAAAGAAGGAGCTTTATAAAATAATTATTCATTGAAAACTTCCTCATTGCTTGTCTTTTCTAGTTCTGGCTCAATGTACACAATCATGTCAAAACTTAAGCCATAAGCATCATTTGATTTGTGTAAATCAATATCGCGGCATGACAACGGAAACACATTCATTCTTGTCTTGCCACCGCTTGTACTGGATACAAATACCGCTCCTCGAGGTGTTTTTGAGGATTTATTTTCTCCATTCTCTTCTGAATCCAAGTGAAAGTTGAAATAAAAACTCCACCATAAATGACTACTCTTTTTTCCAGAGTCAACATTAATGATTAATTCAGTATTAGGAGCTACAAACTCAGATGGATAATTATCTTCATCACAACTTTCAGAAAATAATATTGAGCTAGGATTAAAACTCTTTGATGACAGTTTCTTTTGAATATCTTCACGTCGCTGTGAAATATTCCATCCAAAATGTTCCTTTAAAATTTCAATTTGTTCGTTCGAGACAAAAAACGAACGTTCAATACTTGTCTTTTCAATTTGAGAAAGTACAGAACGATAATGAGATAGCACACTCTCAGAAATTGGCTGTTGTGCAATTCCAAAATTTTGTTTCAAGTGTTCTTTCAAAAGTTTCGTTTTGACGGATAATGGAATGCAAAACTGTGAACAGACTTGTTCAAGGAAAGAGGTTGGAAAATTTAACAAGTTATCGCTCTTTTTTTCTGAATAACGACGACCATAGACTTGTTCTACAAACAGTGCAAATTCCATATAATCATATTCATTGAGAGCTGGGAGTTGTAAAGAATCAGAAGATGACTCTTCATGTCCATAATGAATGGCCACTAGCTTGTAAATTCCATCCAAATTCATCTTGAGTTGTTGAATTAATTGTTTCAAATCTAAGAATTTGGCCAAATAAATCATTTGACACAACAATTGAAAAGCATTGCAAGATGCATCTTCAATTGTTTTCCTCTTTTTCGGTTCTTTTGAATCATACTCATCAGAGTCATACTCCTCTTCTTCATCGTCATCGCTACTACTCTGTAATTTAAATAACGAATCATCCAAATGATCTGTATACAAGTATGTGAGAATCTCTTCAAAGGCTTGACGATTAAGTTTGGCTTCATTTGGAATTATGGAGCTTTCTATGATTGAAAAATCAATCGTGTACAAACGATCCTCTGTTGGAAACTTTACAGAAGAAGCATTCATCACGCCATTCAGACCATTGGATGTGGTTGGTAGATTCATAGAGTCTTCTTGTTTCCAATGTCCATTCCGAAGTAAAACTCTAAAGTAACGACTCCGTGAGAGAAAGATCTTGTGCAAATAATAATCATGGAATGAAGTATGAATCATCACGTCGGGTGAAGGTTGATCCATCTCCTCATCAGCAACTCTGCTACTACTGTTGTTTGTAAAGGACCAACGAAGAAATTGATTTAAATATTCTTGTTGGGATGGATATTCCTTTTCAAAAGTATCATTGTCTTCATCGTTACCAAAAGAATGATATCTCTTTGCCCATCTTGATTTAAAACGAAGCTTATCGTTGGGTGAAAACATTTTTTACTACTTGTCAAGACAAGATAACTAGTTTGACCTTTCACATCTGGTTTCATACCAATGACATCAACATAAATCAGTACGAAGTCAATAGTTTTGAATCTGTTATCAAGATCATCAATTAAAAAAAATGCTCAAAAGTGAATGCAAAGGTTTTTCATCATGTCTTAATTTTGCTTCCCAATGTTACATGCTGGGTTATTCTTCCACCTTGCTACCTGAAGGTACGGGGCAGGTACAAGCGTTTGGAAAACAAGGAAAAATTTATTCTCGCTTACGATCATTGAGTTCATCATCGGGATCAAAGGTCGAGACAAAAGAAGAAGTGTTAGATATGGATTCTTCTTCGGAATATGATCTACTTGGTCAGGTTCAACAATTGGTTTTTGCATCGGGAAGTAATGATAGGAATAATTGTTTGATCGATTCTGATGAGCTCCATGACGAGATGAAAGAGTTTAATGCCAAAATGAACTCGAGAGTCAATGCTTCTGAAGTGTATGATTTGAAAGAGAAATTAGGTGCTCATTCCAAATCATCAAGAACTGACAACGATGATACCAACACTGATGATGAGAATGATGATTCAGACAGCAGCAGTACTACAAGCACAGAAAATCTCAAAGAAGTCTTTGATTTCAATGATTCAACTGCATTGACAAGGTTGATTCCAATTCGTATACCCTCACGCATTGGAAACAGACCTTTTCGAGTGAAGAAGATTGCATGTCTGGAAAGTGGAACGATTATACTCAATGAGTTTGATTCGAAAGTGTTTGTGATTGGAGAGATTGCTGACGGAATGGATCGGAGGACGGAGCTCACAGAAATTTCACTCAAGTACTTGGACCACTTCGGATGCAAGAACCAAGTGGAAGACGAGCGTGTGGTGGAAATTTTCACAGGCGCTGACTTTGCATTCTTTATCACCGAAGGCTTAGGTTCTCAAAAGAATTTATATTCCTATGGGCAAAATAGACAATTCCAACTTTCACATCCATCGATTTCTCATTCAGAAGTTGAAGAGGCGATTAGAGTTAACCCAAAATATTTCAATTACGAGAATCCATCCATGATTAGTTGTGGCTCTCAACACGCGATACTTGTGACTGATATAGGTAATATTTACTTTTGTGGACGTTTACACAACTTCCAATCCACGACCTTTATCAGTTGTAGAATTTCAACCATTACCACTGGGTGGATGAGAGATTTCTTAATCTCTAAGAACATTTACTTGGATTCAGACTACAACAACATGATAGAAAAATTTGAAAATTTTAGCATTAACCCAAGTAGCTCTTCGATGCACAATAGCCCAATTGTCGTGACAAAGAAAAATAACTACAAAATATGGCAAATAATCAAAAGTAGAGAGATACATACAATTTTCAAAAACTGGATTCACAGATACTACACCTTACATTTTCCAAAAGACGAAGAAAAACGAAAAAAACAGGTCCGCCAAGAGTCAGACTCTGAATCGGATTCGGAAGAGCCAGTGACAACACCTCAGGAAGAAGCGAGTCAAAATACTGCAGTGAATGAGCCAACATCTTCCTCAGCAACCCAGACCGAGAATACTAATACAGGTGAAGCAAATTCTGAGACCGAGAAGGCACAAGCATTGCTGTCACCCTTGGACATTCTTTCACAAATAATTACTGAGCACTATCAGAATCTCCAGCCAGAATGTGAAAATAATGTAAAATCTTCTGACATTTTACAATTGTTGAACCATGCATTCAAAGTTGATTATTACGAAAACGTCAAAACTAATCCCACTGTCTCTGGTACTTCTTTGGAAACTATTTTTGAGCGAGACTTCCAATACGAAGTGTTAACAGAAATTATTACAAATAGCCTATTTTTGGAAATCATGCAAAAGCTCTTAACTGATGAATGCATATTTGAACGTTCCATAGTAGAACAGTTTGCATCCATGTCTACTATTGGTTTTGCAAATTTCATTTACGAAAAGCGCAATAATCTTGTGATTTACGAAAATACGTACTGCTATACACAAAAAGGTTTTCATTATGCTAAAAATTTAATGAACACATTCTATGAGTCCATGATATTAACCAGTTGTGACAGATTATATCACTTCCCTGCACGAGGCATTTCCCCTCAAATGCTGACATGGAATTTATTGGATCCTTATATTCAAATTGGTCCAAAACAGGCAGAAACATATAGACACCGAAATGGCTTCGACCGTGTGTTGCGAGAATGCTACACTCCTGATTCGTCCATGATTGATCCCTATCTATCTGCGGTTGATGACGGCTTTTTGACCGTGTTTGACATGTATTGTGACATTTTCTATGCAACAAGCTCAGAATATTTATGGTATGACAAGCATGAGCAAACAACAGATATGAAAGACAATCAAGAAATAATTTCCCAATTACGCTCTATTCATAATCCATTACCATATGATATTGAAATTGAGCTCAAGAAGAAGGATGATGGTCATGACATTTCTTTTTACTTTAACACTCACAAAATTAGAAATAGAGGAAATATTGCAACCATTCAACGTGTGTCAGAGGGAATTGTAATGACCACACTCGATCGGAAATTGTATACTTTTGGTTCTAATGCTTATTCTGAGGCAAGTATGAGTTTTGAAACATCTATAATTTCTTACACGATGCAACAATCTGATATTTTGTAAAAATTCAATCATTAGTTAGGAGAAGTTTCAGTGGTAGTGAACTCGGCTCATTTCAATCTGAACGAACACATGACTGCACTAGAACCTGTGAATGTGTTTTGTGATCAATATGCAATGGTGGTGGAAGGAAAGAGAGCCTGGTCACATCAACTTGATCCAAAATGGTTTGGCAACATTCCTCAAACGATCCTTTTGAGACAACTTCTAACACCATTCCAGTACGGCAGTGAAGAAGAAAGTAAGGTATTTCCTAATACTTTTTACTTTTCTGGAGATAGCTCTGGAGCTCGCTCGATTAACGACTATGATGACGATGGACGTAATAATGACCAAGACAACGATGATGTAGACCCAAAAGACAAAACCATAACTGAGTTATTACACAAAGACTCTGAAAAGATTGTTGAGTTTCCACACTTGTCACTTTTAAGATATCGATACATGCCCTATTTGCACAAATTGAAAATGCATATTGTATTTGGATTGGACTTTTTCATTGTTTATTTCACTCTAGATAATGGCAACACGGCAAAGCGCATTATGGCAAACAAGCTCTCACAACTAGTGAATTCAGACAAGTTGGCAGATTGTACAATTTTCCTTACCAATACAAATTAGAAAACAACCTATATTTCTTACGTGAGAACATTTTTTTGTAAAAACTTGAGAGAGACCATCACCATTCTCAGGGATCCAGTCCATTCATTCTCTTTTTGGTCACTATAAATAATGCTTCTTTCACTGATCTTATCGTCGTCTATGTGCACGTTTTTAGACAATTCCATGCAACTAGGAATTGCTTTTGCTGCATATGAAATAAGCTCCTTCAAGCAAAATAGAAAACTTTTCATTCCTTGGTTGAAGGAATTTAAATTTCTTATAGAGGAGTAAAATAGATCATATTTCTCTCCGCTCTCCAATTCTTTGACAGTGGTGTGACTTCCTTTAGGAGTAATTTTGTACTTGCTAAATTTAAATTTGGATAATTTTTGAGCAATCATGGTAATTAAGAGAGCACACAAGCCCCATCCAGCATTAATTTCGTCCCATGAAACTTGTTCAGTTCGCAACGTCCCCATTCTCAAGCCATTAATCATCATTATTCGGCTTGGATTTTCATGAATTGAAAATAATTTTGCAGGATTAAATTTCTTCTTGCTACTTCTCAGCTGTATTCTCCTATTGTCTTCTGATACATTTTGCATATTGTCCAAATATTCAAAGTAAGCCTTCCAGTAACCCTTTTCTGTTTCTTGTTGTGCATTGATTTCATTTTGTAAATTCATCGCCTTTCGTCCAAGGCGACACTGTCTGTCGGTGTGGAAAAGTAAAATCTTCTCTCTCTCTTCAAATTCTTCATTTCGCAGCTTGTCCATTTCTTGTTTATACTTGTTAGCATTTGATTCAAGTGCTTCCTTTGACGGTAATTTCTTTTCTTTTAACATTTTCTCGAATCCATCACATTCTCTCTTCAATAAATCCTCTCTCTTCGAAAGTTCTTCAAACAAATCTTTCAAACAAGCTCCACACAGGGATTGCTGATGTAAAATTGAATCCAAATTTTCTCCATTCTCCAATAATTCATCAATCATGTAATTAATTTCCTCAATTCTCTCTATACTTTTACTATTGCTTTGAAAAGTGTCCATAATGGATGCTGTAGGAGAATTGAAATCACTCAGAAATACAAAACTTTCATCAAGAGTATTCGGATCGGAACTTAGTGGAGTCGGAGGAACGAATACATCTTGAACGTTTTTACATTGAGTACAAACGACTCGTTGATTCATCATTGGAGAAAAGAACGGATTGATCCATGGAGAGGTTGGTGGTGGTGTTTGCATGAGCTGAGCAGCTTGATTGATCAATGAATATTGTTGTTGCTGTTGCTGTTGTGGTTGGGAGGGCAACATGATGTTCCGATGATATATATATAACGGATGATGGCAACCGTTGATTTGTACAATGAATTGGAATTAGATGAATGTGCTGTTCCAAGGAGTATTATTCTCAAGTATTTGCATTAAATTGCAACAAACTATTTTACAGCTAAATTACAAGCAAGAGAGTAGGAACGACACAGCTCGGAAGAGTTTTTTTGTAATTTTCTGTTGTAACCGAGCTCAAACAATCGAATTTATATTATTTTCGAAATCCATATTCTCTCAACAAACACAAAGCAGGAGGATCTATTTCTGTAAATGAGTGATGATTGTCGAAATGTAAAGACGTTACATTGTCTTTTTGGTAGCATTTGGAACACAAATCAAAATTCACACACTCGTCACACTTAAATCGTGGGCCAGTAAAATTTTGTTCTAAACATGAGTCGCATTTGACACCATAGTTAATGAGCTTGTCTTGTTCAATCATTTGCAGAATGTCTCCGTATTGTAATTCCTGTACAGTTACACTCATATCTAACAGTCCAGATTGTTGAAAGTGATTCAAACTCTTGACATAGCTACGTTCAATGTTTTCTTGGCCCATATAATACATAAATCCCAAGTTCAAATGAGCTTCTTTGTTGTTTTTAGATAGAGCCATATGAAATAGTGAAAAAGCTTTCAAATAATCCCTTGTCACACCGATACCATTCTTAAACATTGAAGCAAGTGCAACCTGTGCACGGTCATTGTCCTTGTCAGAAGCCAGTGTAAAGTATTCTTTTGCTTTGGAGTAATCTTGGTGTAGAAATCTTCCATGTAAGTACAATCGCCCAAGAGTGAAGAGTGCTTTAGGATGATTTTGCTTTGCTGCTTTTTCATACAATTGAATTCCTTTTTCAACATTTTGTTCGACTCCTGTTCCATTCATGTACATTCTCCCTAACAAAAATTTGGCACCTGCATGATTACGGGAAACAGCTCGCTTAAGGCTTTCCATAGCATTGATGAAATTTTGTTCGACACCTTTTCCTTCTTTATGCATTAACCCAAGGAAGTATTGAGCATTTGCAACGTCTTTGTCAGCAGCAATCGTAAACCATTTAAAGGCTTCGTTATAGTCTTGCTCAACGCCTTCTCCTCTATACGCCATGCATCCTAGTTTATATACGGCCTTTGAATGTTGAAAAGCAGCTTTTTTGTAAAAAACGAGTGCTTGGGAGTAGTCTTTTCTTTTGTGAAACAGAACTCCCACTTCATAATGTTCATGTGCAGTTAAATCAATATGAGAAAGTTTTTTCAAGTTGGCGGTGGTACTTAGCAATTGGATGGATGTTGCTGGAAGTTTGCACTTTCTGAGACCAAGTTCTGTTAAATTGCTCAAATAATGGCTTTCAGATAACGCTTTGGCACAGTCGTGGTTTAGTACATTGAAACTTAAATCTAACATGGTCAGGTTTTTGAAGTGTGGACATTGTGCAATTCTGCTCACTGAAGGATATTTAATTAATAGTCCTCGTAACATTAATTTGGTCAATTTTTGTAAACTATCTATCTGAGTTATATAAATGATTCCGTTCTCACCAAAACCATTATAAGATAAATCGAGCTCCTTGAGATTGCTAACGAATGAACTTTCAGACAAAAACTTCAATCCTTCAATACCCAAATCGTTTTTACCCAGTTTAAGACATGTTAAGTTTTTCATATTCTTGTTTGTTGCAATAATATTAATGTCATTTCCAAGATAGTTTCCGTTCAAATTTAAGTCTGTGAGATTGCTTAAATTTTCGGTCATGCTTAGTAATTTAGCTTCCTCATGTCCAATTAGGACATCTTCCAAATTTAAGCTAGTCAATCGTTTCAAATGCGGACTTGATGCAATAGGTTTCATCCCATTGTTTTCGCTAACAAAATTGAATTTCAAATTCAAGCTAGTCAAATTTTTCAAATGTGAACAGTTGGCAAAACATTCCCAATGTTCTAATGGTCGTTCCGAAAAATCCAAAGACAGAGAAATTTCTAATGATTTGCGATACCATTGCTTTGAAACTCGCAAACAATTTGTAATAATAAATTCAGACTCTAAAAATTGTAAAATATGAAAAACCATATCATCAATCAACTCGATACACCTTTGCATTGGACGATCATTTCTGCATAAATCTTGTAAATTTTCTTCCGAATAACAAGATCCACCACAAATCGCATCATGATCATGATTGAGCATTTTTATTAATTTGAAAATGATGTTATTATTTGTCATCGTCATTAAAAATGATACTCGACAAAAACACCTTGTTGTTGCAGCGAAGACTATTCGTGTTGCGCAATCACTTGTGTTCTCCCCATCATCATGAAAAGAATTACTATTTCAAGAAGAACATTAATTCTGCTGCTTGGG
Organism: Naegleria lovaniensis; assembly: GCF_003324165.1. NCBI lineage: Eukaryota > Heterolobosea > Eutetramitea > Acrasida > Naegleriidae > Naegleria > Naegleria lovaniensis. The sequence continues at coordinate 47,275 of NW_025407860.1, read as the reverse complement.
CGTTAGACCATTTGGGCATGAATGTTGTTTCTTTGACTCCGGGACGATTCTTTCATCATCAACATGATACAAAAGAAATTCAAAGAAATACCACAAGTAGTACTACTGCTTTGAATGATCATAATCAACATATTCCGAAAGCTCAACAAGCATCTAATTTATTTAAACAATATTGGGAAGCTATTCATTCTTTCATCCAAGATGGCAGCAAGAGTCTTGAAGAGAGTATTCGTGCACTTCCTGGAGTAAATATTTCCAATATCAACAAGTTGGAAATTCCTGAAGATGTAGCCTATAAGCTCGCTCAATTGTATATGAATAAGCTCGATAAGAACGGCAAAATCCGATTTTTTGAAGTGATGGTGATGCATTTTGGTGGAATACCAATCTCTTCATTATTACAAATGATGAGATGTAATAATAATAACACTGGCCAGTCGACCACTCATGAAAGTGAAAATCATTTAAAAATTCTTTCTCAAACTATTGAAAAATTGAGAGCGTCATTGCAAAATGTACAATCCTTGAGCCAAAATGGAGAACATTTGGAGCGTAATATTTTAGGATATCTCAACACAATTCAACAATTGAGAACAACCATGGAGCCATATTATGAAAAGTTCTTAGAACAATTTATCTTAACACTCATGAAAAAGGAAGTGCCTTTCAATTCTCAAAATCTCAACGGCTTGGAATTTGTGATGCAAATGAGACAAGATTTGTTGGAAATTATTTCAACACTCCAAAAACAATCAAGCCATGTCAATCAGGATTACAAGAAGTTTATCTTGCCATTTTTACTTAATGATCTCAATACCAATCTTGTCAGGTTGTTGTCAAGTTGGTTCTCTCCATCCTTTCTTGAGTGTAAAGAGTTGGATTGGAGACAAAGCAATGCTCAATTATTGGAAAAGATTATTCACTCAGAACGTGTACATCCAATAACAAATATGGAAGCTTTGAAAAACAGATTGGCACCAACACCTAATCGAAAAATGTATGGTCTGTTCCATGCAGCCATGCCAAGAGTGCCACTTGTGGTGTTACAGGTTGCCCTCATGGATCACATTGCCTCAAACATGCGGGAAATTCATGACGTTACAAAAGATGGTTCACCTCAAACAGTGAACACTGCAATTTTCTACTCAATTTCCTCCACTCAAGGTGGGTTACAAGGTATTGAACTGGGTAATTTTTTGATCAAAAATGTGGTGGGAATTTTAAAACAAAAACGATTGATTACTGATAACTTTTCTGGGGACATTAATCAATTCAGCACCTTGTCACCAATTCCAGGATTTATTCGTTGGTTAACTCAAAAGCTGAGAATTGAATGCTCTCAAGATGAGGAACTGAAGAAGAAATTCCACGATGAAAAGCTTCTTTCAAAGTCTGACATGGATCTCATCAAACAGATCGCTGTTGAAGAACCTAAATTGTTTGGTTTTCAATTGTCACAAGATACCGTCATGAAATCTGGATGTGAGCTACTTCTTTCACTGATTGAATTTATTTTATCATCGCCAGAGGCAACCACTCTACATCCCAATGATAAGCTTCAACCAATCATGCTCCGATTATGTGCTAGATATTTGTACTCGGAGAAACACAAATCCAAAGCATTGGATCCAGTTGCTAATTTTCATTTAAGGAATGGAGCATGCTTGGAACGTATCAATTGGAAAGGAGATTTAACTCAACGAAGATTGAAAGAAAGTTATGGAATGATGGTAAACTACAAATATGTTTTAGAATTAATCGATGAAAATCATCACGATTACGTCATTAGTGGAGCGAAAATGATTAGACTTGGCGAATTGTTTGACAAAAGATTATTGGAATAGGTAAAAGAGAGTGACAAACAAAATTTTTGATGTTAACCAAGTTTATTTTGTAAAAGAATGAAACACAGATTTTCGACCATTATTTGGCATTACCACATCCATCTTACTCAAATGTTTCAAAAAGAGAATTCTTCCAATTCTTCCAGAAGGTCGTTGCACTCCTGTTCATCCATTGGAGGGCAATTGTTGTCCATTGCAGCCCTTTCATCTCTTATCTCAACGGATCTTGTCTCACCTCCATTGGTAAATGTTGGTGTTTCGACAAGCGCATTGTCAAAGAAATGTTCATCTTGGGCTGTCAGCATTTGTTGTTGCTGATGATCAACAGGTGGACTTTGAAGACAGGTCTCAGTCCCTTGTTGATGTAATGAACCACAGTTGCCACCTTGGGCATTGAATTGGTTGGGAATATCATTGCAGAGCAACACTGTTGGCAGTGACATGACATGTGAAGTCCAAATGAAAGGATACGCCAAGTAAATGATAGGAGAGGGATTCAATGGCAGGTTACTCCCTTGAACAGTTTTAGGTTGAGAAGAAGAAGCAATAGCTTCAGCAGTCGTGGAAGGAAATGACTCACATGATGAGTGATCATGATCTGTTCCAGCGCTGGATGAAGACGAGCAGGATTGAGTTTGTCGCTTTGTTTTCTTTACAGCTCTTTCCTCTGAGGAAGATTTCTTTGGAGCTTGTTTTCTCTTCGTTTGTTGGTTGTTGTTGAATTCTCGCTTCATTGCCCATGACTTCTGGACTCCAATTCGAATTTCGACTCCTTCTGGTACTTGCAAGGCAACCATGCTTGGATCTACACCGTTGCTGCAATGAACGGTGATCTCATGCAAGAGAGTTTTTAAATTACGAGGTCCTTCCCATAGACAGACACCTTCATGTGATTTGAGTTTGAATGTATATCGTTGCTTTTGCATTCTCTCTTTGAAATCACTGATTTCGTCGGTGATATCTGGGATGAGGTTGGTCAACAAGGAAGGAGGGGTGTGGTCGCCATCCATCTTGTGGAGTGTTTTTTAGTCTGAGCACTAAATTGTTTTCTCCAAGACAGATGAAAGGTTCCAAAAAAAGACTCCCAGTTCGCGTGAAAAAAAAGGCTACAGCACTGCAGGTTCCCAAGTTGTCTCCAACCTCAGTACTGATGCAGCTCGACGATGCTTAACTTCTCAAATCGGACGGGATGAGGTGCATTCATCGTGATATGGCCGTAGCCACTCCTACACCCAAGTTGATTGTTTTAATATGGCTTGCTGCTTCAACGGTTTGAAGTTATGTAAGGCTGAAAAGATAGATTCTTGTTCATCTTGGCATCACTTGTCAATAAATAAGATCTTGATGTGTGTATAATGTATGTAAATTCTTGAATCAATTTCTAAGGTGAAAGTCCTAAGAGGTTGGAATTTTCGAAAAGAACCTCTCAGGCACCTCGTCTAACTTGATCACCTTATTTGAAGTTCCAATTTAAAATTCAATATTCAACAAGCAATTCATGAAGTTTAAAAGGACATAGCAAAGCTAGGTTTCGATCCTAGGACCTGTGGGTTATGAGCCCACCGCGCTCCCCCTGCGCCACTTTGCTTTACATTGTTAAAGTCTATCTCAAAATTTAACTCAATAACAACTTCTATTTTTGGGCATGCCACAAATTTTGGCTCCAAATCTTCAATTTTAACTCTCGTGTTTTATAATCTTTGTTTGATTTGTGCAATTCGTTCCTGTACTTGATCTCTGGTCATTTGTGCTGGATGAGTGGTGTTGTAAATTGAAGAAGAGCCAGAAATGGCCGCTTGTGAAATGAGTTTTAACAACAATTCACAATCATTAAGAGCGTTTTGATAGTTTTTCGTGGTTTCATAAATTTTCTCACGCATGGATAAAAAGGTGATTGTTTCTTTTGGCTTTTGCTTCATACCATTATTCAACACTCCAATAGCCCATTCATATTTGCCGAGAAGGACCAAATAATTACAAAATCGTATAAAGAGGTTTTTCTTTGTACATTCCAAACGCATGGCTTCAGAATAATGGAATATTACCACGTCTTTAGCCTCACATTGCATGTCCTCAAGACAACATGCCATGAGATAATTCGTGTTTGCATCTGTGGCATCCACTTGCAGTCCAATATCTAAAATTGATTTTGATCGTTCGTAATTTTTGTCTTTCTTCATAATAATATTTGCCAATTGGTAATGGGAAATGCTGGTATTCAATGCGTCGATACTGAATGCACGTTCCCACATTTCTCTTGCTTTTGATTCGTCTTTTTTATAATGGCAATAAATGTCTCCAAGTACAGCCAATGCATCCACACAAGTCGAATCTAACTCGACAGCCTTTTCGTAATGTTGCAGAGCCACATCTTGTTCACCCACGGACAGATGATAATTTCCTAGTAAATGAGAAATTATTTGTCTTGTTCGTTGCTCCTCACTAGCAATTTCCTCTATTTGAGAAATGGTTAACCTTGCTTTTTCAAACTTTTCCTCACCTAAATAAATCCAAGCGAGTTCAGAAAGAGCATCGATTGTATCTTGTTTTGAAACATTGAATTTAATCACCTTTTCAAAATTCTCAATCGCTTGTTCAATCTTTCCAAGTTTTTCCAAGTTTCGTGCCCTTTCCAAAAGCAATAAAGATACATTGAGTGAGGTAGATGATATCGAGGATTGAATGGAATGATTTGAATACACGGCACTATCCTCAACTATTTTCATGGCCCTCTTAAATACGTTCTCAGCATGTTCCCATTCATGACTCTCTCTCAAAAACACTCCCAATGAAATCCAAGTCTTTAATGAATATTCAAAATTTTCTTTTAATACATCCTCCGATAGTGAAAGTACCAATTGATTCTTCTCAACAGATGAATGGGAGTGTTGTTGTTGTTTCACTTCATGTTCCTCCTCCTCTTCGGAAGAGGACAATGGCTTTCCCATCAACCAATTCCAAGTGATGGAAAAACTCTGAAACAAGGCTTGCATTTTTTCTTGATGATGACTGTGAATAGAATATTAAATCAATGTTGATACAATGTTTTGGTTGTTTGGATTCTCAGTGAAGAGAACTGAACAACATTATGTCGTGTTGATGTGTAAAGATCGAATTCGTATTGAAATTTAAATAATTACATGAAATCATAATTTTCGAGCTTCAAAACGTTTTATGAATCTTCTTCACAGTTATTGAGAGGATCACGATTCTCAACAGTTTTGAGTAAAAGTACGAATGAGTGATGATGTGGATGCAGCAAATGATGGGGTTCGACAAGAAGAGGATTCTCAAGCATCGACGGCTGAAAACAACAAATTTTTATTATCCTGTTTTACAATCTTGTGCAGCTGCCAACTGTCAAAAACAAAAAATCAACTCCCATCACAACAAGAATGAACAGAGCTCTCTCATTGGTTGCTAGAAAGTCCCAAAACATTTCACTCCACGTGAACAAGAATGGCATGGCTCTCATGACCTTGCAATTCAACTCTCCTTTGGCTCAACAAAGATTCTTACAAACACTCAGAAAGAGAAACAATCCAGGATTCATGGATACCGTTTCAGGAATGGTATGTAGAGCATCCTTTGTACATGATGTTCATTGTGTTTTTGAATATTTAAATTTTCTAACATTTTGTTTGGTGATACGACGATGATGAATTTTCTATAATGTAATTTGCAAATTTGGTGATGATTCTCAACAATTTGCGAATCTTTCTCGTGTGTCGTACGACCAACACAACAACAATTGGATTCTTGATTGACAATGAAATACTTGTCTCTATTGAATACGTCTGTTTGATGATTTCCACAACAACAATTATTATTGAAACATGAATAACATTGCCACCACAACACCAACAACAAATACTTCCAATGCGTTGAACCAATTCATCAAATTCCAAATCAAACATTCAATATCCTGACTTTTATGACCACACCGTTCATTCTTCTCCATTCATCAAATTCCAAATCCACAACGTGTATATTCACACTTTCTCGAAATATATACAAACAAAACACTCACAATACTACACACTCATATGAATAGTATGAAAGTCCAGAATTCAAACTTGACTGTAAACCATTCGAATTCCGTGAAGGTGAACCATTCTTCCTCCTCAATTATTTGGGTGTCATTATTGTCGCTTCTACCATTGCTTTTGCTTTCATGTTGTGTTTCAGTAGTTTGATGAGATATACTTTGGTCGATGTTGCTGTTGTTGTGAAGAGAACTAATCCTCATCCATTCTTGAATATTAAGAACGGAGCTGATTTGCAAGCAACTTTAAATCCACTTTATGTTCCATGTCAACCATTCACTCACTCCACTGACTTGAAGCAAATGTTCTACAATGAATTGAATAGAGCTAAGGATAATACTTTGTAAATTTATTTGTGTGTGAGATGAAGATGAATAGTTCACAAATGCTAAAATGGATCAACTAATGACAACAAGTTGTAGTAATAATAAATAATGATTATGAAATAAACATACGAATGGGAATTGAATCATATCATTGAACATTGTTTGAGCGAACTTTTTACTGAATGCACCACAGATGATGAATGTAATGAATGAATACTCTCGTATTTGTAATTCGGTCACAATTCCACAATAATTACTCGTCTTGGAAATTGAATTTTTGGGAAGTGGCAGTATTGGGTGTTGGAGTGTCGTCATTCAAGTCCATTTCAAAGTCACCACCGCCACTCATGGCACTACCTGGAGAAGGATCTTCAGCTTCTTGCGCAAAGGTTGTTGGATCTAAGACTCTCTCCTTTGAAGTGGAGAGAAGTGCCTTTTGATAAAATTCTTTAACGTCATTCATGAATTTATCTGCTTGAGCATTGGCCTCAATATTCTTCCATTCTTCGTCCAATCTCACAACACCATAAGGATTTTGTGGATTGTTATAATTATAATTAACCGTGGTTTGTGTAGAAGTTTCGTATGTGACAATGTAGTATGGAAGAATGAGATCCTTATTGAATAACACAAAGCTCATACCATCAGAGCTCTTGAGCGAATGGTTTGACTTCAATTCATTAATGTTTGTGGCCTTCATCTTTGCATAGTCCTTGCTGCCAGTTCTTCCAGGCAATACCAAGAACAGCATGATTTTCTTTTCTTTGGTGATAACGGGGCTAGCATGTGTTGGTGAATTTGTAAAGACATAAGGTGCTGAGGTTTTAACATTGTTTTTGCAAATCCAATCAATATTATCGTCTGAATAGTCCTCAATATCCATAAAAGTTAAGATTGGTTTCACTTGTGAATATTTGGTGTCCATGTCTGAAAATGTAATATAATACAATAAACACCATTTGTTCGTAAAATAACTTACCATAGGCAATATTGTGGCGAGCTTGCTCAAATGCTTTTACAAGCCATGACGTAACTATATATTTCACCTCGGTAACCTTGAACTGTGATTTTTGTTGGCAAAGTCTATAAAATTCACTTTCAGCAACTCTAAAGTGAATGTGTGACACTTCATTACTGAAGGTTCTTTCAGGTTTGAAAGTGAATGTACGAGCTTCATCTCTTTCCAATGTGTCATATTCACCAGGAAGATACATTCTATTCCTCTTTGCCTCTTCTTCGTCGTTGAGGCCTTCAGATGTGGAAGTGCTAGAAGTCGAATTTCCAATCCAATCAGACAATCCAGTTGAGCTTGATTTGGAACGAAATTGTTCAACCTGTTTTGTCAATCTGGCTGTTTCCTTCTTTTCTAAGTCAATCATTTCTTTCATTCTATTAATTCTATCTGTGAGAATTTCAACATTATTCTCATATTTAGGGAGAGTAATATCTTCAAAGTAATTAACTGGAGGTTTTTCTCTTTGTTTACCGTTATTTTGTTCCTCAGTTTCAATAACTTCTTTTGTTTCCTTCACAACACGTTTAACTTTGATCTTTGGAATTTGAGGACGTTTTGGCAATTCACCAGTCAATAACCCTTCCATTGCTTCCTCTTCACGACCTTTACATCTAATCAAAGCATCTCTGATCTCTTTTGTTTTCTTGTCTGGCATAATTTGTTTGATGCTTCTCACCTTTTCCTTGTAACCTTTAATGTGTTGAGCAATGAAGCCTTCCTCATCTTCTTCGACCACTTCAATTTCTCTCTCAACGACAACCGTCTTTTTCTTTACAAAGTATCCTCTTTTTTCATTCTCCTTTTCAACACTCTCATTCAATAATCGGGTAACTATGAATAGTTTCATAGGTGGCAATGACAGTGCCGATCATGATGATGAATCAGAAAATTCAAATAAATCACGGATTTTCAAACGAACCAACGGAATTGATATGATGATCATCAAAATTATCACCACTACAAAACTAGTCGGAATTAACTATACGTACCAAGTTTAGATCGTGCCAAATTTAAATCTCGTTGGAGTAGTTGTTTGAGCTTTGGAGAGGAGACTTTGGTGAGTAATTGTTCAATTTCTTCCAAGTCTGTGGTAGTGAGAGCATCAATCGTTTTAAAGTACTTCTCTGCAAGGGGATTTTCTTGTTGTGGTTCAATAATTGAGCTGATCATTGTGATGTTGTTTGATGGAATGATGATCGGAATGAAATGTCAACAGCTGTTTAATGAGAACAATAAATTACTAGTGTCAATGATGCTCGTAAATTAAAAAGCAACGATAGAATGAGTTGGATGAACAACAACTATGGGCAGTCTTGTGGGATGATGAATTTGGTGACAGCACTTGTTGGATTTTTTTGTGATGTGGTTTTTGGAACTTGAAATTTCTTGTGGAAATGTGAACTTGAGTATGGGTAGCGCTACAGAAAAAACCCTTAGTTATTGTTTTACTTTCGTGAGTGATAGTGAGTGTGTAAGTCTTCGTGTGCTTCATGACTGCAAGGTTCGTGGTAAAGATCCTTATACAATTGTTGTACCTCCTTGTTGTCGTGACTCTTTCTAATGGTAGAAGCTTCGTCCAACTTGTAGATAGACTGGAGTCGTTTCTTGACAATTTCTTGGTGTTCAAGTTTTTCAACAACCTTTGGTTCTCCACCACCACCAACACAGCCACTTGGGCAAGCCATCATCTCAATAAAGTGGAATTGTTCTTCGGGTTTCAAGGTCTTGGTGTATTCGACGAGTTTCTTCAAATTTCCAGAACCGTGAGCAACCGCCACTCTAATATCTTGACCTAAAATCTTGATGGTTGCTGAGCGAATACCATCCAATCCTCTAACCTCTTCCAAGTTTAGTTTTGGAAGTGGCTTCTTTTCAAGGATTTCATAAGCAGTTCTGAGAGCTGCTTCCATAACACCACCTGTCACACCAAAAATTACGGCCGCTCCAGTACCCTCGGCAATGGGTGAGTCATAAGTTGGAGACTCCTTTCCAACTGTAGATGGCTCCAAGTCATTAATTTGGTTCATCTTGAAAAGTTTACCCAACTCTCTCGTTGTTAAGACATAATCAATATCAGGAACAAAGTTGCCTTGAGCATCTGTGTGTCCCATTTCAGGTCTTTGAGCTTCACCCTTCTTTGCGGTACAAGGCATAATTGAGACGTGAATAACTTTCTTTCCCTTTAGAATATGTTGCATCTTTGGAGTCCAGTAATTTCGCACTACAGCACCTAACATCTGTTGAGGTGACTTGCACGAAGATACGTTTGGAATAATTTCAGGGAAATCTTTCTCAACCAAGTTAATCCAACCAGGGCAGCATGAAGTGTACATTGGGAAGGGTCCTGGAGGATTGCTTGTCAGTCTTCCAATTAGTTCAGTACCTTCTTCCATAATGGTTAAGTCTGCTGAGAATAAAGTGTCAAATACATAATCAAATCCTAGTTTTTTAAGCCCTTGAACTAATTGAGCTGAGCTATAATAACCTGGTTCCTTTGCAAACTCCTCGGAAATGGCAACTCGAACTGCTGGAGCTGTAGATGCTACCATAATATAATCCTTCTCTTTGCCCATAAAAGCACTAGCGTGTTTCTTTTGCATTAACAAATCAGCCACCTCTTCGAGCTGTGCCTTAATAGTAATGGCTCCAACTGGGCAAATCTGACTACATTGACCACATGAAATGCATGGAGATCTTCCTTCAGTGAAGTTACTAGCCTCACTCAAAATCAAGTTCAATTGTTGTACTTGTTCATTGTGGCCTCTGCCAGACATGGAGAGAGCTTCACGTTCTTGGATAAAGTTACAAGTTCTAATACATCTTGTACATCTAATGCACTTATCAGGATCTATTTGAATTGGTCCTTCAGTTATATAGTCTGGAGTACCAATATTGGCCACTTTCTTGAACTCGTCAGAAGTGTCGGTATAAAAATCTCGCAAGGATGGAGGAAGATCCTTCTTTGAAACGTGATACTTTTCAAGCAAGTTTTGAAATTCACACATGTTGTTTGCAGAGCATGAAGGACAATCCAAATTGTGATGAGAGAGCATAAATTTCAATACTGATTTAGCATTATCATAGGTTTTTTGAGTTTGAGTCCAATAGCATCCGCCTTCCTTCACCTTATTCACGCAAGAAGGAACAAGCTTTGTTTGATTGTCTGTTTGAGGATACATGTGACGACCGGTTTGTCTTATTTGATCCTCAATGTCATGTGGATTAATTTCTTCCTCCACAAGACAAATTCTACAGTTAGCTGGTGAGTGTTCCTTCAAACGAGGATGATAACACAAAGTTGGGATTTCAACTTTAGCCTTTTCATCGATAACGCCGTTAGTTTTAGAAATCATGTCGTTGAAGAATAATTGAGCCTCCAAAATTGTACTTCCTTTGGGAACTCTGATTGGAAAACCATTGAGGAAAATGTTGACCATTTCTAAAGAGAATACAATTTGAAATACATCGTGATGATTGTACAATCATTCAAAATTTTGGAAAAGAGAGAATTAAAACAAGAAAGTGGATATATCAGCTGTTGTTGTGATGTCCGCACTTACCAGAATTTGCACATACTTGAGTATTGGATGTATACTCTCCAAAACTGACTGAGTGAGTAGGTTTATCAGGATGATCACCCGATGACGATTGTTTTCCGGAACAAGAACCATTTCCACCACATCCACCACCTCCATTACAGGCATAGTGTCTAGTGCTGTTTTGCAACAGGGCCTTTTGTTTTTCAATCAAAGAAAGAGAAGGAGAGGATAGCCGAGCTCCGGAGGATGATAAAATTCGGCAACCATTCTTTCCGCTCTGCTGTATCCACCTCGTAGTCGTTCTCAATGGTAATTTCATCTCTTGTGTTTGATCGCGAACTATGTTGTTGTAGTTTTTTTGTTGTATTGAATACAATTTGGTAATTTTTAAAGACAAAGCTCACCACAGGCCCTAATAAGGAAAAACCAATCTTTCGTTCATTGTAAATATTGTGTGTCAAAAACAATTTGAATCATCATTGACAAATAACAATTTAAATCAAATTGAATCACCAAAAAGATAAATTAAAAGAAAAAAATGTAATGATGAGCAAAAGATAATTTTTTGAAAAACACTAGGAAACAAAATTCTGATTCTTTTTTCTAAAGGAGAGGTTATTGATTTAAAAACGAGTCTCACAAGAGGATTAATTATATTTTCGTTTTCATTGTGGCGTATGATACAAAATTTTGGCTTTCTACAAAATTATTTTGTGCAATGGTTGTGCGGGATCAAAACTTTTAGTGCTTCTTTGCAGGAGGAGAAACCTTCTTGTGGGAAACCTTTTTAGAATCATGAATGGTATCATTGTTGTCCTCTTGAACCTTGCTACAAACGGTCTCGAATTTAGCACATTTGGTAATAGAAGCTTTAGCATGACACACTTGCTTTCCACCCTCAAGAGCATACTTGCAACAGACTCTTTGACCTTCGGATTTCTTGACACAAGTCTTTGTATGTCTCTTCTTGACGCAACGTTTTGGAATATTTTCATATTGAGTACAGAATGGAGTGGACTTGTAAGCAGCACAATAATACAAGGTCTTTCTCTTGAGGCAGACACGGACCTTTCTATATTCATCACATTGCTTTTCCTTCTTCCATCTGATACAATACTTGATCTTCTTCTTGTTCTTACATGGTTGTGGATTGTATGTGTCAGGCTTTGGAACGTAGCTATCACCTGAAACTGGTTGAGCACAATATTGAATGTAACCAGTCTTCTTACAGAATTTAACATTGTCATATCTATCACAGAGGCTTCTCTTGGCGAATTCTGAACAAATCTTGTGGCATTTCTTGTAACAGACCTTTTTGAAAACCTTTGGTGGAGCATATGGATCTGGTTTACCCTTTGGAACGTTTACAGCATTGTGTGGAACATACAAATCTTGAGCCTTGACTTCAACGTACTTGCATTCCTTTCTACATTTGTTGCGATGTCTGACACAATAAGAGTCTACCTTATAATGAGCACATCTCTTCTTATGGTAGCATTGCAACTTGGGAATGTAAGAATACAAATCACATCTTGCGTATGGATCTGGCTTCTTGTTGGCATAATTGTCGACACAAATTTCACGGAATGCCCATGCACTGCACACGCCATTGTATCCCTTCTTCTTGCAACTCTTTCTAAAGTCTTCCTTGGAACAAACAGTGAGTTTCTCAGTACGGGCACATTCAGGTCTCGTACCGTGAGCCACACAGATGGTGCTTGGACCTTCCCATTTCAAACATTTCTCATCACGCTTGTATTCAACACAATGTCCTTTACCAATGGTCTTGTATTGAACGCAACGTTTGGTCGTGCCTTCCCAACCGTACGTTGAGCATTTGCCCTTAATGGAATCGTATTGAATACACTTCTTGTAACAATACTTCTTGTGATCTCCATAAGAATCCACATGTTTTGGTTTTGGAGTTGGTGGTTTTTTGACCACTGGATGCGCTTGAGTGACCGCAATGCAAAGCAATAATGCAAAGCATGCGCAAACGGCTGCTGATATGAAGAAATTCTTGCGGCTTTTCATAACAATAGTGATGGATTTTTAAAACTGATGATAAATTCGTGATAGAGACTTGAAATGAAATATTTATTCATTAAGTTTTGAATTTGTATCAGTTCATCAACTGTTTCGACATAGTGGGATGTTGGTTATTTTTTGAAATGACATTTGTGGTCCGACACTGAAAATAACTCGAGAGTTGCAGAAAATTTACATTTTTATATTGACCAACATTGCTAAGAAGGAGAAGCAATAGATGTTGTCATTCACAATGGAAAACATAACTACTCTGTGATTCTTTTCTGTAAACTACGTTGACTAGATCGTTATGTCCAAATCCAACACCAGAGCAGTGGAATCAATTAATTTATCCTTTTGTACGACTTTTTGAGAAAGATGTTGTAGAAGTGCTTCATCCAATTGGTGCAAGAAATAAGTATCTGCTTCAAACGTATTTTTTCTGTAGAGGAACGTATTGTCCAACACCTCTCTGTTGAACAGGCTCTGACAAATGATGGAGTTAGCTGCAGGATCGCAACTTTCATTCAACACTATATCTAGTAACAGGACGTAAGGTCAATAACAAACTTCTTCATTTTGTAACTTACCTTTGCCTCTTCCAACCTGCATTCCTGTAGTTTGATTTGTCAATGTTGGGGGTATGGAAGAGAAATTTCCTGGTTGAGACTCAGTTTCATCTTCATCCTTTTTCTTCTTTGTTGGAGTGACGTTGTCTTTCTTTCCTGGTGGTCTTCCTCTCCGTTTTTTTGAGTTTCCATCATCATTAACAGTCATTCCAGAGGCTTTCAAAGTTTCATCCTTGAAAGTTTTTGTTTGTTTTCTGCTCATCGTAGTGTTTTGTGCATTGTCTTTTTGAACTTGTTGTTTCTTGTCCTGTTTCTGTTTTGAACTTCTCTTACTTTTTTGTTTACCTTGCTGAACTTCCTCTGTCTTTCCTTCATTGGTTTTTTGTGGAGTTTTATATGGAACAGGTGTGATCAGAGATGAATGTGGACTTGTCAGTTCAGATGCATTATGAACAATTGAACCTCTTTCAAATCCTTGGTCTGGAAGCTCCATGTCGGGAGGTGGTGGGGGAGCTTGAGGATTCTTTACGAACGAAGCTGTTGCTGGAACGGATGTGTTGATGAAAAATATGGACGAGCTTCCACTGCTCAGAGCAATGGCACTCTCACTCACAATATTGGTAAATTCCAAGAATGCTTTGGCGTCTTCATCAATTTTTGGCTTCGGAGATGAATGTCGGAACATGCTTGAAGAATCTTGCTTATGTTGCTCAACATCGGAACCAGAGGCATCTTCCTCTCCTTGAGGAGAGGTTGTCGTGGCACCCTCATCAAGCCTTAGCTCGTCTTCGGTGTCAGAGTCTGTCATTTCCTGATCACGGGTATGTTGTGTTTTGTCGTGTTTTGCCATTTTTTAGTTTTAATTTCAAACGATTAAGGCTCTCATGATTTTCCAACCATCATCTTTTCAATGGGTCCAATTAAATGAAACTATTCATGTTTACCTCGTCTTCACATCCATTCTCTTTTCCAATTTTCTTGCTTGTATTGGATCTGGTAAATGACTTGAAAAGGAAAATTTGGAGCATCGACCTAACTAAGCTTCTTTGCGGGAAGACAGCTAACACCCACTCAAAAAAAGATTTAATTGCTCTTCACCTCGGTTAATGCTATAATTTGTAAATACTTAATTTTGTATCAACAGAACAAACAATCATGATCAGAAAATATTTCTCGGATTTAAACACATCTCTATGGCGGCGCATCCGACGTTGAAGCGCACTAAAAACCTGTCAGATATTCGTCAAGTCAAAAATGAACATGAAAGCACAAAATAAATTTATTCGTTAGCTGTCATGCAGCAGAAGAGGTAATAGTACTGGTTTAGGGTTGCAAGGTATCTGTCTTCCACAAGCTGTTCGTTGGAAGAGGTACGATAAATTCTCGTGGGATTTCCGTTCCCTCCAAACCTCATAGTATGAGCGAACATATCTTTGCCATACTTGTTCAGTCGTTCATGCACTGTCATGGCAAATGGGTACAATGTTCTGTAAATAAATAAATACATGATCACATGTTCTTGGAGAATGTGTAAATAATAAGGCATTTTCCAATACGTGCCTATTGTGTCTCCAATAACAGGGACAATGACAGAAATATAATGGTCAATTTTCTTTGCAACGTTGTGTAAATCATTGTCTGAGCAAAATGTTGGTTGTACCAATAATTTAACGAGTTCAGATCCTGCTTGAAATATTCTTGTCACCTTTCCAATCCAAACGTATGCAAGAGTAGAGAGTTGTTGATTACTTGCGTGCTTTTCCATGATTTGAGTGATATCTTCAATAATTTTGTTGCCATATGTTTCCCATACATCGTCTCCCATTAAATTAATTTTGTCATTTTGGCCATAATATCCTTTGTCCTTGTAGTATTGTTTCAACTCTTTTTGACATTGCTTTGAAATTTTCAATGCAGCATGCAATGCAATCTGTAAATGATTTTCTCCCAATCTCATGAATTGGTGCAAAATGTCAGGAATTCTTCGTAAAATGGAAATATTGGCGAAAATAATATCACCTAAACCAGGGTGTCGGTGTCCCTTGTCAGTAAAAAGTTCAGTGAAACAATCCCAGGTTTCAATTTGGATTTTGCCTTCAATTGTCTCTCGTAATGATTTTCGTGTGTTTTCTTTGGACTGAAACAACATTTTCAGTATTTCTTGAGCTCGATTATTGTTTTTCCACTTGAGCGAAAACAAGAATTGTTTGTGTGTTTCATAATCAATAGGGCATACAAAACATATTCTATTCTTATCATCCGTTTGCAATGCAAGCATGTTTTTTAAATCTCCACCCATTGCTACATTAAATTGCAACCGAATAATAATTTTCTCTGAGGTACAGGTTTTCACAAAATTTTTCAAAAACGAATCTTTCTGAAATAGAGCAATTGGTAATTCAAATATAAACCGATGGCTTTCAAATTTTGCAATCAATGATTCAATTGGCTTGAATGAGCTCAATAATGTACAATGATTGTCGCTGTTTTTAGGTAACGCTGCCAATAATTTGTAATTACTATGATGTTGTGCAGCATCGCAAATAACAAGCCCTAAAAAGCAAAGTATTTCATTCACTTTCCTACTTAATTTATGGGCATCAGTGGACACTCTTGCCATTGAATAAACTTTAAATTCTCCTTTTTTGTTAAATCCAAATTTTCGGCTTCTGAATCCAGAAATCGGAGCATGTTCCAACCATTTTCCTGTCGAGCGTATCACTTCTATTACTTTTGTATTTGTTAATAATTTTGAAAAAGACTGAATTGGATCAATCGCAAAGCCTTTGATATCGTTGTTGCTTTTGATGATGATCATCTCTTTTGCTATTTCATCCTTAATCCCTTTCCGATATTTCGAAATGGTTCGGTCACTGAATGGAATGTATTTTGTTTCATACAACTTTTTAATTTGTTTTTTGCTTAAACCAGTGTTGATGATATTACGTTCAACTTCTTCAATGGACAATCGATTATGTTTCTTTTCGACCATGTTGTTGTTTTCGTCAAGTGTTATGATTCGGAATTTAGTGTACCGCATTGTTGGGTGTATTGGATCAGAAAGCGTTAACGAGATATTTAATTCTGCATTAGTTTGATTGATGTAATTGAATTCCTGTAATTGCTTTGTAATTGATGAAATGATGGAGGACCATAATTGAGAACAAGCTGTTGTTTTACTAGCTTCAGCTAAAGCGAATAATGGTGTACGTTTTTTCTGAGCTAAATCCAGTCCTAGGACCTCTATCTTTCGTTTCAGTTTGTCTGTTGTTGCTTCAGTCAGCACTACTTGTTGCTTCGGTTTCCCTCTGCCCTTGTTGAACCAATCAGGAAGAGACTCACTCATTTTATTTTTGATTCCTTGTGATCAGCTGACGTGGGATTGACGAATATCTGACAGGTTTCTAGTACCAATTGCGCCGCCATAGCAACACATCATTAATTTTGGGTCGATCCTTGATCACAACAACGTCAACCAATCCTTCACAAAAATACTATTCATTCGATCGACGAGTAGTAGAGCCTTCGGCTGATGATACTGCTCATGAGAAGCTTACATACAATCCACAAGAAGAGGCCAAACAAGCCAAGCAGGACATGTCTGGCGAAAGCGAACCTCAGAAAGTGCCTCCAGAAGCTGGTATCGATGAAGAAACTTTAAAGCAAGCGTTGAGGTATGAACATGAGCATCCATCGCATAAATCTCACAAGCATCGAAGAGATGAAAAATGGGCCACACAACAATCTGCAAAAGATATCAGTATTTCGGAAGAGTAGAAGCGACTGTATAGGAACCAGGGTTTGCTACTCAGTGAAGCATTGTTATTCTCATATTAAGGAAATGAAACCACGTATCAATTAAATGTTGGACAAATCCATAACCACCAAATTTGAACTCTGCAAAGTTTACGACGTTCATTGATACTGTCTTTTCTGATATCTGTTAGCCAATTTCATCCACTGCTTTTGAAGTACAATCATCATCGCTATTCCACCATGGTGGAGCACAAGTTCATCTGGTCTCCATCTCTTCATGTGTTTTCATCTTCTCGACTCATCTCCCAAGTTTACAGTAAACTTCAAAAAAAAATCCTCTGAATTCAAGACAAGTTCAAAATGTTTCCCTATCAACCTCATCAAGGCGTGGCTCAGCCATATAGCTCACCTCAAGATATGTCCTACGCTTATCAAGGCTTATCTCATCATGAGCAGCAACATCAACAGCACGTCCTGATGATGCAGCAACAACAACAATTAGCTCCGGGCCAAGTTGTTGTGGTTCAAACAACCACCACTACTTATCATCAGCAACCTGTGTTTCACTCAATGCAATACGGAGGCATGTATTCTGATCAGTACTCCATGATGACCATGAACCAAAATTATGAACCTCCTCAATCTTTGGATCAGTTGCCTTTCTTTAGCTCAATTTCGGTGGAGGACAAAAAGACAGATGTTGCTCCAGTGTTGTTTAACTTTGACAATCTCGTAGTTGACGCCCTTGTTCCCAATTATTTACCAGCTTATTGTGTTGAACAGCAGAATGATGAAATTATTAACAACAATGTGGTCAATAACTCGAGTTTCAACACAAACACAAATGTTTCAACTGTTGTCAATAATGTTTCAACAACCAATGTTCAAAACAACACAGTGAATAACAATCAAGTGAATACAAATGTTACTCCTGTTGTCACTCCTATTTCAACCTCGACCAGGCCAACTTCTCCAAGTACAACCACTACAAAACAAACCATCACCAACGTTATTGAGAAAAATACTAACCTTACCATCAATAACACTAACAACGTCACAAACCAAGTTACCAATGTTACGAATGTCACAAGCAAGGTGGTTCCAAGCAGTCCAATAGTCTCATGCATCACAACAAACACTGATAAAAACGTTTCAATCAAAGATGTCAAGAAGGAGGACAAAGTCGTAAAGAACACGACTGTTCTTATTACCAACAATAACACGTCTGTTGAAAATAAGGAAGTGAACAAACAGGTAATCGTTAATGAACAAAAACCAGTAATTTCTTCAACAACCACAACTAAGGCTATTGAAACCAATACCGTGTCAATCAATAACAATTGCCCAACAACTACAACCACTACAACTCAAACTACAACCTCTGCTGTCTCAACTCCAACGAAGGAAATCAAGAATACCATTTCTCAAAAAACCGAGGTTAATTCAAGCAACATTAAGACCTCAGTTTCAGAGACCAACATTAACAACAACTCTACTACCAACAAATCAGCCACTGTTTCATCCTCTTCAACTACAACGTCAAACATCTGTAATAGTACTACAACCAATATGGTCAACAACGTTACAAATGTGGTAAATAACGTGGTAAATAATACGGTGGTGAATAATAAGTTGGACGAAAGATCTGCTGTGCTTAATAATACAAATTCTCAAACCAACGAAACAGCATCGAACACCAAGCAAGAAGTAACAACCAATACTGTAAACATCAAGAACATTCATATCACCAATAACATTAACAACACAACCAACGACACAGTAGTGAATAATGTTACCAACACCGTTGTAAATAATATCACAAGAACACCAGACTCCACTACCAACACAACAAATACTACTGGCACATGTAACATCTCCAACAAAAACGAAGCCAATACTACCAAAAACACTTGTGTTAATAGCGACAGTTCCAAATGTGTGACAGTTCAACAAACGGAATGTCCCAAACCACAAAGAAAATGGGTGATCGAGACCACCATTGAGAATTTCAAAAGTAATTTCTCTCATCTATCGGGTGTTTCTCCGCTATATCTATCAACACTTACAACCCTTGAGAAATATCAAACCACACTCAGAAAAACTTTGGAGATGGCAACCGGGGAGAATGTTGAAAAATTCACAGCTCTTGCTATTCAATGCGATACAGAGTTTGAAAAGAGTATTGCATGGTTGGAAAGAACTATTGTAATGCTGGAAAGGGAAAAGATTGCTTTGATGAACTGGACAGAAAACAAGAGTCTGCCAAACTTTTTGAACATGACCGTAGAACAATTGATCGAGCAATGTAAAAAACTTCCATCTCATCCAAAATTTGATGAATCAGTTAAAACCTTAATTGATTACTTCCAAAGATACGGAAAACTAGTTCAATATCTGGTCCTTCTGAGATACTATTACACTTCTATTCACAAGAAATACGATCCTCCAAAAATAGTTGTGTCTAGAACGGAAAAATGTGGGGTTTCAAAGATGTACAATGATAATGACTTTGATCATACTTGGGATGCTTTAAAATCCACAGTTTCATTTTGGTTGCGACCATGTCAGTTCAGTGACAAACCTGTCCTATACGAAAATGATAGTATTGATGTGAAACGCATTCGCAAAGGCTTCATTAACAACGCCTATTTCATTTCAGCAGTACACGCAGTTGGCCAGAAGTGTCCAGAAGCTGTTAAGCGTAGATTTGTTGAAATAGATTTCGTTAGTGGGCGTCACACAGTGAAACTATTCAAGGACCAAAATCATGAGAAGTTTGTCACAATTGATGACAGCTTCCCAATTGAATACTTGGGAAAGCCAATTGCAACAAGTTCTTCTTGTCAAAATGAGTTTTGGCCTCATATTTTAGAGAAAGCCTACGCTAAATTGCTTGGAGGATATCATATGTACTGCCATGGAGGAAGCCCAAGCAATGTTTTGCAATCTGTTTTTGGTTGTTCTGAGTCTCTCAAGCTGAACCTTGGTAAGAGTTCTACTGTAAACGAAATTTGGACCAAATTGCAACAAGAGCAGTCCAAAGGAAGCATCATGCTGGTTTACACCAATTCTGGATACAATGAAAATACGGAAAACGATTGCCATGCCTATGTGGTTCAACAAATTGTCGAAATTAAGGATAACTCCAATGTTGTGCACAAGTTGATCAAGCTTTTTAACCCATGGGGATTAGCTTACGCTTCGAACAGTGGCGGAGAAGCAGCTCTAGACAAGGCTTATGCGTTGATGGAGTGGAAAGGCCGTTACAGTGATGGTGATTCAAATTGGAATGACTATTTGATCAAGAACCTTAATATCGAAAGCAAGAATGACGGAGTTTTTTGGATGTGTTGTGAAGATTTTTGTTCTCACTGGTCACACCTGATTGCTGCTCAATTACCTGCCCAAGAGTAGAAATAACACGTCAGCAATCTTGATACGGGGAGATTGCACCCAAGCTGGACTTGATTCTCAGGAGCTAAGTATTTTGCTAAAAATAGGTAATCTCTCTCAAATTAAAATCTCACTTCTTCGTATTGAGGAGTTGCTTCAACGACTGCTCTGGACGTTTGGTGGTGCTGGCAAATCGGAAGTATTTCAATTAGCAACCATATTGCAAGGTTCACCAATTAAATTCCCTAAGTCTGTTGAATTCTCTCACAAAGATTGAAATTTTGCATCGTCCATACAACACACCAATTAATTTTTCAAATAATCTTCTGTATTCTTCTAACAGCAACCAACATTCTTCCGAATTTCTTCTCCTTGTAAAAAACTCCTATCAACTGACAACCACACTAGAATTGTAACTCTATTACATCAAAAAACAAACTCATCAACAACATGCCAGCCATTCTCTCTAAACCATCGTCCTCTCCTTTGGTCCCCACTTCTTCCTTCCCCAATTTTCTTCATGAATGCTATGATTTTGCATTTAAGAAACATTACAAAGCGACGAAATATTCTCTGATTGCATTAGCCTTGTCGCTCTCAGCATTGGTATTCGGAAGTGGATTCAAACTCTACAGTACGATCAAACAATCCAGAAAACGATCACTCTCCTCACTTCATTCAACTGCTGTGGCGCATGATTCCAAACCATCTGCAGAAAAACCGAAACAAGACTCGCCTACTTCTGCTTCTTCTTTCGTTACATCTTTTGTAACCAAAGTTTACAAATTGTGTGTGATTGCCTTTACAAAGAAACCCTCCAATCTTCAAAAAGATGAATTCTCTGGAAAGGTATTGGCCATGTCTGCCTCGCTCGTCGCACTAATAATTATTCAATCTTTGGTCACTAGAAAAGCAAATTTGGTGAGTGGCGACATGATGGAGTATTTGATCGCTCAAAAGAAGAGTCACTTCTTTTACAGTGTTGCAAAATTCTCATTATTCCTCGTCATTCAATCCATGATTGGACCTTCTGTGAAATATCTTGTGGAATTAATTGCATTATATATGAGAAGAAATTTAACCATGCATGTGCATGACAAGTACTTTTCAAATATGGCGTATTATAAGGTCAATAATTTGGATAAACGTGTTGGTGCAGCAGACCAAAGAATTACTCAAGATATTGATGTGTTTTGTAATCGATTGGCTGAATTATTCACAGACATGTTACATCCAACATTTGAATTAATCTTGTACTCGATTGAATTGGTACGATTACTTGGACCCTATGCCCTCATGAGTGTGGTCTTGTATTTGAGTTTTGCAATTTTCGTCTTGTCCAAAGTTTCTCCAAATTTCACAAAAATCAGTGCACAAGTTCAGAACATGGAAGGCAATTTTAGAGCCATGCATAACCGAGCGAGTGTCTTTTCAGAGTTGATAGCATTCTATGGAGGAGAGAAAACTGAGAGAACTAAGATTGAAAACTATTTTGAAAAGTTAACCGAGTATTCAAGCTATGTCATTGGTCGAAACTTTTCCTTTGGTGTTGTGAATGATTTTTTCACCAAATATTTCCCTCACAGTTTCACAACACTCATCATTGGAATGCCTGTATTCTTTGGTCGTCTCAGATTTTTGAAAGGAGATGCTCTGATGGGTAAATTGAGATATATTATTGCAGTCATTACTTTGGAATTCTATGCATTGGGAAATGTCATTGAACTGTTTAGAAAATTATTGAGATTGGGTGGAATGGCTCAACGAGTGGCAACATTATACGCTGTTTTGAATGAAATTAAGCATGGTAATTCCAAGAATATTAACTTTCAGAAACATCATGAAGGAGAAATTGTTGAAGCAGATGAAATTCGTTTTGACAATGTCATTATCAAGACTCCGGATAATATCACACTCGCACGTAATTTGTCATTCCATGTTGGAAAGAATGAGCATATTGTCATTTCTGGATCGTAAGTATCAGCCATATTTGTGAATCATATTCATGTTTTTCATTTCACACATGAAATGTATTCCAATCATCAAACAATTCAATCTTACAGAAATGGAAGTGGTAAATCTTCACTGTTCAGAGTACTTGGTGCCTTGTGGCCTCTTCACAGTGGAATTATTTACAAACCACAAGCCAATGGTTCGCATGCAAGAGGTCTCCACAATGACATTTTCTATCTTCCTCAAAAACCCTATAATATCAAAGGGTCTTTACGAAGTCAAATTATATATCCAGACTCGACTCTCAAAGAAGGATGGACAGATGGAAAATTGGAAGAATTACTCAATGATTTTGGAATTGGTTATCTCTGTAAAAGAAGTTCCAAAGGATTTGATTATGTCCATGATTGGGATTCCTTGTCACGTGGTGAACAACAAAAACTTGCCATGGTACGATTGTTTTATCACAAACCTCGATATGCAATTTTGGATGAATGTACTTCGTGTATCACTGCAGATGATGAAAATCGTCTCTATCGAAAATGTACCTCTCATGAAATTACTTGTATTACTATTTCACATCGACCAGCTCTCGAGAAGTATCATACACAACGATTGGTATTTAATGGAAAAGGAGGATGGGTATGGCAACAGATTAAACATGGAGGTGAGAGTGGTGTCGATGAAGAATCTTCGTCATCAGAAATTACAGAACCAATCTATGAGTTGAAAGGAATGGATTTATCCATTCGTGATGATATTAAGGATGAATAATTCAAGAGTTGAAATTAATGAGTATCATTTCAGAATCAAGTAGTGTGACAACAATTTGACACATATATTCCATGAATAGTACATACCAACAAGACAAGATAAACAAATATTCTTCTAAATTCATTTCAATATTACAACAACCTCTGAGCATACTCTTCATGAATGAATGAATACATATGCATAATATTAATATTTCAAAGCATGTTCCTTTAACTCTGGAAAAACTGCAAATACTTTGGCTAAAATATAATCTCCATATCGAATGGGAGGCCATTTCTTCTTATCCTCTTCCTCAATCGCCAATTCTTCCAAAGGAGTGACAATGGTCTCAAAATTTGGATCAAAAAAGAATGGAGCACTCAATCGATCTTCTCTACTCGGATTACGAACTCGGTGTGGAACTGCTTTATATCGTCCACAGGTCCAACGTTCGAGCATGTCTCCAATATTCACTACAAATGTATTTTCAATAGGTGGTGCCTTGATCCAAGTTCCAGTGGATTTATCTTCTACTTCAAGACCACCGACATGATCTTGTTTGAGAATGGTCAAACAACCATAATCTTGATGTTTACCCACTCCGAATCGTTCTTCACCATTTTCAAATTTTGCTTCAGGATCACTTGGATCTGTATATCAGAGTTCATGGTTTGTTAGCAATAATGTATTATGGAAAAGGATTAAGGTCGATGCACATGTATACTTGTTTCACACACACTCATGAATTTAACTTACAATGGAATAATCGGAATGGAATGAATGGCTCAGAAGTAAATTTTTCTCTAAAGAATGAATCACCTAATCCTAAACTTTCACCAATCGCTCTAAAGTCCATTTGCAGAAATTACGTGAGAAAAAATCATTGAAAAACACTTACGACATGATGACATGGCCTAATTCAGTCAATGCATCCAAATATTTCAAAACTGTTGATTTAAATTCAGGAAAATCAGTCTCGTCTGGCCATTGATTTAAACCATGCATTGGCAAGCCCTTTTGTACAGCAGGATGATTGTCATCCAACTCGGCACTAAAATAATACCCTTCTTTCCAATCCTTCTTGCCATAAGTGAGTTCTGTAAAACAGGATTCAATGATTTGATTTCCATTTTTGGCGAATTGTAAATGTGTGAAAAAATCCAAGTTCCAAATTTCACACATGAACACACATTTTCATCATGAATTGAATTACAGAAAAAAACTGTCCCATGACTACAATTGCTCGCCGCATAATGACCTACCTCCACCCAATTCAAAAAATCCTCGATATACCCTACTGTTTTTCATGTGAAATCTATTTTTATATTCCAAAGGTTTCGCAAAAAACTCTCTTCCTTGTTTCATCAAAGCATGGACCAATTCCGGATCCACACCTCCATAATTTGCAAGATAGAAAAATCCATAACGTTCACATGCTTGACCAATTTCCTTCACTACTTGTTGATACGATTCATCTTTTGAATTTTTTAAAAGTGGAGAAATGTCAATGACTGGAAGTGTGATTGGTTGCTGAGAGGAGGTGTCCGTGGTGACAATGTGGCGTGTTTGGGACATTTTTTATGAAAATAAATTACAGAGATGCGAAAGGACATTTGAAATTTTGGAAATTTCCAGACTTGGTTTCTATGGAGTTTATTAAAGTTCAAAGAAAATATTCTTAATCTTGTTGTTTTCAATTAGTTTGTGCTTAGCTTCCAATGAATCAAATTCTACGTAGATGGTATCCAAAGAGTTGCATTGAGATAGTTTTTTAACATAATGCAATGCAATGGCATGTGAACGAACAAGTCCAAGATGAATTTCTCTTAATTTTGGAAGTTTGTGAATTTGATCTAACATGTTCATCTCACCAAATGTTCTAATTCTTAAATTAAGAGTATGTAAATTGGAGGTCTGAGATGAAAAGTGAGCACACAAATGATTAATACCTTTCACTGTCACACTTGTTTTTTCTAATGTTAATTCTTCTAAATATGGGTGGGTTTGTTCTGAAAGTAATTGAATAACATTGTCATCGACATTATGGTTACAATCCAATCTCAAAATTCTTAATTGTCTGCATGAGTTGATGATTTGTTTGTAATCCTCTGTAGAGACAGGAACCACAGGATAATAAACAGGTTGGAATGCAGTGACTGGTCCTTCAGATTTCAAAATTTGAGTATATGGGAACGAAGTTTTGGATAAATCTAAAACTTGCAATTGGAATGCAAGCATTGAGTTACCAATCGATGACAAGTTAATACTATCCGTGGTACCTCTAATCATTAAATTAGTGATAGAGTGTTGGCTCTTTGCTAAAACTGCTACATTTTGTGAAGTAATGGTTCTACAATGATTAATCATCAATGTGGTAATGCACTTGTTCTTTGTAAACGCTTCCAAGAATCCATCGTTGACATTATGTAAATTAATCAATTCCAAGCAGTTCAATGCGTTGGCATTGATTTCCACTAATCCATACAATCCATTTTGAATTGATTGACAATTTTGAAGCACTAATTTGTTAATCGTTGGGTGGCCATAAAGTTGCTTCAAGTTCTGATCATTGCAAACTTCGCAGCTCGAAATGACCAAATGTTTTAAGGTATTATTTGCAGCAATGGCCTTAAATGTTGACTCATCGAAATTCACACCAGGAACATCGAGCATGGTCAAATGTGGCAGGACACCTTTAGCCAACAATTGATTGGTAGCTTTTGGATCCCATTTACCCATTCTGAAAGTAATGCTTTGCAAGTTCTTACAATGTTGTACAACTTCTGTGAGTCCACTCTCGTTAAAAACTCGAGATGGAGGAATTTGTGACAAGTTCACATCCTTTTGTACCTTAGTATCTAAAAATACAGTTCCAGAGACAGCCAAATCCACAAGGTTTTTGCACTTTTTAGCAAGTAATGAACATGTTTCATTACTAAAGTTTTCAAAATAGTCCATTGTTTTCCAAGGAAGTTGTCCATCAAATGTTCCTTCTCTCACTTGTTGTGGTAATAGTCTCCAATCAATGCAACTTCTGTGAATATCTTGCACACTCTTGAAAAATAAATCTCTTTGCATGAATTGTTCAATTCCATAAGTTGGAACACGCGAAAGTGAGACTAAATGTGGAACCGTACTCAACAAATCAATGACAATATGTTGCTCCGAGTTGTGACTCATGGTTGACAAGGAAAGTGTTGGAAATACAAGTCCAACATCTCTCTTCTTTTCTGAAGTGCCATGATCTTTCTTTGGATCTTTGGAAGTACTTTGTGTGATGGACGCGTTGGTATTAGTCTTCTTTGCACCATATAAATTCTTAATGAGAGATGAAATGAAAACCATTTTTCTCAATTGATACAAGTACATTTGAACTTCTTCAATAGAATTAATGTCAAGGTCGGATTGGAAATCATTGTCTCTCATACCCTGAACTGCATGATGATATTCGTCATAGTATTCAGCATTGTGACCTGATGTAGGAGTAAATGTTGTTGGTGAAGAGAAGAGAGATGATTTTGGGCTATCTGTAGCTACTGATTGAAACTTTTGAACAGAAAGAGGAGATTGAAGTAAATTAGAACTTGATCCAGATCGAGTAGCTGGAATACTACCAGTAGAGGGAGATCTAGAAACTGGAGAAAATGTACGACCTTGTTGTTGCTCAGCTCTTCTTTGTGAATTCATAGATGCAATCATGGCTTTCAAACTCTTTCCATAAATGTCCAATCGATTCACAATTCCTTGTTCTTTGAACAATCTCATTTGATAATCAAAAGGTGTGTCAATATTAACCAAGTTCACTAATGTTTGATCCATATGTTTGGTTGTCAAAATGTGACACTTTTGATCTGTTGTGACAGGTCTTTCAAATAAATAATCAAATTCAGACTTTTCTCTCAAATGTTCGGCATTGTAAATTGATTCAATACTCAAATCTTTCTTTGCACTGGGAATCAACAAATCAGGTAAATAATTGGAAGGATAAATCATGTAGTGATCCATCAATTGTCCAGCATTTTGTAATGGTTGAATTCCACCACTCAAAGCAGAATATTCATTATGCTTGTATACAGGTTGACCACAAATCATATCCGTTGGCAACTGACAGGCAATGGGCAATACTACATTTCTAAACACTGAAAAATCATAAAACTGTAGCACATGTCTCACACATTTCAAATCCAATTTTTTCAAATGTTCTGACAAGGCAAGATCTGCACGTGTCAAATGTAAATGATGAAGTGTGAAATTTTGATCCTGTAATCGAGAGAACAATAAACCAAGTTTGTTTGCTCTTGGAGGTGGAGGAGGAGTTGAATTTGTTGTAGTTGATACTGCAGAGGAAGGAGAGGAGGAATTTGATGATGTATTTGAAGTTGTTGTTGTTGGTGTTGTTGTAGGAGAAGATTGATGATTATTATTATTGGAATTATTCATGAGATTGGCGGTTGAGAGAGTTCGGGTACCTCTTGGAGGAAGAGGAGGAGGTTGATCAGAGTTGTTGTTGGCAATGACCATCTTTTGTTCACTGGTGGGACAAACGATGATAATCAGATGATGATGAAACAAGTGTAAAATTTTTTTAAAAGTGTTGATGACACTTGACTGGTTTGGAAATTTTCACAGATCATCCATTTGAAAGTTGTTGAAAGTAGCGCACACTCAATAACCACTCAATTTATCTAATCACTTGAATTCGATGATTTCCACAATCCACAACAAATAAATCACCAGTTGAAAAATCCAAAGCTAATCCAACAGGATAATTAAATTCAATGGTTGACGAGGAAGATGAAACATCCAACTCATGACCTTCATTATTGATGGTACAAGCGCTGGCCAAAATTCTTCTTGAAGGTATTTCTTCATAAATGTATCGATTCGTTCCAATAACATCCTTAAATGTACTATGCTTTGCTATCGAATAATTTGGATGTGAAGTGGTGGTCGTACTGGTACTGTGTGAAAAGGATAATTTGGGTTTTGAGAATATTTTCACAGCATGATTGCCACTATCTGAAACAATTAAATGATTACCATCGATTAAAACATGATATGGATTTTTGAGGAAGGATTGAGTGAGAGAGAGTTGAGAGGATGAAAGAGTTTTCACGTTTGAAATGGCATCTCCAATGTAATTTCCTTCGTTGTCAAACAATTTCACAGTATGACTTTTAGAATCAGACACATAAATAAATGTGTACAATTGAGAGGGAGATTCTGAAAGCATATTGGGTGTCTCTACGGTTGTGTGTGATGGATTAGTGGATATTTCATCAATATGGACATTGGATGAATGATGATAAACATAATCAATGGCAATTCCGAATGGCCCATTCAATTGAGTAGTTGTCTCAGATGAAGTGGAAGAGATGACATCCATAACTCGAAGATGTTGACCAAAACTCGAAATAAATTCTCCATTGTGTAAATGAAAAATTTGAATTCGATTATTTCCATAATCAGTCACGTACAATCTTCCAGTACTCTTGTCGATACACATTCCCGTAGGTCTATCAAAATAACCATTCTCTGTACCGAAACCTTTTCCAATTTTTTGTAATAATTTTCCAGAATCGATATCAAATCGTTTCACAACATGTTCCAAACAATCCGAAACTAGAAATGTTTTTTTAAATTCTAAAATTTCGGAACCTTCAGATTGATGAAAAGTCTCTCGATCCACACACAAACCATGAGGATACATGACATTATCAATATGATTTACCAATTCTCCACTAGGTAATTTCAAAATTAAAACTCTGTGATTACTATAATCGGCAACGAGAAGAAGTTTTTCATTTTCAGAAATACATAGAGCACAATCGAATGGATTCATCACTTGATTTTGAAGGGCATTGGTTCCTTTCGTAAGATACGAGGCGATATGTTTGTGTTTGTTTTGAAAGGCATGCCGTAGTACAATTGCTGAGGTTGAAGGCATTTTTTAATTTTTGACATTTTAGAGTTTGACATTTGAAAGCGATCGAAGAAACTCCTGCAAATATTAAACACCCTGATTATGTTCAAAGCCTAATACATTTAATTTCACTGAAAGCTTATGAGTATGTAATGTTTCTTTGCAAGTTCGTTAAATTTTTTCAAGATTTGGTATGAAACGTATATGTCCTTTTTCGAGTTCCAATTTCATCATCTGAAAAAATGCTTTCACATCACAACAAGGCAAAATCAAAGGCTGTTCGTGATACCAGCAACAGCAAACAACAAACTCAGGGCATCGGGTCCATAGGCTCTTTTTCTGAATTATTTCAAAATCCTCATATATTTCACCAGGCATCCTCTCCGAATCAGATCCATGTGTATGAAGGAGTTCAACCTGAAAAACTTTTCGGAGGACAACAATCGCCACAGATCAGGTGGATGACACGCGAGATGAATCAATTGATGCAAAGTTTGAATCATTATCAACCACAACCAAATATAATGACATCCTCTTCTGAATTTACACTTTCAGATGTTGAATTTAGAGTGAGGTCATTTGTTTTTATGCAGGTGATTTCTTCATCATCAGATGAGTCCTGGAAGAATGATGTCGAGAGATTTACTCGTGAATCTTCGCACTTTGTTCACAACATTCCATTACAAGGATCCTATGCTCGATCTTCTGATGGTGGTCTGACACAAACATTGTATATGGCCAGTTTACCTTTCATTGATAGATCGGATGCTCCGTTGTTGAACAATCGTGTCAATTTACTAAGAGATTGGTATTTGGGAAAGAACCAAAAACAAAGTATCTTCACAGTGAAGTCACTCGAAGAAATTATTGAGAATGGTGACGACTTTTTGTCTGATTTAGGGTCTCAAAAGAATTTGAGCTTTATTTCTAACTTGTTCTATGAAATTGCAAATTGTATCAAAGAGTTGCATGATCAATGCTCCATTACACACAACAGTATTTTACCAAAGAATATAATGTGCTTTCAACAAGGAGAATCGTTCCATTTTCTAATTCAACCACCATCCTTTGGTCTGGCTTCCATGATTGATAATCTCAATGATGACCATGTGACATATTTCTCACCTCAAGTATTCTCCAGATTTGAGAATGGTGAACAAGCTTTCACATTTGATAACGACGTGCACATGTTGGGAACATTGATTCTGAGAATTTTATTAGGTGAAGAATTCGATGCTAAACAACTCGATGTTGATGATTGGAGCAATGAATCACAAAATTTGATTCATTCCATTTCCTCTCGTGTGGAAAATTATAACGAAAGAACTGCCACTATTTTTAAGAATTTAGCGACTTTAGCATTGCGTTGTGTGGATCCTGACGATACAAAACGACCATCAATATATCAATGCTGTAAAGAGATTAACGAAAATCTTGGAAATTTGTATCAAAACCCTCCACAACCTGTATTTGACGACATACAAGTTGAATATGGTCAGGATAAAGACTCAGAACTTTCCTCCTCTTCGAGGGCTTCCTTTTCTGCTGACAATGATGATGAAGATGAAGTGAGCATTGTTAGAAGCAGAGCAATAATGGAAGAGAAAGAAGAAGAAGAACGACCTTCGTCAGGAAAGAAAAAGATGAAAGAAAGCAAACGAGCGGAGCAACCTCTATTACTGTCTTTGAAGAAAAGTTCTTCACTCTCTAGAGGGCTAAAAAGTGATTCTAGCAGTAAGCAATTATTCGACTCTCCAAGTACATCACGGAGCAGAAATGCACCAACAAGATCCAGCGATTCAACAGCCACAAAGAAGGATGAATCTGTCTCACATTCTGCAGAGTTTTCTCCAGTGTCTTCGTCCACTGCTTTGAAAGAAGCTATTCCAGAGTTAAGCTCTGAGATAGTTGTTCCACCAAGTGACGCAATGCTTGATTCCATAATACAGTTATCACCTCAAAGGTCTCAACAACCACAACAACAGCAAACACTTGTACCTCCATCACCACGACAAAGCTCTTCAGCCATATCACCACCTCCATCGGCATTCTCTTCATATGCCGTATCAGGTAGTGCCGTTCCTCCTCCCAAACCCATCACTTCCACCTCCACTACCAAAGAAGACAACAATACCAAACCTGCCTACGGCTCCAGAAGAGCAGCTAGAGACGATTTTGGTGGCAAACAGGCTGATAGTACTACTGAAGAAGTATTGAATGTTAAAAGAGAAATGGAGAAAAGTATAATGCAGACACAAGAACATCTAGACCGTCTAGAACCACTCGATGAAAGGTGTGACGAGTTGTCGGTAGAAGCCAAATACTTTAAAAAGAAGTCCAAATCTTTTCATTTTGATTTTTCATCTGCCATATCCACCTTTTTCAGAAACATTGGTCAATTTTTCAAAAGTTTTACATATGCCAAAAATCGAGAAGTACAGGGCGTTTCTAGTGAAAGAGGGCATGTGTCTTATGAGCCAGCAAAACTAGAGGAGAACCCTCAACCTATTGTGGGAGATATAGGAAAGAAAGACCAATATACTATCGTGAAACGACTAAACGACGGAGCATCTGCCATTATTTTGCAAGTGAAAAAACAAGACTGTGATCAACTCTATGTGATGAAGCGTTTTAGAGAAGGCGTTGATACAGATTATCAACGAGAAGTTGAGTGCCTTAAAGCATTTTCTCACAACAACATTGTAAAATACGTTGATGACTTCTCGTACTCTGAAACTGTTGATAATAAGCAAGTTATGACTCGTGTGGTAATCATGGAATTTTGCAATTTTGGAGATTTATTTAAACAGACCATGAGTTTTGCACAAGGTGGCAAACAAAGGTTAATGAGACCAATGGTAAGTTTTTGATTTTTTAGAATTGTCCCTTTTTCAACACTTTCATGCATGTTTTATAGAGAATGTTGAGATTTACACTTCAATTGTTTTCAGCTCTTGAACATGTCCATGAGAAGAAATATGTGCATTGTGATGTGGTAAGTAGTTCTGAACACGACAGCAGTTTTCTCATGCGTTAACTCAATGAAAAATTTAGAAACCTCAAAACATATTCTTGGCCAGCGATGGAAATTTAAAGCTTGGAGATTATGGTTTTGCTGTTAGAGAAGGTTCTGTTGTTTGTGGTGGTACTTTGCATTATTTGCCACCTGAACAACAGGAAGGTCAACCATCTTCCTGTAAGATGGATATTTATTCTGCAGCCTGTTCTCTGTTTGAAGTTCTCTCTAAGAAGAAAGTGAGCTTGAAATCAAAACAAGGAGTACCTTTAAACTTTGCTGACATTTGGGATCAACATTTGAAGAATAATCCTCATTTTCACAGAAAGAGAAGCAATCCTCATGCTATGGGTCTTTTTGAAGTTCTAAAGAGCTGCCTTGAACCAGAGGCTACCAAACGTCCAACTGCTAAACAAGTGGTGAAACAAGTAACAGATATTTACCATAATTATTCGGCAACTTTATTGCAAAAAAGATTCAGAGGTTATGATGTACGTAAGAAAAGACCATTGAGAAAGTTGTAAATTGATGTTGCTCCAAACAAGGATCACAATAATCGGAAATGCGCATTGCTTCTTTGGGTCCTCCATTCCTTTGTCTCGTCGCACTAGTCGAATAGCCAACAAGAAAAAATGTCACAACCACCCACGCAACAACTGTCAGAATCCTTTGATCTTGCCCGTAAGTGGTATGAAGAATCCAGGTCTTCCTCAGCCCAACAGCATGGCTGGACCAAGTACAAAACCACTGAAGAAGGAGCACACTATTGGATCAACAAGGACAAACATGATTATTGGGTGTTTCAAGGAGAAATGTTGAACGTCGAGTGTGCCAACAACGTTGCTTCTTCTCCCCGAGACATTATTCACTATTTGGAAGTGGAAGAGAAGAGATTGTTATGGGATGAAGAACTAGTGAAAAGCGAGCGTATTCCTATCGGATCTTCTTCTTCAACCAGCATTGCTGTGACAAGTCATCATCATGAGGACTTGGGTGCGTTTTACAGAGTGTTCAGTTCAGGATCAAGATTTATCTCCAATCGTGAATTTGTCATTTTGAGAAACATTTACCAAGATCCAACACATCCTGAAAATGTATTGTGGCTCGTGACAAAATCCGGTTACGAAGTGCCAGGGTATGAGCATGACAAGGCACCTAAAAATTCTTCCAATGTTCGTGGAGTTGTGCATTTGACAGCATGGAGGATTGAACTTGTAAAAACGGAAGGCAATAATTCATATTTTAACCTCTTTATCATGACTCACTCGGAGCCTGGAGGATGGGTAAAGCCCTCGATGTACAATAGCGGTGTTGGTGATCGACCTTGTGCCACTGTATTAAGATTGGTCAAGCATTTGAGGTCTTTAACCAAGTCACATTAATCAAATGTGACAACATAATTTTCGTACCTTATAAACATCTACTCAGTACATGACACACAATTTTGATTCTCGGAACTTATGTCTCCACAATCAATTCATAATAATAATGAACAATATTAAGGTTCCTATATGAAAAAGTCTTCCACGTGGTGCAGTGAAAACTAAATCAGAAAGATCGTTTTGGAGGCTTCAGAATTTCCGAAATATGTCTCGATTATTGGGGATGGGACCAATTATGGTGAATCTCGTTCAAGATTTGTACAAGTGTTACAACCACACCAATCAGTAATCCATGAAATGCATGAGAGACCATCGAATCCATCAGGACCAACATCTCCCATTCGAACGGCATTCCTAGAAAAATAGAGATAGATCTTCCGCTTGCTTGCATCTGTTCCATCTCGGCTTTTAAAATCAACAGTTATCTTTGTCCATCATCAATGCGAGGAGATGGTATCATGATGCCTTCATAGACTCGTCGAACAACAATGCATCCCGAGTCTCTTTCACCGATTCGTAGCGTCCGATGCCATCATCATTTGACAACAACATCAATCCTTGTTTTTCGTTCGGGTGTTTTATTCCTTCCATCTTTCAAACAAACACAACAACATTTGATGAAGTAATCCTTACGGAAAATGTCCAATGATGAAGCTATCATGCACGCAACCACATCTTCTCCACCCTCTTCTCCCAAGTCTCCTCAGCCTAGCTCTGAAACCCATAAAGGACCTTGGCATTCGAACAACAACAACAACAACTCAACACATCAAAACGCAGGATCCAAAATCCCTCCGGCTTCAGCTCGACCTGGACACCTTCTTCAAGCACGAGGTCATTCGGGTTTGAATATTTCCATTCCTTCGAGTCCATCCTCATCTAAATTACCTCAAAAACCCTCTAGTCCATCCTCATCAAGATTACCTAATTATTATACGAATAGAAGTATTCATGTGGGATCTCCAACATCAGATGGCATGATGGAAGATTTTCATATCTTTTCCATGTACAGCCAACACATGTTGAATGGTGAATTTTCTTCGAATCAAGGACAATATTCGGAATGTCTCAAAACTTGCTTGTCAAGTTTGCGAGTCAAGACCATGAGTATTTTGTTTTTAACGTTTGCTTCCATTTTAATCATTTGCTTGATTGGGTTGGGTGTGGCATTTCATCTCTCTTTTGACGAGGTTGAGAACAAGGTGGCAATTGAAACTTTCAGAAAAACAAGTCGAGCAATTGAGGATGATTTTCGAATGCTGTTGGAAAAGGTAAGCTTTCTCAATGACAGCACACCCTTGTGTATTCATAATTTTCTAATTTTCAACAACCATAGGTCTATGATTATGCAGCTTGGGATGAAAGTTTTTTCATCATGAAAGACAATGACTTGAAAAGAGCTCAGGGATTAATGGAAACATACTTCTTAGCTCCGTTTATGGAGCGTGCAGCAATTAATTATGCTGGAATGTACTATTCTAATGGTACAATGATGGCAGGAGTTGGTGCATGGAAATCTCGATACCTGAAAGACATACCTTACGAATTGAAACAACTAGATAGGCAATTGTTACGAGAGTCGGATCACCCCGAAACCCGCAGCATTGGCTTTGTTGTGCCTGAGAAGAGTTTATTGGAGTTATTGAGGGATGAAGATAGGTCCACCTATTTAAACGATACACAGCCAGCAACAAGAACTTCCAATGTGTTGCAAATTGGCTTGGTACCTATTCAGCCGAACAACAACTCTGTGACTTGTGGCTTTTTCATGTATGGAAAATATGTATCACTACGTTATGTTCATGACATGTCAATACGAACTCAAATGTGTACAAGCTTTTTCGATGTGCTTTATGATAGAGACGCATTAAGGTCTCTCATGAGAGATTTTCCTGGACGTTCTGAAGGTGAATTGAAACAGTTTTTTGAGAAGGTAGAGTCCACCAAACTATTGGATTACAAAAACGATTCTTGGACAAAAGGGTTACCATTTCATGTGACAAAGCAAGTACCATATGACAATGAAAAATATAGAGGTTGTCCAGAAAGCTCAGTCACCGCCACAACACCCCGAATGGCTACTTATCAAATGTTTACTGATATCAGTGGTACCCACAGAATACTAGTACGTACGGATTTACCAAGGGATATGGCCGAAGTTGGATGGAATTCTTTTGCATACTCGTGCTTGGTATTAGTTGCAATCGTATTGGGATTAACACTGACAGTAATGGTATTTGTAGAATGTTGTGTTCTTCGAAGAGTCTTAAAAATTGGAAAAACAGTGCAATCAATAACATCGTCGAACGACATTAAGCAACGTGTTCCTAATGCAGGACGAGACGAGTTAGGAACGCTTTGTCAGGATATTAACAGGATGTTGAACGCGTTAGAAGAATCACAATCCAAGCTGGCAAAAGATAACAATATCATGCAGATCTTGTTGGAAAAGACAGCGCTTGAGGAACAAAAATCGAGATGTGTCATGAACGCTATACATGACTACATTGTCACAGTCGAGTGCACAACAGGTGTGATCATCAACATGAATATGGCCTTCGAACAAAAATTATTGAAGAAGCATACATCTGACAACAGCCGTAGAAGCCTCTCTGAGAATCAGATAGCTAATTACATCACAGAGTTTGAGTCCATTGAAAGGTTACTGGAACATCTAGAGTCGCTTTCAAAGAGTAATGACGATGGCCAATTTGAAACTGTAGTGGTAACACCATTTGGTGTAAAACATCCAGTAAGCGTGAATGTGACAAAAGCCAAAATGACTCTAAGGGAGGGAATGATTGGAGACGCATACATCATTGTGCTTCGAAACTTGAGCGAACAGAGAGAATTGAAAAGCCAGCTTCACCAACAGCAAGAAAAACTTGAAGAAATGAGAAAAGTTTCTGAATTTAATAATGTCATGAAAGATGGAATACTGAGAAACTTGTTAAAAGAATTTGCGGCTTCTGAAATGAGTTTGGAAAACGTTGAATTTTTGGAACATGTCGAAATTTACAAATCCTTATCTAAAATTAGAGACAGATCGGCTCTACAACAAGAAATTATTGCCAAATATTTAGACAGAGAATCAAGCGCACCACTTAATGTTTCAAAGCATGTCATTGAGAGCGAGTTCAAAAAAATCATTTCAGGATTTGGGCAATTAGATTTATTTGATCGCTTAGAAAATATTATTAAGCAAATGGTTATTAATGACACCTTTTCACGATTCCTTGTATCCAAAGACTATTTAGATTACATCAACAACAGTGACATACCTGAAGATACCACCAGCACAGAAGGAACAGAGTCCAATGACGTGACACATCCAGAGTGTTGAAACTTTTAAGAAAAAATTTATGTCGTCAGATCCAAATTCAACCATTGTACACATTAACCACCCTCTGGCATTGGCAACAACTGATTCAACACCAACCAGTATAATTCAGGACAACAAGAATGTTTCATCATCAACAGTCATAGTAAATAGTAATAATAATAATAACAATAATAACAAACGAAAAACTTCATCGTCGGGATCATCACTCCCAAAAACACCCATCCATATTTCTTCTTCCGATGCTGATGAATCAGAAAGTGCAGAGGAATCATCAAGTGGAGGAGAATTTCATGATGCCAATGATGAAACAAAACCCATGCTCTCCCACCAAGAATCACCAAGCAAAAGACTCTCTAAAAAGTCGTCTTTAAAACATACAACAAAAGCTGCTTCTTCTTCGGATGTTATCACGAACAGTATTCCACAACCTTCGGCATTGTTTAGCGGATGGTTTGGATCTGCAAATAGAGAAGAGAACCAACCGATTACTCCCACACGTTCCGAAGGAGCCTTGGCAAAGAAAGGTGGTCCGAAATGGTGGTGGCTTGAAATATTCAATAACAATGAAAAATCATCACCAACGAATAATTTGTTGGATGAAACCTCCCTTAGCGGAATATTGCCATCCGATAGTTTTAAGAGAAATTCCTTGACACAGCTTGAACATCAGAAAGAAGTTTTGGAAGAACGAGTTCGTATGATTAATTCAATGATGCAACGAATGAAAGAAACTAAAAAGTCGCTCAAACAGAAAAGATCTACAACTCCACTGACAGTCCCTTTATCCAAAGATGATGCACCATTGGATGGTGTTGACTCCATTCGGGAGGATGAGGAGGCAAATTCATCGGTGATAATTTCCACAGACAAAGTATATGCACTTGGTGTGCCATCACAACAAAACAAAAAATTAAGAAAAAAGAAATTAAGCAATTCAAACACCTCATCACTAGAAAAGCTATCAAATCTCAATAAGAAAAAGAATGCACATTCTGTACAAAATGAGAGCGAAAATAGCACACCAGCAACTCAAGACAGCATCACTATTATGGAAAACCCTTTACTTTCACCTTCTCAGTGCCAAATCGACAGTAATGACCAAACACAATCAGAAACTCAAAAAAAGGGTATCTTTTCCAATGTGTTTGACAATTATTTCACTAAATCCTTCAAAAACATACCAGTGGAAGAAGGTCAAGAAAAACTTCCTTCAGATCGTATTTTTTCAAAAGATAGCTCTGTTACAGATTTAGAAGAAGGAAATATGTCCAAAATTGTTGTGGACGAAACTCAACAAGAACAAGTCATTGGAACCTCATACTCAACATTGTATGATTACGAAAGACAAGTACAACTCATATTAATTGATTTGGGATATGCATTAGCTACATATGGCGTACCAGCCCATCGATTAGAGTACCACTTAACTTACATTTCAAAACAATTTGGTGTGAAACCTTGTCAAATCGAGTATACTAGTACTGGGCTATTATTTTCGTTTTCAGATCCAATTGATTGGGCTCATTATAATGTAGAAAATGGGAAAAGCACGTCAACAACTCTGTACATAACGATTGACAATGCCAATCTATCATCCACTGGAGGCTCTATCAATTTGGACAAATTATACCAACTTGATAAAATTGCCGAAGAGCTAGCAGCACGTACAATTACTATTCCTGACGCAAGAAAAAGAATCAGAAAAGTTATTCGTAGTAAGCCAATTTTCAACCATTTTGGTTATCAAATTGCTACCCATTTATTGAACACCTTTGCGTGGGTAGTATTTCTTGATGGAAGTATACTTGAAATGATAACATCCTGTGTTATTGGTGCCATGGTTGGTGTTTTTTGTACATTGGCAGATAGATATCCATATTTTCATCGTGTAAATAGTGTCATTAACTCAGTTGCAGCAGGATTAGTGGCAACAATTTTGAAAATTATTTTTGCACAATTTACAGACCCAGTAGCAAGACCACTTTCTGTTTTTTTAGTTACTCTGTGTGGAGTGTTCTCCATCCTCCCTGCCATACAATTTACGACAGGAATTGCAGAGCTGAGCACAAGACATTTATTGAGTGGATCTGTAAGATTATTTAGTGGTTTTATTGCAACTCTACAGCTAGGATTTGGTGTATTAATGGCGACAGGTATTGACAACTTTCTCTCCAATTCTACAACTATTTTTGCTCACAACAAACCGGACAAGTTTCGAAATTTTAACAGAGTAGCCGAGTGGATATTAGCTCTAGTTCTACCATTAATTATTATATCAAACATCTTCACTTTTAGAGTGCCTAAGAAAATATTGACCTATCTATTTGTGGGCATTATTTCATACATTTCATTCTTTGTTACGACCGTCAGTGCTCACTATTTGGGAACTGAAGTTGGAGCTCTTCTTGGAGCGTTAGTTTGTGGAATTATTGGAAATTTATATGCTCTGATAACGAGAAATCCAGGACTATTGGTAACAGTTTGTGGAACAGTGTTGCTTATACCTGCAGCATTTGGTGTACGAGGTGTAAAAGACTTTCTTGCATCCAACTCTGGTAATGAGACTAGCTTGATTAGTGGTATTGAGTTTGTTTTCAATCTTCTCTCTATCACTGTATCAGTTTCTGTTGGGCTTTTATTAGGA
The DNA here is from genome assembly GCF_003324165.1 of Naegleria lovaniensis. Classification (NCBI taxonomy): domain Eukaryota; phylum Heterolobosea; class Eutetramitea; order Acrasida; family Naegleriidae; genus Naegleria; species Naegleria lovaniensis. The sequence continues at coordinate 7,745 of NW_025407860.1, read as the reverse complement.
GACTTTATTGTTCCCGTACCAAGAAAGCTTAGCTTCTAGTTATTTGAGAATATAATCCATTACCAACCAATAAAAGGACGTTCCAAACATATCTTCTATTCTTTGTTTGCCATAATTTTTGTTGCGCATGACCCAATAAAACAGAGAAGCTACTTCACCGCTACTGATTTGAGTGTGGTTGGACACCAATTGTTGAATCAAGTCAACGCATGATTGTCTACTGGTGTTGGTAAACGTTCGTACTTCTTCGGGGATTTCCTTGGAGAGTTTATACCATGACTTTCCACATTGTACTTGCTTTTCTTTAAGGTTAACCAAGCTGAACAATAATTGGTGCTCAGCTTCGATATGGTATCTCTTCATTAAACTTTTCAACCCGCGTACATAGTCTTCATACAAGTTGTCTATTTCGGAATACAGCTTGTCTTTGAACGTTAAAGAATTGGGGAATAATTTAAGCATTTCCAAGTCTAGAACATTGAAAGTATTCGAGTTAGTAGTACTCGAATGTGACAAATAAAGGAAGTTGTTGCTTCTAAAATTCTCAACCATGTCGAACAATTGACCCAACACTGACTTGGAGTGATAAGTATTGTCAGAATGACGATCCTTGGTCATGTAGTGTGGAGTGTTACAATTAGGAAAATTGTATTTGATCTTCTTGCCTGATTTGGCATAATCCACTTGGTGACTATGAATTTCAGCCAGCTGCAAACATTGTTTGTCACGAACACCTTCATGACTTCCATTATGCTTCGACCAGTCATACAATTTCAAGTGGGCGTTTGCTATAGCTCCAATATGCTCATTGTGAATATATTCACAGAAAAACTGTCTCGGTGCCAAGTAATTTTGATAATTTTCGTCGCACATTTGGGCTGATTCTAATTGAGCATTAAGCCGGTTGTGATCAAGCAATGGTTCACACTCTTGAAAATCCATCAGTAATGGCTCCCAAGATACAAAAAATTCATCTCCATCAAGATCACCACCTTTAGAGCCATGTCAACATTTTCAATTCCATATAAGAAACTTCACTTACCTCCCATTTTGCTTGGTTGTGAAATCAATGATTTTGAGCTGAACACAATCACGTCTTTCAAATGAGATAGTTTTCCAGTCCCGTCATTGACTGCTTTCAATTTACGAACATCTCCCGGATGAAGAGCTGGACTTCTTGTAACAATCACCTGACCTTCCACCACTCCTCCCTTCTCATAGCAATTGGCATGGTTAGCATACAATGGTTGTTCACATTCATGATGCGGAGAGAGTTGAATAAAAACCTCATCTTCCTCCAGTACTCCTTCAAAATCAAGAACACCCATCAGCAAGGCTGATCTTTTTAACGGAATGTGACTTTTCAAATGTGAAAGTGATTTTTCGAATCCTAGCCTTTGAGCCAGAGTTATCAATGGATCATGTTGCAATATCACGCTTGCATGTTCGTTCTGTAATGACAGTTTGATATTTTGTGCAATAGCATGCTGCTCCTTCGACAGTGTCTTTCTCAATCCATGATATTGTTTTGCATAATTTTGAATCTCATCTAAATTTTCTTGAACGAGGTGCAAAATATTTTGTTCAGGAAGTCCATTAGAATCCAACACGGCAATTATTTGTCTATTGAGATCGGCTGGTCTTCTTCTCGAGTATGAAACTAGCCCAAACGACTTATTGTCCGAGTTACTGAATTTACATTGACTTTTGCTCAATAATAATTCTTTCGAAGTTTGTTTGTGCAAATTTGGATCCACTACCACTACTCCTTTATAACCTGCCAACCGAAATTGAAATGCAGAAGGTATATACGACTGACCATGAAGTTGAATGTTGTGTTTACGTGCAAGCTCTTTCGCATAGGTTTCAGAAACTCTTCCAATTCCATCACTTAAATTACTGTTAGCACTGCTGATAATGTCAGTTGTCTTGTCGAAGAGGACCTCTTCTCCTTCATAGGTTTGTGTGAGGCAGAGACCAATTCTGGCTGCTCTCTTTGCAACACATTCTTCGTCAGAGAAGTTTCCCAACTTGTCAATAATGGTTTTAGGAAGGCCTTTCTTGTCCGTTTCGTTATCAACATAGATACTCCAGTAACTGAATGCTCTAAGTTGACTTGATGAGTAAGCCAACATTTCGTATCTTCCGTTAAAGAGAGGAATTCCATAACTGTCAACAAAATATGTGACTCGATGTGCGAGATTTGCAAACTGTTGAGGAAACAGCGAGTGTCGATCTTCGTCACAAAATGAAACCCTGCTAAAACTTTCCACATAAGCTGGATTATGTCTCAGCAAATAATTTCCTCCTTCATGAGATTTATCAAAAAACAGTATTCTTGTTGGAGTAATCACCAGTTTTCTAATTTGATATCCGTTCTTGGAGTTGCCTGTCGTCTCTTTGGGTTTGTGTTCATCACGCCATGCATGGAACTTGTCCATAAAATCGTCTGGATAGATTATTTCTGAAGCCAGTATTCCTCTCAGCACTTCTTCCACCATGACAATGTTATTCGAACATATTTGAATTAGTTCTGAAATGGAGTGGCATATGTAGTCCACTCGTTGTTGACAGTTCAATAGCCCACAAATTTGGGTATTGAAGCACAGTAAGAGATATCTTATTCCAAACGGGAGTGCATCAAAATTACGGTTGTTGGGAATTCCGTTCATGCCAACACCTTCAACAGTGTATTGAAGCGACACATGATCATGGACGTTGGTGTTAAATTCCACAAGATAGGGTTCATAAGTAGGGTATTGCTGCATACATTGTGGAATGCACCGTTTGATCAGAAGGGAATTACACGCTGCAAAGTTACACATCCAAAGGCTACTTATTTGTTGTATGTCCTCTTTTTCGCTCGTTGGTGCCACCAATCGTTGCCACTTCTGATCCATTTCTGTTTTCCTGCGTACTTGTGGAGGATGTTTCAATTCAAGAAAAATATTATAACAAGCACAAGTGTCCTCTACAAACTCATCAATGACGACCCGAAGTATACTACTCTTGTCAATATCAATGCGAAAGCAATGTTCCGTGAACATAGTGAACCTGATGGAGAAACCACCATCCAAGGACCACAACAATTTGTTGGAACGACCAGCAATTTTGAAGTGCTTGGAAAATTGTGGATCAGTCAAGCGAAATGATTTGCGGTTGTCAAAGTTGCCGAATCTGATTTCTTCCCAAGAGAATGTTTGACGCTGGCGGTTGTTTCTTGCGATCATTTTTTTCTTTTGACAAGCGAATTCAACGAACCTGTCAAATCATTTGTCAAAAAATGTATCATCAACAAGCACGCTCACCAACTAGTCCCAAATTTTGCAGTGATTGGGCGTTTTGTGTCGATTGTGACTTTCTTCAGCAACAACCCCTGACTGATCAAGGTGTCCAATGTAACATGACAGTCTTTGAAAAGTTGAAAACTTACATTTGCGATTTCTTTACCGCACACGTTTATCCTTCGGAATCTTTAACCATCTCTTTGGCAAATGCTGGTACTGTAGATGAAATTAGAACATGTTATTTCCACAACCATGAGTTAAAGCAGACCGTTCAACAGCAAAAATTGAATTGGATCGATCACGTGTTTGCAAATGTTCCTCTAGTGAAACCACGTGTTGAACCATCGTCAGTAGTCTCGTTGCATCTTCTGCTAAATACATTGCAACACTTGTTGATGAGAAGAGAGAGGGCTGGATATCAAGATCGTCCTTTGAAGATCGTATACGTGTGTTCGGAACTTGAATATCGGTCGTCTAGTATTGTCAATCGTGAATTACATCACTTACTTGCTGGATCTTCTTACAACATTTCAGTCATTGGAGTTGGACCGCATATTTCGTCTTCACAACAACATGTCATGCTGAGTCCTCTTGGCCGTGATTGTCAAGCTTTAGGACTGACCTATCTTTCGTGCTCAACAGACAAGCAAAAGTTTTCAGCATCTATTAGTCAGCCACTCTATCAAGACTTTCAACAAATAGGGTCCATCTATGTGTACCTTTTTGATACCACAGCCTTACTTGAGCTCACAACCGATCAACTTCGGAACTTGTTCTCTGCACTTGCAGACTCTATCGTGAGTATTCCTGAATATGTCCATTCAGAATTGGAACAATTGCAATCCGTGTTTAAAAAGTGTTCGGTTTTTAAACAAATCATCCAACAACAACATAATGTACGATGTTTCAGCGAGGCAGTCAGTCATTCTCTTGATAGCGGCAACAATCATCGAGAAGATATTCTCCTTACCATTGCAAGAACGATAAGAAAACAAGATCAAAGAAGACATGTCCTAATTTTCTGCAATTACGAGGTGTATCATTCCGAGCTCGGAATTACATGGTGCTCGCATATGAGAGATTTGGAACAATTAAGAAAGTTTTAACGCTTGATGAAAAGAGCATCAGGTATAAACAAGCTTTTCATTTTTGTTAATAATAATTAAATTCAATAATTAAAAAAATGCAAAAATTGGGTGGTTATGAATTTTGGAAGAGTATTGGTTCTCCAAAGTTTGTCTGTGCTCCGATGGTGGATCAAAGGTAGATTTTGAATGCTTGTTGTTTCAATTTTTCAAATTTAGGATTTATAAATTTTTTTGATGACATTTTTGGATGACGCAAAGTGAATTACGTATGTTTGTGAACAAGGTGCTTCATGAAATTTGAATTTTAATATTATTGTAATTTAAAATTATTGTGTGGATTTAAAAATGTAAAACTAATTTTGAAAATTTCGGAAAATAGCCTTTCGATTATTGATAAAGGAATATGGAGTGACTCTGGCATACACTCCCATGCTGCATGGAAGATATTTTCAAAATGATAAGAAATATCGACAACGGTATTTTCAATTCGAACCAGAATTGGAAGTACCTGTTTTTGCTCAATTTTGCACACATGATCCAAATATTTTTGTGAATTGTGGAAAGCTGGCATGGGAAATGAGTGGAGGTAAAATTGCAGCTATTGATTTGAATTTAGGGTTAGTATTATTCTAGTATTATGGAACCCCAAAAGAACTTTTATGTTAAAAGATGTCCACAAAGAATTGCAAAAAGAGGAAGATATGGATCCTTTTTAATGGAAGACTTTGATTTGGTTTATTCCATTATCAATAAGGGTAAGTAACCTATATGAGAAAAGACCAAATTATTTCAATATTGTGACATGGAAAATGTTCATTCACAATTAGCTCATTTGGAGCTTCCAATACCTGTCACTGCCAAGATTCGCATTTTTGAAGATTTACAATTGACACTCCAATATGTGGATACCGTGGTTTCGGCAGGAGCTCAAGTTCTTTGCGTACATGGTCGAACGAGAGCACAAAAAGGCCCTTTCCAAAATTATGCAGATTGGAACGTCATTAAAGCAATTCGAGAACACGTCCCGCAAATACCAGTCATTGCAAACGGAAATATTAGAACGTATCAGGACGTACTTGATTGTCTGCAATATACTGGAGTGGATGCAGTAATGAGCGCTGAAGCACTGTTAGAGAACCCATCACTATTCAATAAGGGAGAGCATGTGCATCCACTGCAGGTGTGTGACCGTTATGTGGATATTTGTAAACATCATTTTCCACCTGATCATAACAACATTAAGAGACATTTATTTCGAATTTTGGATAGATCTTTGGGTGGAGCTGAAAATAATGATTTGCGAATTATGCTTGGAAAAGCCAAGTTGTGGGAACATTATCGAGGATTTGTGGATCATATCAAGGAACATCAAGAACGATTAGATTTTTCGAATTACATTGTTGATTACGAACCATCCATTCGAGTGGTTGAAGATCCAGAAAATCATCCAATCATTAAGAATCCAAAAAAGAATCGTCAAGAGGATGATGTCGCAAGTGATAACGGTGACAACAGCTGTTGTGAAGAAGAGGAAGATGTAGAATAATATTATATCTTTATCGCTCATTTCTGCATTGAATTGAAGAATGAATTGAACTTTCCTCCTATAACTAAACTAGATCCTAAACCTAATTCATAATCAATCTCAAAATCGCTGACTACTCTCTTGTCCAGAACTGTTTGTATGAATTGTGAACTTTCCTTCTCATCGGTGGCATCTATTACAAATGTGTTAGCAATGATCATGCTTCGTAAGGTTTCTTCCAGAGCACACTCCACATATTTCGAAATGATGAACGTTGCAAACGTTTGTTCCTTAATACCACTTATTTGAGCTCTTAACCGTGATTGAATGGATTCTACCTCCGTTTTGGACAACTTGATTTGTGAAATTAAATCTCTGGACTTGTCATTGTTGGTTCGAGTTGTGGTTGAACCTTGGAGACCTAAATCAAAACTTCCTTTCTCTGACAAGTATTCTTCTTTGAGGGGAATTCCTTTTTCCACTTTTTCGATAAATAAATCCTTATGCGTAAACACTAGGTATGGTACACAGCCAGTATATGATTGAATCATGTTGCTAGCAGACGTTCCTCGAATGTGGCTTGCAACAAAGTGATTCAGCAATTGTTTAAAGAAAATGATTGACTCGGACAAGCTGATTATTTCGTCATTCTCTTCATCATTGCCTTCATTTTCTTCGTGTACTCGTCCTCTGATACTCTCATGATCACTATAATAGGCTTGTCCTATAAACGTTCAAACTTGGTTAAACTTTAAACAATAAACATGTTTAAACAAAAATAAACAACATAAACATGTTCAAACTAGTTCAAACGTTTAATCTCGTTCAAACGTTTAAACGTGTTTCTACATTGTAAACAACAACAAGAGTTTGGAATTAATTGGAGGAAAACTAATGGGTTAGTTCCGAGTATTGAAAAAAAATATGGAGGTGAAATCGCTCTCTGCAATACAACATCGTCTAGCGCAACTAGGCACATATCTGACACCCATCGACCCATAATTTTGTTGACATTAATATTGGTATTCCTTAGAGGAAAATTATTGGTGGATGCACCAAACGCAAGTTATGACCGGAGATCTTCAATGTGTTGTCAATTTGTCTATTGTGTTGCAAATTAATTCGGATATTTGAGTTGACGTAAGATATTGACTGTTAGGTGGCTAAGATCCGAATAGGACAAAAGGTGTTGAAACCTTGACCAGGATTAATCATGGCAAGGTTGATCATTAAAGAAAGACCTTGTCGAGTGATCATTAAAGAAAAACCTTGTCGTGTGATCACTGAAATTAGAATCATTCCAACCTGATTTGGTTTGACCATTTCACCTTTGACCACCTCAATTCACAACGACGAGCCAATAAACTTAAATTAATAACTCAAAAAGCCGAAGCGTGGGAATGTAAAAACGGTCTTCGGGAGATTGTTGTGGATTACGTGTGGTGATCAAATTAAAGATGCGAGAGGAGCTAATGAGGTCGCTACTTGCTGTATACAAAAGATCAGATCTTTGTAGAAATTTTAAACTATTCCTCCAAATCAACTTGTTAATTTAGCCACCCTCTTTCCATCTCAGCGAAAAGAACTGAATGGTTCTGAACAATACGGTTTCTACTAGTCTAGCAAGGTATTTGGATTGAGTCGACCACCATTTGAAACTGAATACCACGACCAATCACGAGTAGATATCATAAGATATCGAAATCCCTCTTGCGGGCTGAAGGACGTGGAGAAACAATTACACTTAAAACTGTACAAAGGTGAAGCAGATTGCTTACTTTGAAGACAATCATCTCCAAATAATCGGAACTAGTTGAATAATTGTGTCTAAGGCTCGCATATAAA